>NC_041233.1:111645535-111746726 GCF_002837175.3 Physeter macrocephalus
AAAGAAGATGTGGCACATATATACAATGGAATATTACTCATCCATAAAAAGAAACGAAATTGAGTTATTTGTAATGAGGTGGATGGACCTAGAGGCTGCCATACAGAGAGAAGTCAGAAAGAGAAAAACAAATACCGTATGCTAACACATATATATGGAATCTAAAAACCAAACAAATAAAATGGTTCTGAAGAACCTAGGCACAGGACAGGAATAAAGACGCAGACGTAGAGAATGGACCTGAGGACATGGGGAGGGGGAAGGGTAAGCTGGGACGAAGTGAGAGAGTGGCATGGACATAAGTACACTACCAAATGGAAAACAGATAGCTAGTGGGAAGCAGCCGCATAGCACAGGGAGATCAGCTCCGTGCTTTGTGACCACCTAGAGGGGTGGGATAGAGAGGGTGGGAGGGAGACGCAAGAGAGAGGGGATATGGGGATATATGTATATGTAGAGCTGATTCACTCTGTTGTACAGAAGAAACTAACACAACATTGTAAAGCAATTATACTCCAATAAAGATATAAAAAAAGAGTGTGTGGCTCAAAAATTTGCTGAATGAATAGGTTTTGTTTTGCTACTTGTAATAATTACTATTGTGTTAAATAAGAAGAGCACTGAAAAGAAGAAAGGAAATGTATATAAATGCAAAGCGTGAGTAGGTGATACATATTAAAAGAAAAATAAAAGGTGACCACTTCTAAGATGTGTAAAGTTAACCAGGAACAGAAGAATTAACTAGGGAACCTCAGAGCCTCAAAGAAAATGGATATTCCTGTCTCCATTTATCATAAAGCACACACACACCACTTATAGAAAACAGAAGCGAAACAAAAATATAAAACCTTCTCCACCCTCCTGTCCTGCGGACCAAGCGTCATTCTTCTGGGCATATGGGGACATACAATTATTGCTACAAACAAAGCCTGTGTCTACCTCTCCACAGTCATTCTTCACCTCTGTACTGCAGTCTGCACACTACTGATACCGTCTCCATCATGTGTGCGTGTGTGTACACATACACATGTGTGCACATGTGTGTATGTGAGTGTGCATGTGTGTGTAATTCAGGTTTTGGCTTAAAATGCAAGCAAATCAAAAGCACACACCTTCTTTTCTATTGTCTTTTGAGTGCCAAGAAGACATATAAAAATAAGTAAATTTGGTTAAAGAAGTCAAGAGTCAGAGCTGAGCAAAATGAAGAGAGTGCAGGTGTCCCTGTGACAGAAGAGAAAGGATATTGGGAAGGGCAAGTCCAGAGACCTGAGAAGCAAAGTCACATGACCCTAACTCAGTTCATGAAAGAGGTTGCAAATATTAAACAGAGATGATGGGGAGGATGTTGACAACAAAAGGGCTGGTACAGAGAGGGGAATATATTGGAAAGTTGACAAGGACGAAGTAATGAATCAATAACACAAGATGAAGGATGACAGCCCAAAAGAATACAAGGGAGCCCCTAACGTGCAGTGAAGGGAAGCTGGCGAGGAACCCAACTTCCCCGGCAGAGATTAGTGACATACAAGAAAAGTAAACAGACCCCATCGTGGCATTTGGGCTGGAAGGGTGTCTGTGAGGGAAACACAAGGATGCTTAGTGCAGTGTTATAGCTGACAGTGGTGTCTAGTCTCTGCTTCTCCACCAATCTGTGACTCCCCTAATGGGAAAAGAAAGTCTACTGAACTATATCTTTTCAAATTCCATTTCAAAACAGCTTAAATGTTGTAAATGGAAATGAATGCCTTTTCTGTATCTGTATGAATTTGTTACTTGAAATTATGTACAAAATCCGCTGAATAATAAAAGAAGTCAATGCTCCTTCCCCCAAAGGGACTCTGATAAACAGCTGTATTTTCTTAAAAGCACTGAACATAAAGCAAATTTTCTTATTTGTCTTTAGATGTCGAGTTATTCATTAAATCAAAGATGCAATATAAATGTATAAACTGCTGTGACTGTTACCCATCTCTTAAATATCTCTCAAATCCATTTTCTTCTCTCCAAGTCTGATGCTGCTGTACTGATTTAGGTTCATATTGTCTCATGATTAAAATAAAGCCCTGAGGTCTCCGATCTTGTGCCCTTCCAATCTGTCCATCTGACTGTGGGCAGAACGGCCCCTAAGACATAATGTGCATCATAATGTCCTTCCCTCCCTCCCTGCCGGGCCCTACACTGACACCCTGGGCCACCAGCATCACAGTTAAACCCTCTACCTGCCATTCAGGGTTCCACTTATGTCTTTTTGAATCTAGCTTTATTATTATTAATAATAATAATAAAGAGAAGGAGGAGGAGGTGAAGGAGGAGGGAAGAAAAGGAAGAGATGGAGAAAGAGGGAGGAGCAAGGGGAGGAAGAGGAGGAAGGCGGTATTTGTCTTAGTATTTGGAAGACAACGTTTTAGGTGTTTTACACTGATTTTATACTCTTCACAACAACCTTCGAAGGTGGGTGCTGTTAACACGGTAAGGAAATACTGGGGCTCAAAGCCATTAGACGTTAAATGGTTGGGGTTTTTGGGGGGTTTTTTTTTTTGGTTTTTTTTTTTTTTTGCTGTACGCGGGCCTCTCACTGTTGTGGCCTCTCCCGTCGCGGGGCACAGGCTCCGCACGCGCAGGCTCAGCGGCCACGGCTCACGGGCCCAGCCGCTCCGTGGCATGTGGGATCTTCCCGGACCGCGGCACGAACCCGTCTCCCCTGCATCGGCAGGCGGACTCCCAACCACTGCGCCACCAGGGAAGCCCTAAATGGTTGTTTTTTGTATGCCACCTAGTCTGTGATATTTTGTTATAGCAGCCTGGACGAACTACATAAGACAACGTTCAAATGTCTTAAATCACTTCAATCCTGAGTTTAACACCAAAAGAATACTACTCTCTGAAGAGCTCAAATTAAAATTAGGTACTAAAATTATGTCAGCACAAAATGTATTTGAGAAAAAAAATAAACACTCACACACACATATATCCATATATCAAAGGATTCCAAGGAAAGCTGTCTTCCATGTTTAATCCTTTCAATGAAAACCCCAGGGATAAACGTTTGTGAGCATTTGCTAATAATTCCCATAATCTGTGGTTCACTAATCACCTACTACTTTTAGGGAATTTGGTCACAGGACTCCTCAAGAGTTTTACCTGAGAAACACAGATTGTTGAATGTGTTTACAATAAAATATATTAATAAATATCTGATTACTGTGTTAATTTTTACTGAATTTCTACTAGACTAGTTCGGCAAGAACAATTGTTTTAGAAACCTGCTTCTCCACTAAATTGAATCTTCTTGAGGAACTTTTTTGGTTTTATTTTTTCCAACTTTCTCCCTACATATCAGGTTCTCCTAATATATGCATATTAATATGATACACATTATAATACACATTATATTAATACATATAATTCTCCTAATATGCATTATATATAATGTTTTAATATAATATACATTAGGATAATTATATATGTTTATAAATAAACATATGTAAGTGAATGGACTTCTAGTATTCCTTTTAACTTGACATCCCTCAGTATTATAAATTGTAACATACGTTACTAAGAGACACAATGAACTTCCCACAATAATTACTTTCTATCAGCCGTTTTATGTTAACACTTGGTATAAACTGACACAAGGAACTTGGTTATATAATGGTCAAAGCAGATCTAAGACCAGGAAAGAGGATAAATCATCACGAGAGGGTTAATCTTTCAAAAAAAGAGGAGTTTACTAACTAATCTCTCATTGACTCATCAATTTGGAAACTGATTTTAGATTTCTATTCGATCTTATTTCTTAAAGTTTACAAAGCATGTCAAACAACAAATTTAAGGTGTACCAACAACTCTTCTTATCTAGAATTCTGTTAATGCTTCTAGCAGGAGTCACTCTGGAAACCTTTACATTAACTGTTCTTTTCTCTTATGCTCAATATGTAATATACCTTCATCACCATGAGCTTCATTGGGAAACCCCCTTATGTGGACTGTCTCCCAAGGAATCAAATTAAGCCTAATTATACTTAATGGCAATGGCTGCTGCTTAATTTGGATGGTAATTCTGCTTAATTGAGATGCCTTCAGGTGACTAAGTAGTGCTCTTGTAAGAAGATCAGTGTGTTAGTCTATCAACTGGAAGCCTTGGTTCTTTGAACATTTCACCAAAATAAAAAAAGGAAGGCAAAGAATTTTCTGAAGCAGTATAACACAAAATTCCTGAAATTTAATTTGTCAATTGTTACGTGTTCAGAGTCAATAAAATATATATGAAGTCTTTAGAAAAATCTATGTAAATGTACAAAAACATGAGAGAGAAAAGTGAACTTGTATAATGAGGAAGATGTATAAACCCAAACTGCATAAATTCATTATTCATTTGTCACTTTGCAGTTTGGCCAAGTTTAAAAATCAACTTCAAAACATCAAAGGACATATTTAATGAGTTTTAACTAATTTTAGTCCACTGGTGTCAGGTAAAACAGGATTATAATGGGATTTGAAACATTAGAAAAGCAAAAGATCAATCTGGTGATAACTGAAATCTCTTCCTTTGACCTTTTGCTTGTCTGCATGTGGTAGACATGACTGGTTACCCATAACCATTGGCCCTTTCTCTGGCTTCCAGATGGTTCTTTCCTCAGGCTGTCCATGATCTGGATTGTGGACATTTTACTCAATTGGACCAGAAGGGAAGCCTCTGGGAATTTCTAGACAATTCCTACCATTTCTAAGAAAGACATGCCACATTTCTTCATTGAACACTGAATGTGATGGTGTGGCAGCATTATGTGACCTGAGGGGGATATTATCACTGCTCTGGAGACCCGAACAGAAAAGAAAGGCAAACACCTGAGCCCTCAGCAAAGTTACTGAGTTCCTGAATTAAACCTGGAATCTCCCTGGCTCTGCATGAAATAGTTTTTCCCTAAAACTTCTGGCTTTTAGTCAGCTCTTCTATTATCTACAGCCAAGAATATCCTATTGACGCACTGAATAACCTATTATTTCACTTCCTTGTGGTTCTCCTCAAAGTGATAATGGAACAGATAGCTACAAAAGAAATAACTTCTTTAGGGAGGAAGAAAGCTCATGAAGAGGCTATCACAGAGCAGTGCAAAGAGCACGTGTGTTTTCATCCTGCAATAAGAGTAAGCAGCTGTGCAATCTTACCTTCCCTGGGTCTCAGCTTCCTCTCTGTCAGGTAAAGGGTTTAGACAATAGGAACTCTAAGTTTCCTTTATTTGCACAGAGATATCAATTATTCCAGTATATACAGTGTGGATGAAGAATGTCGCCTGCCGCATCAGTAAACAAAGGATGTTGTGGCCATCAAGCCACCAGCCTCCACACCGAGGGGATTCAGGTTGGAGAAAAACAGGATACTGGCCCTAGATAGTTGAGGTGCTGCATATCAAAGGAATGATTTCACGGAGCGCTAAATTCCTTAACTTGAGAGGTCTGGTTTTCTCTTATTAACAGTGATCTTTTGATGTTCGACTGCCTGTTTTTTTCCAAAACCTCCTTTATATCCTGGATCCTCCCATACCCCTTCAGAGCAGTCCCTGAGATCTGAGAGGCTGTCTCCTGGGCTTACGTCCTCAGTATGTCTGCCGAATAAAACTAATCCTCAACTTTTCAGCTGTGCTTTTTTTCAGTTGACAATTGGAAAGAAACAGAAACACAGATATACAGGCATATCTTCCATATAGGAAAATATTTATGATTATCCCATATGTAATCTGGATTTAAATGAATTTTTTAAATACTGGAAGGGAGTTAAACAAATCCCCTGACGATTTTTTTTTTTTTTTTTTGTGGTATGCGGGCCTCCCTCTGCTGTGGCCTCTCCCGTTGCGGAGGACAGGCTCCGGACGCGCAGGCTCAGCGGCCATGGCTCACGGGCCCAGCCGCTCCGCGGCATGTGGGATCCTCCCGGACCGGGGCGCGAACCTGGTTCCCCTACATCGGCAGGCGGACGCGCAACCGCGCGCAACCGCTGCGCCACCAGGGAAGCCCTCCCCTGACGATTTAGTTTGGACCCACTACTTTCTCTGCTGGAACACCAGGGTATCCCACTTCATCCATACAAGAGTTTAGTATGTTAAAACTCTACGTGGCACTTCTAGTTGCAAGATCACTATCATTCATGACAGTGGAGCCCAGTCCACCCTCTGGCTGGCCCTGAGAGAAAGATGATGCCACCATCAGGACTCTCTTTGGCTCTTTCTGTCTCCTCTGCATGATGTCACACACATCCCAGGTTTCAGCAGCTAAGGAAGCACCTGGGAATTCCGAATTGACCTCTACCAGGGAGACCCACTTGGAGATAGAGCAGGCACCTCACTCTCACTATGCCCAGAGCCAAACTCACCATCTCTTCCCATAAAAAGACTGGTTTCTGAGGCCCTTTCCCTGGTTCGAGGCAGGGAGAACTTAGAACCTACTGCTCCAATCTGGATCAGGAGAATAAAGAAGGGCATTATCATCAGTACTTATGCACGGACAGCGGATGTCCGCCAGGACTCCCCAGGAAACTAGACCCTGTGAAGCCCGGCATGGGCCCATTCTGGTCAGGGCTTCACCACACACCCCTAAGCCATTCTTGATTCCTCCTCCTCCCCCCACTTTACAGCATCTGCACTTGAAGCCATGTGGACACAATGTTAAGCAAGAGAATCAAAACCACCTGCCCATGGCTCCTCACCCCTTACTCCCCACCTTCCACCCGTCAGTCATCAAGTTTTGCTGAGTAGATATTAAAAGTTCTCATCACAAGAAAAAATATGTGTAACTGTGTGAGGTGATGGATGTTAACTAAACTTATTGTGGTAATCATTTAAAAACACATGCCAAATCATTATGTTGTACACCTTAAACTAATACAAGTTATATGTCAACTATTACATCACAATAAAACTGGGAAAAAAAGAGCATAAACATAGCCTCCAGAACCAGGAGGAGGCAAGCACACTGAGAACACTCACTAAGAATTAACTGAATCTAAAACTGGCTTTGCAACAAATGTAGACAGATACACACACAATGCAGCAGAAGATTTTCAATTAAAACAACAAAATGTAAGGGTGCATGACATTCACCAGGTTCTCGGTTGTAAACAGCTGCCCAGGCAGAGTGTTGATTTCATCAGGTACGCAGACCCGGAGGATGAGAGCCTTACCTTGTCTGGATCTGTTGTGGTGATGACCCACACACAGTGTGCATTGTCTTCGTACTGAACTGGGTAATTAGGGGAGGTAATGACACCACTGGGCCCACGCAGATTTGATCCACACGTTCTAGCTAGAAGTACATAGAGATGATATTATTTTCCACAGGATTTCATCTGTGTGATGAACACACAAGACATACATGGAACTTCAAGTTATGTATCTAGCATTTACTGTAATGAAAAGCTATTTGTGAACTCAAGTTGGCAAGTATATTTTGCTCAGCCTTCAGGACCCTTGCTTGGTATCTGCAACGTTTACCTGGAACTCTTTATTATGTTTCCCAAGGCACTGCCATTCACAGAATGACTTAATTACAATAGCACCATGGACAATGTCAAATCAAATGAGTCCATTTCAAGCACCCTTCTGACTCAGAGACAGTCTGTATAGACCTCTGGTTGCACCCAATGCAATAAGAATTCAGGAGACCGAGTTAGTGTCTCCACTATGCCCTTCACGACATGACCTTGAACCAGTAATCCCCACCCCCCACAGCTTCATCCTTTTAATTTTAAACAAGGATGGTGGAACAGATGATATTTAAATTTCCTCTCAAGTTTTACACTGTATCATTGTATTCTGTAACAAACTGTACCAATTTCCTTATAGCACAATGCAAATAAGAACTTAAAATACAGTTGAATTTGTGAAGAAAGAAAACAGAAACGGTGGCTCTAAAAGTAAAAAGAAAATACCTTAAAAATGAAAGACCAAGTAAATCACGGAAGTAACATAACCCAATAAGAATGACTAAGTTTTGAATATAAAAATATTTCAACTGACCTCCACTTTAAGAAAGAAGCCTTTAAAAAAATCAATACACAATTTTGTAAATCACATGTCAGCCTGAACTCCACTCTTAACGTTAATAATTTAAACTGGGTTTGAGAAAAGAGCAGAAGAAACTAATTTCACAAATAAGAACTAATACAAGAGAATCTCAGGTTCATTTTCCTAAGATATCATATCACACAAACTGATTAAACTGCTGTCCACTGAAGAGTAGATTTTATTCATAACCCACCCTTCCTTCCTTCCTTTTGTTGGCTGAGCAGGTCAGGTATTGTCCTAAGAGACTGAGCTACAAGAGAACAGGATTCTGACCCCCAAGGGCCAGGTTGTAGGGGAGGAGTCACAGAAACCTTTTAATGGGGAAATCCCTAACTGCCCTCTCTCTCTTCCATTTACATTGCTACAGCAATAATATCAATTATGCCTATTCCTAGTATTGTAATTGTCAATGTACAGATCTCTCTTTCCAACAAGGTTGTGGTTCCCTTGACCTTGGGAAAGCATCCTTCCCTCACTTATCTGTATATCCTCAGCACCATAGCTAATGTTGATAGCTGCTGACATAAAAAATGTGGGAAGCTGACTTTACACAACATTTCAGGTACTTGACATTTGCTATGAAAATAATTAGCTAAGAATTAATCTACTATACATTGATTAATAAAAACATATGAGTTAACTTTTAAAATATTGGCATTTGCTTTCCAGATGAAGAACACTTTTTAATAAATATGGATAAAGTGTCACCACCTGGTTTTCAAAACCCAGTAGGCGTGTCTTGGCTCCAAAGGTCATTGAACAGAGCAGAGGCCACAAGCACATACACCTGTGCTGTATGAGTTCCCTCTCCAGTGAGTCTGCTTTTAGCAACATGTTCTCGAGAGGATCATGAACTTCAGATACGAAATTTTCTTAAAGCCCTCTGATATTATGGGTATTAATTACAGAAACTTAGAAGAAAAGTTATCAATAAAATTTGAGTTATCATACCTTAGTGTTACCCTACTTTGTGAAATTTCACACTGAAGAGCTGATAGAAACATAAATAGAGTGTTACTCAATAAATATCTGTTGACTAGTTTTAAACTAATATTATCGAAGTGCCATCCTAAGCATTTCAAACTTCGAAAAAAGACATGTGAAGAATGTGTGCAGTGGGGAACTAATGTGTTACATTACCACGGACAATTTGTACTCATCCAATCATTAGCCCCAGCTGTCACTCTGCTGGAAAGTTCACCAAATCTGACAGCCCGTCAATGGCCCTGGGTCTTAGTTGTTTGCTTTGAAGCTTGACCTCAACTTGACTTTTTAAAATTGGTTCCCAGCTCTTCATGAAATTCATCTTACCCACTGTTTGGGGAGATAGGATTTGTAGTGATTCTATTTTTAGTGAGATAACTATTAGTAAAATTTACATAGGAAACCAGCACATTTTCTACATTTTCCTGCATACATGGTACTGTTTCACATAGAACAAGTTATGAATCCAGTCCCTTCTGAAGTATTTCGCACCAAAACTTGTCAAATTAATACAAAAAATATTTTTTCGTTTTCTTAGAATTATGACCCTATTTTTGCAGTACATTTTCCTAATAAATTAACTTTTTAACTCTTTTTTTCTACCCATACTTTTAATCAAGCCATCAAAATAATCAGCTGAAATGAAGTACGTGGGAATATTCAGGGCAGGGATTTTGTTTGTTTTGTTTTCCTCCCTGTATAACCTCAACAATTAGAACAATTCCTGGCATTCAATAGTTACCCCATAGATACTTGTTGATGTATTTTCTGAGTAGGTTGATAGCCTTAAATAATATGATTTAACTCTAATTATTTACTTCTAATCCTCTTTCTTGGGAAATTGTTGAAAATTTTAGCTAGTACCTCAGTCTTTGCCTTTCTAAGTCGTCCCCATTCTAATCATCTGCCTCTTCATCATGTGATCATCCTACCGTCATCACACCAATTACAATTCATTAGGTACTAGTTTCTTATATCAAGGCTTTCCTACTAGTCAGAGACAATTCTCAGATTTTCTACTGGCCCCAACTCAAAGTTCAACCATCTATGTGTAGAGTTGCTATCAGATAATAATAATGTTTCTTGAGTTATCCTGATTTCTGTGTTCCATTATCCAAATCCACATGGTGGCTGAAGTACAGACTGGACATTATCTTCTGTCTCCTGCAGATGATCTATTGCCTGGGGTTTTTCTCTGCCCTCTGGCTCTGCTGCAGGAAGGGTCGTACCAAGCTGCAATCTCTCTGAACTGTATAGTGGAGAGAGCAGAGTGAACTCTACCCCTTCCCCTGTAGCTGCTCAGACACAGAGAAAGCTTAGCGACCTGCTCTGATTATGATGAGCAATCTCACTGTGTCCTTGCAGATGGGGAACTACTTCCCACACAGTTGCTTCTGGATTAAACACACACTGGATTAGTCAACAAAGTATTTAATTAAGCAAATAATTAGGTAATTACAATATACTAGCGCCAAGCAAGTTTTTATAGCAAGATTTAAACGCATTCCCATAATGAAAAGGTATATACACATTTATATGTATTACAGTTGAATATCACTTTCTGCTCTGCAAAGGCTTTCCCCCTTGCCAAAACCTTTTTGGAAATATAACACCTAAAGTAAAGTAATTTACACTTAAATCTTAAAAATGCTTAATAAATGTTCTTTGATAACAACCACGACCTAATTGATGTATAGCTAATATCACTCATGTGACAGTGTTCTAAATTTGTAAACTCAAATTTTGCTTATATCTTACATGTTATTAAGATAAAAGCAGAATTCACAAAATGATCATTGGAAATATAGATCAAGAAGGAAAGTGGAAAGGGAGTATAAAACTAAGCAATTCTGAATGTCAATCTGTGCCATTTATCCATTTAATCACTGAATATTTATTATGTATAAAACATTTGTTTCACACAATTTATCTCATATAATTTGAAGTAGTAATTTATCTATTTATGTATAATCAGTTCCAGGAATCTTTACTGTTCTATAGTAACTACTTAACTAATCGAAATAGTTGAAGAGAATAATATTCTAATTGACCAAACTTAAATTAATAGGATATCTGGACTCACATCTGAAGCTTTTTTCAAGCACATTAAGAATTATACTGGATAGTGTATATCCTGTATGATTTAGAAGAAAACCACAGATTTTATGTCTATAACCAGAATGTCAACCAAAATGGAGAAAGTATGTCAGAGGTTAAGAGCTTGCTTTTCTTAATCACACCTGAGTTCTAGGCCTGGTTTATGAAGTTACTAGATGTCCTATCTTAAATTATTTCATTTTAAGCCTCTCAGGTTATCCACATAACAATCATAACTTCATCTATGAAAGCTGTAAGGACTGAAGGAAAGAATTCGAGTAAAGCCTTCAGCGCACTGTCCGACACACCACAGCACAGGGAGTGAGGAGATACACAGTACGTGCTTTGTCAGAGCTGGGCACTATTTCAGGCATCGAGGATACAGCAGAGAGAGAACAAAGTTAAGTTCCTTGACTTCCTCAGGCATTAAACACATGACCATCTAATTCAGGAGGATATTTGACCTTTACAGAAAAGCAGAGTCGGGGTTCAAAGCATATCTGGAAGAGGGTGGGCATGGAAGGGTTTGGATGAGACAACATCTGATGGCCAGTGTAGGATGGAGACCCATATGGCCACCTGGGGCAGAAGTGCTCCAAGCAGAAGGAAAACAAATGCAAGGGAGCTGTCACAAACTTCCCAGGCAGGTTCTAGGAACATAATTAGCACCAAATTAACATTAGCTTTCAGGTCATTTTATGTCAGTAGAATTTGAGAGGAGTGGTATAAAAATATATGGCTTTGTTATTTCCAGTAACTTAATAAAAAATAGAGAAAAACATGTTTTTCTCCCAACTGACATTCAAGTAAAGAGTATAAACCCTTAGAAGTCAAGAAGCGAAACCAGAAATTTATCCAAATTCACTGGAATTAAAGTAAAAGTTAAAAGTGTGAGAAATTAAGAGGTACAAACTTGCAGTCATGAAATAAATGAGTCACAGCATAGGGAATATAGTCAGCAATAATTTAATAACTTTTTATGGTGACATATTGTAAGCAGACTTATCATGCTGATCATTTTGTAATGTACAGAAATACTGAATCACTATAGTGTGTAACAGGAACTAACATGGTGTTGTAGGTGATTATACTTCAAAAACAAATAAATGAACAAACAAACTCATAGAAAAAGACATCAGATGTGTGGCTACAAAGGGGGAGAAGGGTGTGAGGGAGGAAGGTGGTCAAAAGGCACAAACTTCCAGTTATAAGATAAAAAAGTACCAGGGATGTGATGTGCAGTGTGATAAATACACTTAATACTCATGTCTCTTACATACGAACATTTCTAAGAGAGCAAACCCTGAGAGTTCTCAATATTTTTATATCTATCACAAGGAAATATTTTTTCTTTAAAACGTGTACGATTCTTTAAATCTCTGAGCTCATAGCTACCTGATATAATAATCAGTATTAAAATATAATCTTACAATTGGCTCTGGACCTTTAATCTGGTAGAATGAAGTCATCTTTCAGGTATAAATGGTCTTTTCACTACTACTTAAAAGGTCATTTCTGTATGGACAGAAACTATGAGTAGGGAAAAATAAACTGTAAAGTTCTTGGTAAGTGAAAAGTTAATAAGTTAAGGGTAATTCTGAGCTAACCTGACCTGGAATCCCAAGATAATAATAACTTTATTCTGTGACCCTTGGTAGCTCTAATTGGCTTCCATGTAACCACAGTTACAACTGCAAAAAACACTTCACTTTTCTTATGTGCCCTTTCAACTCAGAGAGCAACTAAAAATATTAATTCCACAGATCAAAGTGCATTAGCATTAAAAGAAATTCTCTCTACATATCCCCCCTAAATATTGATGGAATGAAATGCCAGCTGGAACATTTTACTTAAAAAAAAGAAGTATATCCTCTTCTTCGCTTTTTTGTTTGCTTATTTTAAAAATCTACTGCTGGGCTTCCCTGGTGGCGCAGTGGTTGAGAGTCCACCTGCCGATGCAGGGGACACGGGTTCGTGCCCCGGTCCGGGAAGATCCCACATGCCGCGGAGCGGCTGGGCCTGTGAGCCGTGGCCGCTGGGCCTGTGCGTCTGGAGCCTGTGCTCCGCAACGGGAGAGGACACAACAGTGAGAGGCCCGCGTACCACAAAAAAAAAAAAAAAAAAAAAAAAGAAAAATCTACTGCTAGTTAAAGACACTTACACAGTTTCAAACAGCTCATATTTTACCCTGTGAAAAATCATAATGGTTGTTTTCATATCCCTAAATGAAGTAAGCATAATTTCACACAAAATCACTTGTGTAATTACTGAGCTATGGCAACCATTCATCCCTGTGGTAACAGGAAGAAAAGGTAACATCTCCCATTCTCAGAGCTAATTAGCTAATGTAAGTAAGCATTGGCTTAGGACCCAGTGTCCAGATGTGAAAGATCACTCCTGACTCACTGCAATTTATCAAATGCCTCTATCAGATGTTTCTTCTGTGGAGAAGGCATGATAATTACTTAAGAGTTAGAGACCCTTCATGAAGACGGGAGCCTTGAGAATCAGTCCTTCCTTAACTGACTGAGCTAAAATCTCATAATGCGTGCAATGCTCAGACCAGAGGCATTTTACTGCACTGATAGATACTTAAATTTAGAACATGTGGCTGAGATGATCAATATAAGGGCTGCTTTAAAGGCTCAGAGTGCATCAGGAAAACCCAAGCCATGGTGCTCGCCTCTTGCATACAATGTATTACAGAGTAGCACAGAGGAGAAGATGAACTTGAAAAACTGCACTTGGTGTCTGGAACCTACTGACAGCTGAGTAAATATCCCTATGTTCTGTTTTGGGTAGCATTTGAAACATCATTATGTTTCATGTTATCCATTTCCCCCTACATTTTAGACAGCTAAAGCTATCTTTATAGAAATAGCCATAAAAGCTCCACCTAAAGAAAGTTTTTTTCAGCTCTTCTTTAATTGAGGAATCAGTCATTAAAAGCCAGTAGAGACACTATTTAAAGGAGGGAATGATGACAGACTCAGGGTTCCTAAATGCTGCCAACCTGGAAAATGTATGGGCTTTAATAGAAGAAAGTATGTTCTACACTGAGGGATGCCTGCCAGGAAACCACCCATGACTCATGGAGATCATTGCTTCCCTTCATACCCACAAGCCTGTTGAGTGCTGAGAAAACTGGAACTGGGCCGAGCTACACAGCCGGAGCGGCGCTGTCCATGGAAGCCGCTAGCACATCTGACTACTGGGCACTCGAAATGCCGCTGGTCTGAGCTGAGATGCGCTCTGAGCATAAAATGCTCGCTGGATTTCCAAGACACAATATGCATAAAAGAAAGAGAAAAAAGTAAAGCATCTCCCTATAATCTTTTTGACTATACATTAAAATATTTTTAATATTTTGGTTAAATAAATTATTGATATGTTATTAAAATTAACTGCACTTGCTTCTTTTCCTTTTCAAATCTGGCTACCAGATGTTTTTAAATTACATCTGTGGCTTGCATTTTATTTCTAGTGGAGAGCCCTGCTCTAGAGACTGCTCGAAGTGATCCTCTATTGGGTCAGCCTACAGATGCACTAAGACGTTTGACCAGCCATCTGTATATGTAATTGATCAGGTCACGGTACATGGTGATAACTTATGTTATATAAGACTCTGTCACCCAGACTAGAGGGAAGGGTGTTCCTGCTGGCTTTGCAGGAGGAAGCTGCCTCTTGTGAGAGGGCCATGAGGCCAGGAGGTGAGTACAGGGCAGAGAAAGGGAGTTGGGTGTTGAAGTGGAGGACAGGTTCCTTGCTTAACCATGATACTTACAGATGAGCCCTTTCCAGTCCAGAAAGTGGGATATTCATATACACACAGCTCCACCCTTTTTTTCATCCATACAGCTTACACATATAGTCCTGCACTGATACAAAAATGCCAAGGGACATGAGAGAGGGATGAATGATTCTCTAATTTATTTGCACTTTCCACTCATGAAAAGCTGCAGATGATACAGGGAAGCAAAAAAAAAAAAAAAAAAAAAAAAAGTGTCATTTATTCAGTGATTTATCCCACCTCTCCTTATAAAAATATACCCCCATGGCAAAGATCCCCTTAATGTCTATTCTCCTTTTCTTTCATAGAAATATAATTGTTTGGCATATACTTAACCACACAATAAAAAATATGTATGCTTCTAAGTCTCACAACAAGGTGAGAGTATCTGGCTGGATACTGGCCAGTGGGAACGAGCGGAAATGCGTCTGACGGTTTCTGCGACTCTCGTTAGCACACATCTGCTGAGTCTCTCCCTGCTTCTTCTGACCTCCTCCGTCCAGTCACCTGGAGTCTGGACACCACCGTGGACCATGAGGATGGAGGCGTGACCACAGTGAGGACACAGTGAGTCTTGAGGAAATTTTCACATCTGAAACAGACCTGCCATCCTTGTCCTGTACTGCCTAGCTCTTAACTTCTGTATAAGAGAGAAATCCACTTCCATCTGTTGTAAGCTTCTCTCGCATTTGGTTTCCTGTCACCTAATTGTTATCACCTAATTCTAAACAGTTTATCTCAAATTCTCCTATTTAGGAGATTTCAGGATTTTAATTTTTTTTGTTTAATGTCATACTACTCCAAATGCTCTAAAATACATATTTCTTTAAAACTGTGTTTTTAAAGATATTTTTTATTGTTCTCTAGACACAGTCTGCTATCGTTCTGTTATGCAGATTTAAAATAAACATCCTATAAGAAAACTCTTCCTTAATTATTTCTTGCTGCTATAGCTCATTATTTCAGGACGTTAAAAGTAATAAATTGAAAAAGAGCTAAAGGATTAGTCCATGAAAATGAAGGTACATCTAATTAAAGCAAAACAGCTGAGTTAACAGCTGGGAGGAGAAAAGAGATGAATGAAGTTGAGTGTGACAAAGAGAAGTAGAACCACACAACAGACAAAGACCCTGTGGGAGAGCTTTCTCTTCTAAAATGTTGAAGTAGGACATTAGAATCTATGGGAACAGGAAGTCAAACGACTCCTCCTCTAATTACCTCTAAAAGTGAGCCGTTGGTGGTCCAGGGGGATGGAGGGAACTGTCCCACCATTAGGCTGGATGGAGCAAGCACCTGAGTGTTTGACACCAAATCAGCGTATAAGCTGGGGCCAACGTGCTGGGAAATTGTTATGAGTGTAGATGAGATTTGGGCCAAAGTGAAAAAAAAAAAAAAGGAAAACTTCTGGATTAATAAATAAGGTAAGAATCAAATAATATCCTACTCAATGGTCCCTTTACGTTACTCTAAAATATCAATTTAAAGCAGATGCACATTTACCAGTTTTGTCCAGTGTGGGCTTTTAAAACAATGACATATGTTCCTGGTACAGAAGAGCAAGAAAAGCACTTAAAAATGAAAGCATATTTTTTCCTTAGGGCAAAGATAATACCTGTGGGCTTAGTCCTCTTTAGTAACTGGGGCATGAACATTACCACCCTGTCATGGGAATATGGATTTTGCTACAGTTCCTTTGAAAGCCTAATGATGTCACTTTAGTATTAGTGTACAAATAGTCTAGTGACCAAAAGGGGAGGGGCGCAGCCATACACATTTCCTGACCAGAGATAGGTGCTTCTCCAAGAAGGGAAACTTTTCATGGGAAAGGGCCACCTGCAACCAGACCACACGCCCACTCTGCCCTCGGGATGCATAGATGCTACAAAGCTGTATTTTCTACATGTAAAAAGCCACCAAGTTGTTATAGGTAAAGGTACACTATACTAAAGTCTGCAATCTAGTATTTTAGCTTTGATGAAACTAGCGATGTATTTTGCAACTACTTCATTTCACAGGATATAACTTAACACTGTTCATCTTGCATTGTACCTTTTTACAACTGGAACATTTTAAAATAAAAATGTATGAATCCATTCACTTGAAAAAGACTATAAAGAGGGATAAGATATTCTTATATATGAAAGTATATAAGAACATACTTTTTATTCCTTGTTCAACTTAGTACTTTTTTTTCTTCTTCCTTTAAAACTATCAATTTGCATAAATTATTTTATGGCCAAAATGCAAACAAAACAAAATACCTAGTTTTTCTTTTAATTTTATTGATTCTTCCTTAGTAAAATAGCCAAAACAGTTTTCTGCTGGGTTCACTATGGCTTCTATATTTCTGGTAGAATTCTTCACGTACTTCACAGAAGCAACAAATACATACTTTGACCTCACTGAAGAAGATGATGATAATGCAATATTTTGCTCTTCTATGTCCAAGATTAGTTTAATATGATTTAATAATAAAATGATGGCTTCAGATCATGCTAACAAACTCCCTTTATCACTGATACTATCAAAACCCAAGAATTCAACTTCACTACTATTGCAAAGTGAGAATTTTTAGATTTGCAGGGACATGCATAAAGTTTTCCAAAGCATCTGGTTATGGAACATATTTTCATACATATGCAAACTGTGTATATAGATAGATAGATACCAAGTTATATCAAGTATGTGTGTGTGTGTGTGTGTTTGAATGATTAGATTTGCTCATGTATTTCCTGAAATTTAAAAACCACAAATATCTTTGGAAATGTTTGCCTCCTAAAAAATTTCAAAAAATATTTCTTGTTTACCTACATCACTATGAAAGCATAAATCATCACCACATTTTGCTCTGCCTATACACAGTGCTTTGCACTTAAATCGTTCAGAAAAGCCTGCCAAATCTGAGGAAAGAGAACACCTGGGCAGACGCAACCATACGGGCCTTACCTCGGCAAATGGGCCGGTGGTCACTCCACGCAGCCAAAGTCTCCGTCACTCTCTGACACGTTATGCTCTTGGATCCCTGGAGCACGTAATTGTCCTCACAGGAGAACTGTACATTTGCACCAACCCTGAGCAATTACAAAACCAAAAATAACCCGAATTATTCATGGAAGACTTCTTAAAAAAATCACCACAGTGCTGCTACTGTGTTATGCTGTCAAAACAATATTAAACATTAAGTGATCCATTAGTAATTATTCACAGATACAACCCTCTAATGCAGCACAAGACCTGGGGTTCAAATTTCCGTTCTGCCAACTTCTGCTAAATAAATATACGATCCTTAAGGTATCTTCTCTAAAATTAAGACAATAACAAAGGTAGCAGGACCATATGTTGTGGATTAAGTAAGAAAATGCATGTGAAAGAAGTGAACCCTGGAAACAAAACAAAGTTGGATGCCACTCCACATGGATAAATATCTTACCAAAAAAAAGACTGAAAAAGCCTGGGTTAAGAAAATGTCTCAGTACACAGAAAGACAAGTGCTGTATGATTCCACTTACATGAGGTATCAAAAACAGTCAAATTTATAAAATCAAAGGTGGAATGGTGGTTGCCAGGGGCTGCGGGGAAGCGGGGAAGGGGGGAAATGGGAAGTTATTAATTCAAAGGTATAAAGTTTAAGTAATATAAATAATTTCTAGAGATCTGCTATAAATCATTGTACCTATAGTCAACAGTAATGTACACTTAAAAATTTTAAAGAGATAAATCTCATGTTAAGTGTTATCATCATCATCATCATCATCATAATCATTATAAAACTTGCTTGCAATGAAAAACAAGGAAAAAAAAGTCTCAGTAAAGAATTTGTTATCATTGCAAACATTAATTATATTCAGGCGGAGGCCAGTGCTATTATATTTCAGAAATATATCTTATAGGAAAAGAATAATTTGATTTAGAAAAAAGCAATCCATCCAGCCTAGAGTTAGATGAAAAACTGCTTTGGCTCCAGAGCTGCCTCTGAAAACATGAAGCCCTAAGGTTGTAAGCAGTAACGAAACGTGATTGCGGAATCACAAACCAACAGGCGCATGAGAAGATGTGAGAAGCATACATCAGGTCTGAGCACACCCAATCACTTCTTCTAAGCCTGTTGTCTGGCATTGAGTTGAGTGCAGCATTATTTTATTATCTGACAAGCCTATTGTTACAAGAGGAAATTCTACCTGTGTCTTCCATTTGACAAACCCTGACGCTGATGTTGACAAAAACAGGAATGAAAGAGAGTCTTTGAGAGAAAATATGCATAGTTGCCCATGTTATGTGTACAGTTATTAATAGATAAAAGGAAAAAAAATAAACAAATGCTTTCCTTTCCTGCTTATTGAAAAAGTCTAATCTGCAATATCACAGTGAACATTATTCCAGTAACATTACAGCAGCATTTCCCACACTTCTGTATAACACTCTCGGAGGATCATCACAGGTGTCTATAAAAATCATCAAATCTGGGTCAAATCAATTTAAAAAAATTCTGGATTAAACAAAATTAAGCATCTTTCTTTTCTAAAGGGGACCCTCAGTTTACTAAAATTTAATATGCAAAATGTGTTTCACCTACTTAAGAGAATGTAAAGTATGTAGAATTTTCCAAATTTATCTGGTCAGGAAGCCCTTTTGCACTAAGTATCCAGGGCAACTAGAATTCTATGAAAGTAACCTGCAACTTTACCAAATTCACTGATGATCTCTAGTAGTTTTCTGGTGGTGTCTTTAGGATTTTCTATGTATAGTATCATGTCATCTGCAAACAGTGACAGTTTAACTTCTTTTCCAATTTGGATTCCTTTTATTTCTTTTTCTTCTCTGATTGCCGTAGCTAGGACTTCCAAAACGATGTTGAACAAAAGTGGCGAGAGTGGACATCCTTGTCTTGTTCCTGATCTTACAGGAAATGCTTTCAGCTTTTCACCGTTCAGTATGATGTCAGCTGTAGGCTTGTCGTATATGCCCTTTATTATGTTGAGGTATGTTCCCTTTATGCCCACTTTCTAGAGAGTTTTTATCATAAATGAGTGTTGAAAATATTTGCAAATGATGTGACCAACAAGGGATTAGTCTCCAAAATTTACAAATAGCTCATGCGGCTTAATATCATCAAAACAAACAACCCAATCAAAAAATGGGCAGAAGACCTAACAGACATTTCTCCAAAGAAGACATACAGATGACCAAAAGGCACATGAAAAGATGCTGAACATCACTAATTACTAGAGAAATGCAAATCAAAACTACAATAAGGTATCACCTCACACCAGACAAAATGGGTATCATCAAAAAATCCACAAACAATAAATGCTGGAGAGGGTGCAGAAAGAAGGGAACCCTCCTACACTGTTGGTAGGAATGTAAATTGGTACAGCCACTATGGAGAACAGTATGGAGGTTTCTTAAAAACTAAAAGTAGAGCTACTATATGACCCTGCAATCCCACTCCTGGGCATATATCTGGAGAAAAACATGGTCTGAAAAGATACATGCACTCCAATGTCCATTGCAGCACTGTTTACAATAGCCAAGACATGGAAGCAACCTAGATGTCCATTGACAGAGGAATGGATAAAGAAGATGTGGTACATACATACAGTGGAGTGTTACTCAGCCATTAAAAAGAAAGAAATAATGCCATTTGCAGCAACATGGATTGTCATACTGAGTGAAGTCAGTCAGACAGAGAAAGAGAAATATCATATGATATAGCTTATATGCAGATCTAAAAAGAAATGATATAAATGAACTTATTTATAAAACAGAAACAGACTCACAGACTTAGAGAATTAACTTACAGTTACCATGGGGGAAGGGTGGGGGAAGGGATGGTTAGGGAGGTGGGGACTGAAATGTACACACTGCTGTATTTAACAGGGATAACCAAACAAGGACCTACTGTATAGCACAGGCAACTCTGCTCAATGTTATGTGGCAGCCTGGATGGGAGGGAACTTTGGGGTAGAATGGATACGTGTATATATATATGGTTGAGTCACTTTGCTGTGCACCTGAAACTATCACAACATTGTTAATCGGTTATACTCCAATATAAAACAGAAAGTTAAAAAAAAAAATTCTATGGGCTTCCCTGGTGGCGCAGTGGTTAAGAGTCCGCCTGCCGATGCAGCGGACACGGGTTCGTGCCCCGGTCCGGGAAGATCCCACATGCCGCGGAGCAGCTGGGCCCGTGAGCCATGGCCGCTGGGCCTCCGTGCCTGGAGCCTGTGCTCCGCAACGGGAGAGGCCACAACAGTGAGAGGCCTGCGTACCGCAAAAAAATAAATAAATAAATTTTAAAAAAAAACAAAAAACAATTCTATGGAAGTAATTTTGAGAAACACTGTGTTATAAAGACATAATATGTATTATTTTTGAAAGGGAAAAGTGGAACAAGCAAAATGTAAACATAATTCTAATTTTCATTGTCAGTCATAGCAGTTATTTGAAACAGCTATGCTTTTTAGACATATACATCATAATTTCATTGGCCTTTGGTCTTTGTTTAAATTTCCGGAACCACGTTGAATAAATGAAGTAAATCTAAATATTTGGTTTGAAAACAACTATTATATCTCCGTATCTCTATTCCAGGCCCCAATCTTCAGTTCTCTTTGTTTACCTAAATTTCAGTTTTCATACTTTTCATCATTCTTTCAATATCTTTTTATTGAATATCCACTGTGTGCCACACTCTACTCCAGGTACTAAATATGCAGAAATTCATAAGACCGACAAAGTCCCAATCTCATGGAGATAACATTCTAGTTAAGGGAGGACAAAAAAAAAACAAATCAAATAAGAAGAAAATGAAAGTGTTGTTAAGTACTGTGAACAAAATACACCAAATGATGTGATTAATAACGGGTTAGGGAGAGTCGGGATTTAAGAATGCTTCAGCATTTTTTATGATCCTCTCAAACTAAGGTGCTAGTATCTCACACAATTTCTAGGCATGGTCAAACATAAAGGAAGGAAAATGAGATTATTGCTTCCCTTTGGCAACCACTTACTTCAGTTACCGAAGCCTATCATTCATAGTTTTGATGGCGTGCACTCCATTCCAACAAAATGTCTATCTTTTTCATACATGTTTTTCATACATCTGCTCAACTTCCTTTAGGTATTCTTAGTGAACTGTGTTAACTTTGACTACTCTATCTCATTTCTGGCAATATATTATAGATTTATCATCCAAAATTGGAGAAAATATGGGCAGTGTTGTTTTTTGGAAACCATGAGAAATATGAATGACTATATTATTTCATATATATTTGAATGAATACATTTCTACAAAAATGAGCAAAATATGTAGCGATACAAAGAAGAAAAACGCTTGATACAAAATTGTTACCCCCCCAAAAAAAAAACTGTTACCCCAGAAAACAGTTATCTATATAAGTATCTGAATCTGTATATCAGGAAAATTAGGCATAAAACTATTTTTAGAGTGGTAATAGAATCACAAGTACACTTTTGTTTCTATACTGCAATAATCGTAGTACTTCTGATTTTATTACAAGTTAAATTTTAAAATATTTTAAAATACTACTATTAGATTGCCCCATTTGCTCTCACTGAGACAGAACTCTCTCACACCTAACAGAGTTCACACTCTTCTCAGATTTCCAGCGGACAAAAACTACAGAAGCCTCTTCTACCGCAGAAGGTAGAAGACTCTTCCTAATGTTCCATAATCACTGTAGTGTATCACAGAAGATCTAGTCCAGAAATCTCCATCTGGGTTCTGGGGAAATCAGTCCTCAGTATGTACAGAGTCTGATATGGAACTCATTCCTTAATCTCTGTCCTGAAACCCTTTGACAAATGACTGGAAATAACAATTGATAAGATAGTGAGGCTTCTCTACTTTCAAAGCATTAAAATTATTAACAAGAGCAACCTTCTAGCTTGACGGCAGGTTGGAAAACAGAGCCACTGATGGGTAAGCTCATTCCCAAGAGTGGAGATGAGGAGTAGTCTCTGCGTTGTGATGAACAGGGTTGAGCTTGAAACTGATGATGATCCAACTTCTAATTTATTATTTCAAACTTTTGCTTTGGTTTTATCTAGCACTTGAATCAGTTCAATTTAAAATCCATGCACACTTTCAGCTTCAAATATATAATAAACTAAGCTTTTATTTATGATTTGATTTTATGATTACTATGTTTGAAGGCATATGTATAACATTAGGAAGATTAACTTGGTTTTCTGGAAAGCACTCAGAAGAAAATAACAGAAAAAAAGAAATTAGTATCTTCCTATTGGCAATTAAATTTAGAACACCTAAGAATTATTTTGTCATACAATTTTGACAATTGTTAGCAGCTGGAAATTGTGAAAAATAAAAGAAACCTGATTTTGTATAAGATCAAGATAAATTGTGTATTGATAATAAATATCCAAATGGCAAATTTTAAGTTAAATAGCTGGAGCAGAATAATTTGGTGTTTTAAATATAATAGAACAGAATAGAAAAAAACACATTTTTCACTTCTTCAATGCTTAGCACTTCCAAAAGGCTCATCATTCAAAGTTTGAATTATGAAGACATTTCATTTGTCACCATCTACTTGACTTTACGTATAGTTTGAAGAGACTTTCTAGGTGAATGAACTATTTCTAAATACGGTTTTCCAAAGAATGGCTATTTGTGCATTTATTTAAGATTGGTACTGTAACTATTTCTAAAAAAAACCCCCCCACACAAAGTAACTTAAAGATTGAACTAGAATCCAAAATAGGATGTGGACTGACTTAGCTGTGATGTGTAACTATCCATTAATTCAGAGATGACTCTGACCTACCTGAGTGGCTAGATGGCAGATCCCACCCGTTACCTCAATCCATGCTGGCTGGTGTTGACTGAATCTATTGAAGCAACTAGTTTCCCCATTTAGAATTTTCTAAATGGATAGATTGATACACTGATATAGATGATACATAGATAGATATCTCTCTCTTGGTTAAAAAAAAATTCCAGCTCAAACAACATACTTAAAGATTCATAAATACAAAAAAATAGATACTATTTTTAGGCATCAGGGGTAGGCATTTACACATTTTGCATCTGCAGCAAAAAGGAGAAACACATTATATTACACTGTTTTCACATTTAAGCAAAGAAAACACAAAAATTAGAGCAAAAATCTTTCTTTAGAACTAAGTCGAAGTCAGGATTTGCTGTATTTCTCTCTGTAAAAGGAACACAAATGACATGGGGAAATTATATCTGGAACCACACTGTACCAAAGGTATAGATATCTTGCTTAACTATTTTTTTTATGTATAAAAAGGAAACAACTGAAATTTTAATAAATTTTCAAAGATTTTGTGTGGGTCATCAAGAGAATTCAGAATCCCTAGAAACCCAAGACACAAGTCACCTAGGCTTCCTCACCAGCTTTTTTTTTTTTTAACATCTTTATTGGAGTATAACTGCTTTACAGTGGTGTGTTTCTGCTTTATAACAAAGTGAATCAGCTATACATATATCCCCATATCTCCTCCCTCTTGCTTAACTATTTTTTGAGAAGAACTGGAGCCATGTGGCAGGATAATATGTGAAGTGGTAAAGGGGGTGTGTGTGTGTGTGTGTGTGTGTGTGTGTGTGTGTGTACAGGCACAAGGATGCACACCCGTGATTTTTCTCCTGTATTTTACTTACACCCTGAGGATGCTGATACTGGCACAGCACGAAGTAAAATTATAGGTGTCTAAATCCAGAAGTGTCATCCAGGTGTGTGAAATATGTTTAAAGGAGCAGTGATGATACACTGTTCCCCATTCCTCATTCCCCACTATGAAACATAAAAGCAAAGCGAAACACAAGGCCAAGCTGAGGCAGGGGAGGAGAACGTGGAGAGCCAGCGCATGCAGAGATGTGACGGGTGGTGTCAGGGCTGCGGAATGCAGTGCCCTGGTACCCGCCGCACCCTGGACCAGGAAGCAAGTTGGGTGAGGCAGTGGAACAAGACAGAGCCCTGCCCGGGGCAGTGGGTGGGCCCCCAGGGCTAACACAGACCCGGTCCCCTTTCCCAGCCGCGACCCCATGGACAAGCCTGTGTCTTACGGCACAGCCTCTCGAAAGAAGAAAAGGCAGCATGGGAGCCTAAGACTAGGCGGTGGAGCCCCTGGGCCCTCGGGTGACACAGCAGGTCGCCCCAGGGTGCTCATGCCTCTTGAATGTTGGCTGTGGTTGGTGGGAAGGAAGCCCCAGACTCAGAAACATCTCCTCTCCAGAAAGAGGACGTGCGCCCGGCCAGGGGCCCGGGGACAGTCAGGACAGGGACCGAGGGGCAGGGATACGGCGGGGAAGCCATGCCCACTCCCCACCATTGAAATGAGGGCCTTTCCTGAAGCCCTGGCATAACATCAGCAGCAGCGGGGGACGGAAAGTGAACAGCTGACTAAACCTGACACACTAAGAAATCACGGATTTCAAAAACTTTAAGAGTGAATAAATACAATTTTCTGACTCAGACTAAATGGGGATATTGAAAAAGAAATTAATTACAGCCCCAGTACAAAGAAGATAACGTTTTGCACCTCTGAATTCATGGGCCTGTAATTAAACCTCTCACACGCACTGAAGCTGACTTTGCAAATAACATTACTCTTCTTAACATATACAAGTCCCCCTCCTACCGTCCCCATCTGTGCTACTCCCTCCTCCTCTTTCTCCCTCCCTCTCTCATTTTTCTCTCTCTTCCTCTTCCTGCTTCTTACTTCTTTATCATTAAAAAATATTTACTTCCCATAAATAAAATTAGTTATACAGGTAGTTTCCGGAAGTAGGTGCTAAAGCTTCCAGAAAACTGTAGTAGGAAGAATTTGAAGGTATTTTTGTAACTTTGGAAGAAAAGAAATGAGAAGGAAAACTGTCAGGAACACTTCCAATGTTCTTCAACATCTTTAGTACATTTAGACTCAAGTCCTCCTCCTACAAATAAAATATCCCCACTGCCTTAAACAGTGCCTGGCATATCACAGGCACTCGAAAATACATGCTGAACAAATGGAGAAAGACAAGCCACTTTCCTGAGGCTACACGTGTCAATCTGTCAGTAAAATGGGACTGAGAAATAACGGTAGCAAAGAAATCCACCTACTCTTCATCCTCTTTCTCTGCCTTTATTACACCTCACCTGCATTGGTTCACAACTGGTTACGGTCAGGCTTTTAAGCGCAAGGTGCCCTGCTAGTCGTAACGATGTATTGATGAACTACTGGGGGCAGGAAATACTTCATCAAACAATTACTGGGCAATGAGGTAAATAAATATAAATTACTATGGGAAAAATGATTTTGCCTTCAGTGAAAATGTAAAAAAATGATATTGCCAGAAACTGAAATTTGGGTTGGGTCTTAAAAGATCCATATAATTTATTTACTTTTCTCAAAATGAGTATCTGTGTTCTAGAGTGAAACCCACCGTAGAAAGCCCCGTTGGTGTCAAAGTTGGTGATCTGTTCAGGGAATTGCAAGTAGCCTGGTTTGTCCAGAACAGTATTTTCCAATTGCTGTTCCAAAGAGGGGCCCATTCCTTCCTGCTCCAGAGTTTTTCCCCTTTAGACTTGGGGATTTGGGGTCCTCTCCTGACTCACCCCTTCTCCTTTCCCTCTCCTTGAGGTACAGCTTAGCTCTTTTACTACTCCACACAATGTTTCTTTTGAGAAATATTAACCTAAAGCCCAGAGGTAGGAAGGGTATGAGGCTTGGAAAAGGCCACACAGAGCGGCAGTTCCCAGGAGCAAGGCTCCCTGAGGGAAAAGCATCATGTTTCACTCACCTTGAAATCTCTCACAGCCTCCAGCAGAGTTTATTGCGCTTATGATATCCCTGAGATAGATGTTTGTAGAATGACTGCACAGGACAAACAGGAGACAAAGGCATGAATTCAGATCATCTCCTAAATGAGCAACGGGCCACCACAGTGCAAGGCTGCAGGGAGTAAATCCCAACAGCAGCGTGTGAAACCCATCTCTGCAGCCACCTTGCAAGTGCGTGTCTGTATTACAACACCTCTATTTCAAAAGAAGCTGTTTTAGATAACCTCACTGATTCTCCAATGAATGAGTCGTACGCCACTCAGGAAAGGCACTTTGATACTGAACCGTATGTTCTCCACTAACGGCAAGACTGGTCCTAATACATTCGACTGATTTCAGGCTACAAAGACGGTCAGAGTAAACTGGCCCCTCACTCCTAAGACGTCGTCAGATTGTACAGTTTGCACAGCCTTCCAGAAAATGGCATCATCAGAGAGATGCAAGCGCAGCTGCTGTGAATATCGCAATGCCTCTTATTACCCTTTTGATTTTCACACATAATGTGTCGTTTCTGGGTCATTTTTTCTTTTTATAGTGACAATTTTTAGACTCATCTCCTCAAGCCTGAAGGCAATTTAGTACCACTAAGAATGCATTAGAGTAGATGGATCTCTTTAGCCTAAGGAAAGAATCTAATATTTCATAGGATTTTTAGATATTGTACGTTAATAATAGCACAACAAAGACCCCTAACCGCGATCAGAACACAAGCAACATGAACGCCGTGAATGGGGCTTCAGATGACCAGCAATCTTCAGACTCTGAGAGCTCTCAGATGTGCAGCATTTAGAAGAATGTGCGAATTTTCCCACGAGGATATTTAATTTGCATCTTCTGGGTATATAAGTTCATGGGGATCCACTATTTAGCAAAACAAGAGGACTTCTTTTGTCTGACCAAGTAGAAATATTAAGTCCTCAGATTCACGCCCAGCCATTCATTCAGAGGCAGAAGCCGCTATTGCACTATTTCCGGAAGGAACAGGTGGGCAGGGAGAGGGGATTCAAGTAAGCCTGGACCCACGTCAAGGCTCCAGGAGAAGCTGATCCAGCATTCCCTTCTCCCATCTCAGTTCACCTCTCTGCAGCCCCTCGGCCCCTGCCTGACAATCTCCTGATGCCCTGGGAACGGTGGCCTCTACACCTTTCTTTCACTCGACATTTGGAAGCCAAAGAGGACCCCGCAGACTCTGGGCCTGGGGCCGTTTTATGGGCTGTTCTCTTTCCTCTGCAGCTCCAGCGAGAAAGCCTGGGAGCTTCTCGGATGGAGGGAGGGGAGAGCGCCTGCGGCCTGTGGACAGCTCCAGACTCAGCCAGGAGGGCGAGCAGGGCTGGAGGGCAGGACACAGCAGCAACTACTGTTTGTTTTATACGATGAACAGGCCCAATGAGGGCAGGAGTGGCAGGAGCTGACCGGGCGGGGAGGGCAACAGTCTCATTAAC
The DNA here is from genome assembly GCF_002837175.3 of Physeter macrocephalus. NCBI lineage: Eukaryota > Metazoa > Chordata > Mammalia > Artiodactyla > Physeteridae > Physeter > Physeter macrocephalus. The sequence continues at coordinate 111,673,743 of NC_041233.1, forward strand.
CACTACCTTGTGACAGGCATTCACCCAGGGCCCCGGGATGAGTCATCAGTGGAGGTGCCTCAACCCCACTTGGAGAAAAACAGGACGCAGAGGGTCAACTGCTCCAGATCACGCAATACCTGGATTCAAACTGTCTTTTCTTCTTACTCTGAAACTTATCACCTGTACTTGTGATTGAGCAGAAAACAACTGCAAATACAGAGAGGCTGCACAGCAAAGATTTTCCTCTAGGCTTGTATCTACTCTGTACAAAGCCTTCCAATATTCTGAATCATCCTGCCCTCCTTGTTACAACAAAATGATGGACTGACAGTGGAAAGATCCAGGACAGACAAGGCAACCCGAGCCAGGGCTGGTGCGTGTGTAGCAGGTGCTGGACACGCGGGGTGCTCCAGGCTTGCACGCGCCCTCCCCGTCTCCCCGTCTGGGCCTTGCTCTGCCCCTGTGGCCATGCAGCCACATCCCAGGCGCTGCTGCTGACCACACCAGGGGTCTGGGGGCTCCTGACAGACAGGAGACACCTCGCCCAGGTGCTGGCTGGACCGAGCGCGTCAGGGCTCTGGGCTCCACAGCAGCTGCCTGGAAACGTGGTGACTACGGCCTTGAAATGTGGAGACGCTTTGGGGACATTCCTGTCCAGTGGGAAACAGCGCTGGAGGGGTTGCAGTGAACAGCGAGGCCCCAGCAGTGCCCCAGGCTGTTAAGGCACCTGTGAGACTGAGCCAGCGCTGCTTACTAAGTGTGAACGGCTTCCCTCCTATCCGCCATCCCTACCTTCTGGGCTTACCCCATCTCCCTCCCTCCTGTTTCCCTGGGATTGAACTGCCCCTAACACTTCTTACCTTGGGCTGATTTCTAGGGAATCCCAAATAAAGTGGGGAACCTGAGTCGACGATCAGCCTCCAGTCAAGCCCCAAGACCTAGAGAAAGTATGTGCACCTGGTAGCCCAGATGTTTAAATCGCTGTCAGTAAAACACAGCTCAGCTAGAACAGGAGCCTGTGTTCTTCCTGATTTTGAGGTCCTGGGGCCAAGGATCGTTCTCCTCTCAAGCTCCTCAAAGCCCTAAATACGCCTTCTCTGTTTCTTAGCATACCTCCTCTCTCTATCATCTGCCCCACTTCAACCCAACAAGGAAACGTCTTCTTATTACAATTTCTTCTCCTCCGTCTCACGTTAATACTGGGTCATTCCCAGAAATGACATCTCATATTACCTAACACATTTAGCACTGGAAGTAGGACCAAGCCAATCTGAGAAAAGGGCAGATCAGGGATCCTGGGGAAAGCAGAAAAGGTGTCCCGGGGCAGGTGATGCTAAAATCACACCAAGCCGTGTAGGTGTATAGAATTAAACCGTAAACACCACCTGCAAAGATGGATGTGCCTCTCTTCCTCTCACACCATTTTCTCTGTGCAGCTATGGGTTTGTTGGTTGGTGCGTTTGCTTCCTTTCATTTAGACTCAGCCCTTAATGTTTATTTTCACCTCTAGGGAAGAGAGGCAGGAAGGGTTCTTCCACCTCAGGGTCTCTGCATGTGTTTCCGTCTGCCTGGGCTGCCCCCACCCCACTATTGTGCATGGTGGGATGGGGGCAGTCCTTCTCATCTTCTGAGTTCAGCTCTGAAGTTATCTCCCCAGAGCCTTTCCCTGCTATTCTGTCTATAACAGAGGAATCCCTTTCCTGATCCTTCTTTGTTTCTCCTTTTATCTCAGGAGCACGTCGCAGTTCTAAGGGCTCGGCTCATTTTGGTTAAGGAAACCAGTGAATTAGTAAATCCAAGGATGGGTTCCTCAATCTCCCTACCCATGGCCCCAGGTAGTGATCTGCGTTTTCTCTTCCCCTCTTCCTTTGGGAACAAAGACTACCAGCAAAGAAGCACAGCTGTGCGGCTGCCCTCACTTATTGCCGTGCTCCATCAATGCCCTGGAACCAGCCTTCCCAGCATGTGCCCTGCTGCTCTCTACAAGGTGGTCCTTCCCACTGGCCCAAGAATCTTCTGCTCCTTTTCTGTTGTCTATTATCCAAGTCTGCTCTGAGCAAGATCTGATGAACTGTCCCTACACCAGACTATGCAATGGGACCAGATGGTGATGCCTTGCCCTCCCAGAGGGAGTCCACTTCATCAGAGCAAGAAGCTGCAAAGCAAAGTCTTGGTCCCTAGGATCCCTCCACAGCAAAGCCGCGGAAGCTCCACCCTGAGGGCACCCTCTCTGCTTCCCGCAGAGGGCAGTGTTGGTTCTAGTTCTTACTGAACACTTAACAGAAGTCTGCTCTGTAAAGAGAGCTGAGGAATTAATTTTAAAACACACATAAAAAAACTGTAGATGGCATCAGTAAGCTAAGAACTGACAAATCCTCACTTCCTTATCTTCCCACATGCCTGCCACCTGACTTTCTCCTCCCCTCCTCTCCTGCCCACTTTTACAAACAGGAAGATTAGGGAGCCCTCCGGGTGGAATTTAGGAAGGTGGTGCACAAAGAATGCAACTGACAGGTAAAGAGCGCAGACTGGTTTTATCAATATACTGACCTTAGTCAAATCCAAAAACTACCTAACAAATTACCCCCTCTATTAACTAACTAGCTACCGTAGAATATAAATATGGAAACATAGAAAGTCTCTAAACCAGCAATTCTCAGCAAGGGTCAAGTGCATCAGAACTGAAAGGGAGCCTCATAGGAGTTGTGTAAAATCTTACTAGACTATGGCAAAAACATGACCAAGAGACACAGAGCTTTATAGCTCTGATGGACCACAGAAATCATCATCTTCTATTTCTGCCCACTCTTTTACAGATGAGGAAGCCAAAAAACAGAGAAACAAACTGTATTAAAGAAGGTCATTTTAAAGAGTGTTAATATTTAAAGGATCCCTAAAATCCCATTTCTGATGGTCATGATAATGTGGGTTATTAAAAAAATCAACTATCTATTGCATTTTGAAATTAAGAAATTGATGTATGCTTCAATAACAATAAACAATTCTCCCAGAAAACTATTTAAATGGATATTATATTTTGACAAAAATTAATTTACTATTACAGATACTTTAAAGACTGGGAGAGAGAGGAAGAATATTCCATGAATTCTACTCGGTGGATTCTTTATCAGAAACAGCTTTAGCCAGATAAATGAGATCTGAAACATTCCCAGTGTGCCCTTTTTCAAAGGGCCGTACAGGTTTCAAATAGTGTGAACAAAAAAATATTGGGTGTGGTATTTCATTAAGTAGCTCTTAAAAATACAGTCAATGCTCCTTGAAAGAGCAGTAGTCACTGGCAAATATCTTTTCTAGACTACTTCAGTTTCCCAGTAATAGTGAGAGTGAAGTGCTTGCATTCAGTAAAAGGCATAGAAAAGCATTATGTTCCTTAAATATTTTTCAAATTCTAAAAACACTTTGGAGCCTGTCAGGGGACTTTGGTGCTGAAAATCCAAATGCAGGGTGTTAGGAAAGGTCTACACTCACCAACCTGTTTTACTGATATGGAGACCCTAGCAGGGACGCTCCGTCGCCCTCACCTTGTTTTTTCCACTTGTGCAGGTGAGTAAAGAAATCATTTACAGACCCAACCCTGCATCCAGAAATAAGCTAACGCTTGGGAACTGTTCCCCTGGGAACACTGAGTGCAAAGGGATTATATCATAGGAGGTGAATCTTTTCCAACAGGAAACTAGCTTGAGTGTTTTTAAAATTTCCTGTTGCTCCCATTGTAGTTCCCAAATTTTGCTTGTTAACAAAACACCAAATATGGACTTAATTCGAACTCTAAAACATTTTTAACTTGTTTCATTTATTTTTTTCTAGCTCTGTTGAGATATAATTGACTTATAACATTGTGTAAGTTTAAGGTATATAGCATGATGATTTGATACATGTATATGTTGTGAAATAATCACTATAATAATGTTAGCTAACGTATCCATCACCTCACATAGTTACCATTTTTTGTATGCGGTGAGAAGTTTTAAGATCCACCCTCTCAAAACTGTCAAGTATACAATAAAACATTGTTACGTATCACCACCATGCCATACGCTAGACCCCAAAACTTGGTTCCTTTTATTAGTAAACTGATTATTTCTTTATTTGATGTGGAAAAAATCAGGCTAAATAATACAATAATCTCTTAATAATAGTAATAATGAAATCTATATTTTCCTCCTGTCATTATGATTAGCAATGATGTACACAAACTATCCAGCAAATAGTAGGGATTCAGTGCCTAATACGGAATATAGAAGAAATAAGTAGTAGCTTATTTCTCTGTAATAATTATATTCCTGAAAATTTACCTGTAAATCAAAATTTTGTATATCAAGACAACACTTACCATTGCCTCACAGTATGTAAATATACATGCATTTCTCATATAAAATAGAAGGAAATGACTTGGGAAATATTTACCGAACGCTCGCTATGAGCTGAGAACTACGCTGGGCGCTGGCAATGAAACATGAACAAAACCGAGCCCCTTCCTTACGGAGCTTACATGCCTGTGGGAGAAAGAGCATAAACCTGCGTTATGCGTAGTCAGTTCGCATTGTAAACACAGGCAGGTGCATTATCTTGGGTCCTGCTCAGTGCTGGGAAGCGAAAGTAAAGCAAGGAAAGCATAGAGGGAGTGAGAGGTGTGAATGAAAAGCGTGTTTCAGAGACTATGTTCAGGAAGAGGCACTGGCGCCAAGACTGGAAGGAAGGGAAGGCTGGATCATTATAAGATCTGGGTCATCCATGATCAGCATTTAGTAAAATATCTCTCATGCTATTATTATATATTGTGAGGATGGACAGTATCAACACGCCATGGAAAACATAAATAAACAGAATCATAGAAATAAAGAGCTAAAGGGGAGAACTGATATTAAATATAGTATCAGAATTTCAATTGATACATCTGCTCCAACTTTAAAGTATAATTGAATTTTTCCATTATAGCAAGTGGAAAAAAATAGAAAGCAAGAAAAACATTCCAACAAGCCAAGAAAGCAGGTGTATGTACAGGATGGAGGGAAGGAGAGCCCCCTCGCCACCCAGATACCTCTCCACCACTCTTCCCATCCACAGAGAAGACTATGTTCTCTCACTGACACCCTGAACGTTGCAACAATAAAGCCTTCAGTAGCTTACAATTTACCCGTGTTTCCCTCGTTCCTCCATCATTTAAAAAATAATTCAATGAAAGAACTTAATAAAAATCAATTCTTAAGGAAAATAACAGCATACTTATTTCCTGGTTTATACACAATCTCTAAGTACAGTTCTTAAATATTTTCATGTAAGAAGAGGCAGGTAGCTCTGTTGTCACTGAGACTGAACTACAACAGAGAAGTAATAAAACGCACCACAGCAATATTTTAATAGATGTACATAAAATCATCAACGTGTCCCACCACAGCTGAAGGTGGGAATTAGCAGAAATGAGCATCAGTTTATCAAGAGACGTGGGTTACAGATTTTTTTCTGTTTCTCACTGATTGTGTAGTTTTCCATTATGTACCTCAGTTTCTCCTTCCACCTGGCACCTCTTAACTTCATAAAGTGTATTATGCAAGATACCTTGGGGAAAAAAGGGGGGCTAAGACATAGCAACAAAAGTTATTAACTTGAATGGTGATATATAAATGTCAATAATATAAGTTAAATATTTAGTTATGAAGTCATAACTATCACTCTTTCAACTCCCAAATTCCATTTTGAGCACAGGTCATGTTTTAAGAAAATGTCATTGATCTATTCTCTGACCAAGGGTGTTAAAACTTAATTGGTTTAGCGGAGTACTAATGAGGCTATGATTGTACCTCCCCAGGGATAGGCTTGTTAGCTTCAATTTAATGCAATTCAACAAGAAAACAGTGTCTACCCTGTGGTGGGCACAGTAATGAGAAATGAAATCAATAATCCTTCCTCTTTCCTTCAGGACCTCATGATCTAACATGACAGAAACACTCATCTAACATAAATGTATGTTCTCTCATTCTAAGATGAGTCTAAGATGATAGAAACATAAATGGGTGTCACAAACACAAAAGTGCTGGGAAAGTTGAAACAATGGGATGAAGCAAGGCAGGAGTGACCTGCAAATAGAAGCCACCTGTGCGGGTGGAGGAGGGCAGAGAAGACTGGGATGCACACCACCTTACAAAAAATAAATCCAGGGAGGACCACGGAGCATCTGCCACTACTTCCCAAGCTGGCCTCTCCAGGCTGCTCACCTGTTCTGTACCAGCCCGCCCTACTCTACTTGGGTCTCTGAGAACAACTGAGAATAACCATCATGGGTGGTGTAGGTGGGCAGGAAGGAAAACCATCCTTGGTGACGAATGTGACTGGGGATGGAAAGCAGGAAGACAGACGCTGAGGGCACGGTGGCTGCTCTGAAGAGGAGGGAGTTTTAGGACAGGTACTGCAGCTCGTATAAGTCTAGGGTTGCTGCTAAATGGGGTTTGGCTATGAACGTTAGTGAGGGCAGTTCATACGAAAGAAAAGGAGAGACATCAGGGAGGTCCCTATTACATATCACATATGATAAAAGATTTTAATGATATGTCTTAGGATTCTAAATTTACATAAAGAATCTGTAACATGTGAATGTATGCAGTGTATATATAAATATATAATATTTACGTAATATATACGAAGAAAACTGTAAGGTCTCGCAGTGAGTAGCATGGCTGCTGCTAGCCAATCAGAATGCGACACCCCTCTCAGTAATCAGTTAGGACAAGTTATCCCTCGTTCTGAGCAGAGGCGACCCCAGGCTGAAAGGCATGGCTTTGAACACTGGGCCTCAAGGTCAGATTTCAACCGTATCTTGACTCCTCACTGGGCTGCTTTGTGATGTCCACACACTGCACACCTCTCTCCAGGGGTCCTGCATGATAGGTGTGAAACCACTTAGTCACTGTCATTTTCCTTATTACAAACCACTAAAGTCAAACCTTATTACAAAGTTTGAGGTCAATAAGATCCAGTTTCAAATCTCAGCTCTAACCATGATTGGATATCTTATTATGTTGAAATTCTGAATTTCAACAGCTGTATTTGCAAAATGGGGGTAATTATATCTGCCTGTACATAGGCTATATATCCTACTAGCATAGGAAACAGATGAATAATAAATGCCAGTATCCATCCATAAACTCTCCATCTCTACTCCAACTCCATCCCTTATATATTTGTATTTAAATTGCTCCGTCAATCTATTCATTAATATTCAGTTCTAATGAAAATACTTCGTCTTTAAGAGAGCAACTGATGGTGAAGAAAATTGTCAGAAAATTGTCCATGGATTGACCTAAATTCAAATAAGAAAGCTTTGTATTTTAGGCTTCATTTATTTAGAATTCTTTATAGATAATACTGGAATGAATATTTAGATTTTCTAGGGAAAACAAAAGATTTCCAAAGAAACAAGAATAATAGTATAAATAAAATCAGATGAGGAATGTTTTACCAACCTAATAAAGTATACTCTTTTCAAACAAAAACAGCCCCAAATTACACATAATTACAGTGTTAACTACAAATGAATTCCATCCACTCATCTTGACAATGTTGGTTATTAGTTTGGATTATATGTTAGTCATTCATTTTGATTATAAGAATTTAGAAAGAACTGAATTGCCTTTCATTAAAACCAGTCTCAAAAAGACTTTAAACAGTTAAGAACACCCCCTTTCTCTGTTTAAAACATGAACGTTTACAGTGAGCTTACTATATGCTAGGCACATCCACATGTCATTTCAACTAATGGGCCTAAGATACCTTTCCATAATGACGAGAATCAGAATGCTCTCCCCCTAAGATCAGGAATAAGTCAAGAATGTCTCACCAATTCTATTCAACCTTGTAATATAGGTCCTGGCCAGTTCCTCCAGGAAAGAAAAATAAATAAAATACATTCAGATTGAAAAGAAAAAAATGAAACTGTCTTTATTTGCAGTTGACAGGATCATCTAGGAAGAAAGTCCTATGAAAAAAAAGTTGTAGGAACTACAAAAAAAGTTCCTAAAACTAGCTTATCACAGCTCTGTATATATACATATAGGTATACACACACTGTACACTCATAGATGGCAAAATAATATTTACATTTTTATGTAATTTTATAGAAAATCTGATCTTTATATTATATGATTCGATTGCCATAAACTTGGAGACATGTACACAGTGCAGAGCTTCCCCAGAAAACTAAGAAAGTGAAAGACTGAAAGTCTCAGCTGAGACTCTGTCGCTTTCCTGACTCGCCATGCACACACCCAGCTGGCTTTCCCCCCAGACACATCAACACAGCCCCAATGGCCAATGCTTATCCTGAGTTAAACAGCTGCAGGAATAAGGCTGTTATAAGAATGAGATAGAGTAAAGGCCAGCATATTCACCTCAGATACTAATAAAATCTTCTGTTCTTGCCCTTGTGCTAAACAGACACTGGCCCTGAATGTTTCTGAATTGCTTGTTAACTTCTGAAGATTAAACAGTTTCTCGGGCTCTCTTTACCATACGATGCAATTTGAACAGTTTGCACAGTCAGACAAAATTTAATGGGCTTTGTTTTAAAACAGAGCTCTGCCACATAGACCAAGGAGGTTTCTGAGTTTCAGGGACGACAGAGCGCTGGGTGGGCAACCCCCTCATACACAAGTGCCTTTGACAAACACCCTCTGAGTTCCTTTGCACCAGGCACTATTCCAGTCACTGATGAGGCAGAGACAATAAGATACTACCCCTGTCCTGCAGAAGCTTAAGTTGGGTGGAAGAAATGGATGTGTAAAATGCATAATGCAGAGTCACTGCTGTAACTCTAATGGAGGAGGAATGTGTAAGGCTTTTGGGAAGCAAGGTTTGAAGAACACTTTCTGGTAGGAGGTGACTTTTGAGATAAGAAAGGAATATACAGGACAGAAAGCTCCAAGGGTTCTAGCCAAGAATGTGTAAATTTCATCTATTTGCATCATTTTAAAAGAGATCAAATTCTTGAATGCCTTCAACTGACAGCTACTTTACATTTGAAATCAGTAGTTTTCTTTCTTAGCTGACCCCACACCCACTGGTCCCCTGGGGTGCTAATAACTACTCATAATCACTCCTGCTCTGGGGAACCTCCTTGAGCCGAATGGAGGAAGCCAATGATGAAAGGCAAGAGTGGTGGGCCCAAAATGTAAACGATTTGTTCCCTGAAATTCCCCATAGATTGAGACTGAAGCTAATTTCCAGTTAAAATCAACTTCCTGCTCAGCTTTCTACTCTGATTCTATCCTGCTTTCTCTGTTCCCCATAACCAGAGGGCACTTTTCTGAAAACCACTTGAATAAGAGTCCCCATCTCAGGCTCTGCTCCAAAGGAACTTGAACTAAAATACTAACACCTTAATGTACACTCAAAGTTTGTGATATTTAAACTGCAAACATTCCAACTGTCTACTCCATTTGCAACATGACAGACACTACTATGAAGTCAAAAGTATTTCAGTAGCACAGCTATACACTTTTGTTTCCTTTTCATGTAAAAAAATTATGTATCATTTTACCTACATCATTACAGCCACCCTACAGACAATTTTATTATTTTTCTATCCTTTAAAAATAAACACTGCTACTCCAATTTCACTGAGTAACATTTCTTCTTCCTTCTCTAACAGTATCACTACTTTCTTTCAATTTTCAGCTCACTTTAGTAGGCTGAACTCTACAAACGTCTTTTCTTGTTTCTTTCTCAAAAATAGTGAGATTATAAGAAAGAAAAACATATTTCTTGCTCCCCTTTACTCTTTGATTTTACAGCTTAGTCCTAATACTAGTATCCATCTTGTAAGTTGGAAAATGTTCAATTTCTTGAACTAATTGAAAGGAATGCAAAAATCTAGAAAAAAATCACTATTATAATCACTACTACATTCATAATGTAACAACTATAAAGCATTCTCTAGTAATATGAATCATAACATCTTCTGTCATAAATTGCATTGATTGCCACTCACATTCATTATTATAAAAGTTTATTTAATGAAATAATTATGAGGCTATAGTTAAATTTTTGTACCATCTATTTTTTAAAACATTAACAAAAATGCATTCGAATATGGGAAGGCAGCAAATTAAAAACAGAATAAAACGCCTGGAGACAAATTTTGATCATATCCATATAGAGTTAAATTTTTAATAATGGCTTATATACTGGAAGGTACAAACTCTGGAGTGTCTGGAATTTTTCAGCACAATATGTTTTAGAATTCTACAGATGTTATAGATGCATAATAATTGAGAAATTGTATCTTTAAATCAAAAGGAAAAAGAATTAAAACTACAAGATGAAATTATATATGCGTTAGAAAATAACATGTTATTGAAATAATTACTTCATCTCCTACCTGAAGTCCGAACCCGTTCTTCTGCCGTTTTCTGGAATCCCAGGATCTGGACACATGTCAGAGACCAAAGCAACACCTCCTTGAGTTACTGTAATAGAAAGAAACATTATTACACTTTCATGTAGCTGTTCAGAAAATATCCAGATAATAAATTTACATTAGGTAGATTTGTTTCTTAAATGCCGATGCCTTAACATGTGATTTCTTTAAGAATTAAGATAATTTAGCTAGATTAAGATAAACCTATTCTTATTCCTGAAAAACAGACTTCTTACCCAGGATGCCAACAGCCTTTGGTTGGAACTCTTTCCTCTACTAAAGAAGTCTAAATTTAATTTTAAAACATTTTCTCATTATGATCACCTTTATGACATGTTACAATTAATAGCATGATGAGAAAAAAGAGCATCATTCCATAAATACCATAGCTTATATAGAAGAAAGCTTTCATTCATTCCCATGGATGAAATGGAGATGTTAATTATCTACTAAGATCTATACAAGAACCTGCTGTATAAAAAATATAAACATATATATAAATAAATAAAATAAAATTCAAAAAAAATCTATACAAGACATATTTTACATAAAATTACCTATTATATTTTAAACCTCAAGCGTGCTTATCACTGAAGTAAAAAAAAGTAATGGTCTTCTTGTGCAGATGTGATTTATTTTTTGAATCTGTTTTATAAAGAGCCTTCCCACCTGCTGGGATGTTGCACAGTCAGAATAGTTTTTAAAGGATTCATTTGCTTGTTAGAGTGGCTGCTGCTCCAATAACTATCCCACTCTATCTAATTAGTGTAATCCAATCAAGGCAATTCCCTCTTTCTTTCCAGAAATTTGTTCAATGGTGGTTGTGACTCAATTCAGTTCAATGATGCTTGAGAGGAAGCCGGCAGGAGTGTTTCTGGGGAGACGTTCCTGTTAGCTCATAGAGATCATCTCTTTTTCACTCTGGACCTTACCATGTTTGAATTTCATATGTGTAACTGTTGGTACCATCTTGCTAAGTTCAAAGATGGAGGCAACAACATGAATAGAAGAGACTGAGCAAGAACCAGGACCCGGTATCATAGTTGAGACAGAAACATTGACCAACTCAGAAACCTACACTAGCTCTGAATATCCTGTTGGATGATTCATATTATTTCCTACAATTCAAACTCATTTGAATGCGTGATTTTATTATTTGCACCTGAAAAGCATGCTTACAAATATAAATATGTTCACATGTATTTTGAATAATACCATAAGAAGGAAAATAAAGTCTGGGTAGATACTGAAATCCTTAAGCATTTAATTAAAACTATGCATAAAAAAGGCACTAATAATTATAGCAAGATTTAGTTTTTATTGCTAAATTAGGATGAAAGCGTGATATGGATATAACCCTTCATTAAATACCAATCTTACCACAATATAAAATTTTCTTTCCTAAGTACTTAATGTTCTCAATGGAAAAAAATAATCCAGCAAGTTGGACAGTGAAATGAGAAGATGGTGGAATAGAAGCTCCAGGCCTCCTTCCCCCATGGAAACATCCGATAAATAACTACGGGCTAAATAACTTCGTAGGAACCCTGGAAACTAATCAAAGATCTACAGCAACTGGGCAAATGCCCAATGAAGGAAAAGCCACGTTCATAATAGTGGAAAATATCAGGGAATTTTTACATGCTTTTGCCCCACACCTTCCCTGACATGGCACTGGTGAGAGGAAGGGGCCCATTTCCTGGTTCCCTACCGGAGAAGGAGGACCAAAGAGGAACTTGTTTACAGTGTTCTGGCCTGTCTGTGAGCCCGGTGTTGAAGGACTAGTTCCTGCCTTGCCTGACTCAGGCACAGGCTGGGGAATGGCAGCTGGAGGCCAGTAAGACAACAGTGGACACTTGGCTATAAAAACTACGTGGCGACTGCAGCCAAGCGGGCAGGTGTGGGCAAGAGATACAGGCAGAGCAGTACTGCAGAACACAAAAGACCCTGAGAAGAGGCTCCAATGAGGCTCTTTGGGGAATCAGGATATTTTAAAGCAGCTGGGGGAGAAACACACAAACATATACCCAGACCCAGACAGAACATGTGAGCAGTACAGACCTGAGAAGACCTTACTTCTTCACCACAGGCTGATCTCAAGGCTCAGTGGCCCACTCATTTGTGGAAGTCTCCCACACCACTCTGCAAGACTGGGAAAGGTGGCTCTTTCTTTGAAATGCCAACTTTTTAACAAACATCACAAGGCAGGCAATAAAATATGGGAACATGGCCTATTCAAAGAAACAAAATTAATTCTGGCACTAGTCCCTGAAGAAATACACATATTGGACTTATTAGACAAAGATTTTTTAACAACTATCTTAAATATGAACTTGAGTAAATAATGATTGTACACCTCTCAAATTTCAGAAAAGACATAGATACACAATTCCAAGGAGCTCAATAAACTCCAAGTAGAAAAAACTCAGAGACTCACAGTGAGACACATAATCAAACTACCAAAAGACAAGGAAAGAATCTTGAAAGCAGAAGGAGAAAAGCAACTCATCACAAACAAGAGATCCTCAATAAAACTATCAGTTGATTTCTCAGCAGAAATCTTTTAGGCCAGAAGGCAGTGGGGTGACACATTTAAGTGCTGAAAGAAACAACACTGTCAACCAAGAATTCTATAGCCAGCAAAACTATCTTTCAAAAACGAGAGAAACATTAAGACATTCCCAGAAAAACAAAAGCTGAGGAGTGGATTACTACTAGACTTGTCCTATTAAAAAATTCTAAAAGGAGTCCATTTTCAACTTGAAATGAAGGGGCACTGGACAGTAATTCAAAGCCACATAAAAATACAAAGTTCTTTGGTAAAGGCAAATATGGGAAAAAAGTAAAAGAAAACCAAACTATTATTGTAATTTTGATTTACAGCTCCACTTCTTAATTTTTATAGGATTTAAAAGACAAATACATAAAATAATTACAAATCTATGTTAATAGGTACACAATATAGAGAGCATAATTGTGACAAAGAGCAGTTGGGGGAAACTGTAAAGGAGTGGATTTTTGTGTGTGATTAAGGTTAAGTTGGTATCAATTTAAGACACATTGTCATAAATTTAGGATCTTATGTGTAATCTTCATGGTCACAACAAAGAAAATATGTATAGAATAAACACCAAAGGAAATGAGAGGGAGTCACATGTCACTATAAAAAATTAACTGTCAGCCATAAAAAGGAATGAAATTGTGCCATTTGCAGAGACATGGATGGACCTAGAGACTGTCATACAGCATGAAGTAAGTCAGAAAGAAAAAGAAATATCATATATTAATGCATATATGTGGAATCTAGAAAAATGGTATAGACAATCTTATTTCCAAAGCAGAAATAGAGACACAGACATAGAGGAAATACGTATGGATACCAAGGAGAAAAGAGGGGAGAAGGATGAATTGGGAGATTGGGAATGACATATATATGTTATTGATACTATGTATAAAATAGATAACTAATGAGAACCTACGTATAGTACAGGGAACTCTACTCAGTGCTCTGTGGTGACCTAAATGGGAAGGAAATCCAAAAAAAATGGGGTACATGTATACATATAGATGATTCACTTTGCTGCACAGTAGAAACTGCCTTGCCTGACTCAGGCACAGGCTGGGGAATGGCAGCTGGAGGCCAGTAAGACAACAGTGGACACTTGGCTATAAAAACTACGTGGCGACTGCAGCCAAGCGGGCAGGTGTGGGCAAGAGATACAGGCAGAGCAGTACTGCAGAACACAAAAGACCCTGAGAAGAGGCTCCAATGAGGCTCTTTGGGGAATCAGGATATTTTAAAGCAGCTGGGGGAGAAACACACAAACATATACCCAGACCCAGACAGAACATGTGAGCAGTACAGACCTGAGAAGACCTTACTTCTTCACCACAGGCTGATCTCAAGGCTCAGTGGCCCACTCATTTGTGGAAGTCTCCCACACCACTCTGCAAGACTGGGAAAGGTGGCTCTTTCTTTGAAATGCCAACTTTTTAACAAACATCACAAGGCAGGCAATAAAATATGGGAACATGGCCTATTCAAAGAAACAAAATTAATTCTGGCACTAGTCCCTGAAGAAATACACATATTGGACTTATTAGACAAAGATTTTTTAACAACTATCTTAAATATGAACTTGAGTAAATAATGATTGTACACCTCTCAAATTTCAGAAAAGACATAGATACACAATTCCAAGGAGCTCAATAAACTCCAAGTAGAAAAAACTCAGAGACTCACAGTGAGACACATAATCAAACTACCAAAAGACAAGGAAAGAATCTTGAAAGCAGAAGGAGAAAAGCAACTCATCACAAACAAGAGATCCTCAATAAAACTATCAGTTGATTTCTCAGCAGAAATCTTTTAGGCCAGAAGGCAGTGGGGTGACACATTTAAGTGCTGAAAGAAACAACACTGTCAACCAAGAATTCTATAGCCAGCAAAACTATCTTTCAAAAACGAGAGAAACATTAAGACATTCCCAGAAAAACAAAAGCTGAGGAGTGGATTACTACTAGACTTGTCCTATTAAAAAATTCTAAAAGGAGTCCATTTTCAACTTGAAATGAAGGGGCACTGGACAGTAATTCAAAGCCACATAAAAATACAAAGTTCTTTGGTAAAGGCAAATATGGGAAAAAAGTAAAAGAAAACCAAACTATTATTGTAATTTTGATTTACAGCTCCACTTCTTAATTTTTATAGGATTTAAAAGACAAATACATAAAATAATTACAAATCTATGTTAATAGGTACACAATATAGAGAGCATAATTGTGACAAAGAGCAGTTGGGGGAAACTGTAAAGGAGTGGATTTTTGTGTGTGATTAAGGTTAAGTTGGTATCAATTTAAGACATATTGTCATAAATTTAGGATCTTATGTGTAATCTTCATGGTCACAACAAAGAAAATATGTATAGAATAAACACCAAAGGAAATGAGAGGGAGTCACATGTCACTATAAAAAATTAACTGTCAGCCATAAAAAGGAATGAAATTGTGCCATTTGCAGAGACATGGATGGACCTAGAGACTGTCATACAGCATGAAGTAAGTCAGAAAGAAAAAGAAATATCATATATTAATGCATATATGTGGAATCTAGAAAAATGGTATAGACAATCTTATTTCCAAAGCAGAAATAGAGACACAGATGTAGAGAACAGACATATGGATGCCAAGAGGGAAAGCAGGGGTGGGATGGATTGGGAGATTGGGATTGACGAAAATACACTAATATGTACAAAACAGATAACTAATGAGAACCTACTGTATGGCACAGGGAACTCTACTCCGTGCTCTGTGGTGACCTAAGTGGGAAGGAAATCAAAAAAAAAAGGGGATATATGTATATGTATAGCTGATTCACTTTGCTGTACAGTAGAAACTAACACAACTGTGTAAAGCAACTATACTCCAATTTAAAAAAAATTAGCTGAATGCAAAGAAAGACAGTAATGACCTACCACCAAATCAACTGCCATCAGTCTGATATTTCTACTGTTTTTTTCTCCAATTCCATAGTTTCACAGTCTGTACCATGTGCTAGGGCAGGTTGAGAAACCTGCACTCAGTGGTCTACTAAAAGGTCTCTAAATATTATTTTCTAAAAAGATTCTAGTTTTAATAAAAGGTCAAACCCCAATGCAGAATCTTACTTCCACCGTTTTTCTGCCCCCATCAGTTATGTGACTCCCACATTCCCTCAAGCAAAACAGTCATTGCTGTGTCAAATGAAGCCATTTTCTTCAAGCTGAATGGCCATCACTGTTTTTATCAGACATAGCCCACACCAGTGTGGTTCTCACTGCACTATTTTAGAGTACCAAGCTGGTCTAAAAACCAACTTAAAGGCTTAGGAAGGTCTACTTCTATTCTGCTTTTCTGTTTTTCTCACATGGAATAGTAGTTAAAAATAAACGACAAATTGGAGGTACCCATGCAAATCAGCTCAAAACACTCTGGATCTTTTTTAAAGTAATGTCAAAGTTGCCTACTTATTCAAAAAAAGGGTACTTAGTTGGAATTCTTCGAGAGCACAGAATGAAACAGATAAGTCTGAACACCTTGCAGATGGCAGAAGATAACAAAAAAGTGATGAGAGATGTATGTAAAATATGGCTGATTTTCTGAAACGGAGATAGGCTTATAATGGGATAATGATAGAAAAAATATGGTGACAAACAGGTTATGCACAAGTAAACAATGAGCTCCACAAATCCCAACTACCTATTCCATCAGCATCATGAACAATTAACTTCTCTGAAAACTGAAGCTTTAAAGTTGCAAAGAATCATGGAGATCCATCTGTTTCAAGCAAGATCCCAATGCCGCAGAGAAACATTTTCAAAAGAGAGGAATCACTGGGCTTAATATCATTTTAACTCTAATTTTGTCGAATTATATATCAAATCTCACAGGACATATGCCATAGATATTAATAAATATATGAAACTGCAGTCAAAACCTTAGAGTTTAAAATCAAAACTGGAGTATTCCATAGGTAGATCAATGACCCATCACTGACAGTAAAGCAAGGTGTAAAGTTATGCAAGTGGATGAACAGATATAAATTAGACGGTTTGTAAAAGACTTCGAACGAATTTAGATTTAAAATGTGTAAATTATATTAATGTATATATAATCAAATGACTTTTTCAAAGCATGATGATTCAGACTATCTCATTAGACCCTCACAAGTTTCTTATGAGATATGTAGAGCAGTAAGGAACATGCTTCTCCCATCAAACTGTAACCAAGCAGGACCCTATGGGGTCTTCCCTGGACAGATCCCCCCCATGTCCTCTGTCTTCCTCTTGTCTGTAGAAAACTTTAGCCTCTGAGACCTTCCCCAAGTTCCAAATAATAAATTTAATCAGAGAAGTGAGAAAACACAGGAAGAAAGGAAAATGGTCAAGCAAGAGAAACTAGTAATACTTTAGCCATTAAACAAAGTCAAGGACTTTTAGTTCCTCCTCAAGAGTTATAAAAAATATTCTGAGCCACGTCCTTTGAGCTGTTTTGCAGATACCGAAACCCCCACCAGGTGGGAGAAATTAACTGCATGCTGCCCATAAGCACATAGACCCCAGACCAGTTGGAACCAGAAGGTTGATGATGTTGACTCTCGATTACCTCACCACCAACCAATCAGAAGAATGTCCACGAGTTGATCATGGACCCCACAACCCACCTCCCCTCACCCCATTTTTAAAAACCTTTCCATGAAAGACTTCAGGGAGTTCGGGCCTTTTAAGCACTAGCTGCCTGGACTCCTTGCTTGGTGCCCTGCAATAAACACTGCATTTTCCTTCACCACAACCCCGGTGTCAGTAGATTGGCTTTACTGCATGCAGGTGAGTGGACCCAAATGTGGTTCAGTAACAAAATTATCCTGTTCTTTGAGGACATGTCTTGTGATTGTCAATTCAAATTCAAAATGAACTTTTTCTTTAATGAATTATATAGCTAGACTAGTGCCCTAGCAAAGGAAGCAACTAACACAAAAGAAGTATAAACAACTACTTCTATGATAAAGGAGACCATAAACAAATTAGTGGAGACAACATTTACATTAGTGAAACAATCAGAAATCATTGTAAATGAAGTGCTAAGAATAGTGATGATGATGATGATAATGTAAAATTAAACATTTACTCTTGGCTAGAAACTCCAAGTATCATTTACACACATTCTAAACTGAATCCATACAACCATCCCATGAGGAGATAATGTTAAACCCATTTTCCAGGAAAGGAAACTGAGGACAGAGTTACCATTCAATTGATTACAAAATCCAGGTTCCTTTGCTTACATTTCCTGCAGTGAGCTAATAAGACATTTTATATTAAAGGGTTTGTAAATTGAAGTGAGGCTTTTAAAAATAACTTTTTAAAATTCTTAAGAATAAAATTCCTTTTATATTAAAAATGAATATAATATATGGTCCCAACCATAGGCTTTAGTTCAAATACAATCTGGTGGTAGTTTTCCTGCAGTAAAAAGACCAGATTCACAGGCTTTCCACACGATGCCATGAGCCACCTCCAGAGCACTAGAACAATGAATTGACTTGAATATTAAATCTTCATGTAAGATGCCATTCTTTTATTATAAAATTTAGTTTATATACCTTTGAAATAATAATCCAAAATAGAAACCATTTAAAGAAACACATTTTTTAGTGAAATTGCTCCTGTGCTGTATTAAAACATATTTTTACTGTTGATATTTATTTCTTTAGAGACCTAAAGACATGTTTCAGCTGTATCAATTTTTGAGACTAATTCTTATCATTTTAAACCTTCAGAGAGGTGACATATATTTCTAGTTGCATAACAGTCAGGAAGGTTGTTACACAAAACACATTCTGGGTGAAATTCCTTGATATCAATATCTCCACTCTATCAATGACCTTTAGATGACAGACACCCATGCTAGGCATGTGTCTGGGGGATACTGTAAACTTCAGGCTTTTCTGCTATAATCAGTTTGAAATAAGTCAACACTGACATTTGTTCCTTCAACATTTAATGGACTGAGGCTGTACTGAAATGAAAAGCAACACCTACTCTTTAATGCATTTCCCCTTTTTGATTTGCAAGAGGTTTTATCTCTGCAGGGACGAAGCATCCGTATTACTCCTTCCTCAAAAACTAGTAACTTGATTAAATGTTCACTTCAACAACATTTTGATATTGTAGTAATTTCTTTCATTTAGCTATAACAAGATTATTTTCACTTAAAGGGCATGGCATGGGACATTTTTACATGCATAACAGAATTTTGGGTACTTTTCTCTTTCTACTGAATACTTGCAGTCTTTACCAGTCACTGGTTTTGTTTTTGTTTTTGCACATACTGACAAGCTTTACAGAAACAAGAATTGTTCACGTTTTGATAATAAATTCTTATCGCAACATCAGGGTTTAAAATGGATAGTTTACATAGAAATAAGTTGTTAAAAACACATTGCTTTGATCTGCATTGTTTGGACCTGAGATTAATGGATGGACAATGAAACAACCCACAAACAACTGGTCTTGTGTGTGAGAGTCTAGGCTGGATTTTCCAAGTGTTTAATTTAATGCAATGCCAGACATTTTGTCTGTACTCTCTCTCTTTTATCATTACATATTTTAATTCTCTGACTTTTAAAACACTAGAAATTGAAGGCCTACTATAACAATTTTTATATCTTGATTTTATCCATGTTCTCTTATTTCCAATTCTAAGGCCATAGTCTTAAACTATCTCTTAGTTTACAGTAATTTATTTTTAAATCATATTTTAGCTTCTAATGTAATAAACTATACTAATCTAATAAATGCATTATTGAGAAACTCTTTCAAGAAATTATTAATGATTCTCTATTGTACAACAAATAAAGACTATTTGGCCGGCATTCAAAAGCTGTCTTTCTAACATTATTCCAACTACTACCTGCAGGGATCTTATGGTCCAGGTAATTTTAAATACTCCAAATTCTCTCACTATTAAGCTTTTACTTTTCTTTAACATTGCCTCTTACTGAATTTTTTTTTTTTTTCTGACAGAGGCAAAAAACAAGTAGATTTCTTATAAGGGCTATAACATTAATAATTATCCTCCAACTGCTAAAACCACCATGGCAGCAAATATTCAAAGAGGAATTATTTTCTTTATGTATCTTCAAGTTAAACCAAGATGTTTATTTGGTATCCAAATAAAATTAAATATAAGAATATGTTAGTACAAAATCAGTATAAATTCACAGCACTGAAATTTTTACAAGATCCCTGAGAGTTGTCCTTATGGCTGTCCGATTCCATACCATCCTTGAAGATGTTTACTTGGATATATCCTGGCAGCACCCAAAAGAGATGTCTCGGACCTCCACTGGCCCCCACAAATGCAGAGTGACCGTCACCCAGGGATTAAGCTGCCTTAGCTTGAGGTCTCACAGCCTGTCACTTCTGCTCTAGTCTCTTTGTGAGAATTTAAGGACTCTGGACTTAGGATTCATGAATAATTTTTAGGGCCTACTCAGAGATGTCTTGCAGGATACCTAATTATTCATGGTCTTCTAACAGTAAAGATAGCATTTGACCAGGTCAATTTATATTACTACTTTGCATAGGATCTAAAGTACTAGTAAAATAACCTTGAAACATGAGAGAAAAGGGGAAAAAAAATCTCAAAGTCAGTGTACAGTATAATTGATTTCAGGATTATACATATATATAATTACTTTATATTTAAATATCAGATATTTAAGTATTTTTTTAGAGGTAATACGTTTAAATTCTAAAACCTTATTTGTCAATTAGTAGATTTAAAAAATAGGAACTATTAATTATCTAAGTAATGAGTACCCATAGAAAGTTTTTATCATAATAGTTTATAAGTGATTTCAGAAGCTTGTATTTAAGTACATTCTAATACAGTAAATATAAATGATGTCAGCATGTATCATATACTTTATGTATATATTTATTTTTTCACTTATACATATATTACATATATATTCATGTTAATAATTTTTAAAATTTAAATTAATTTAAATAAATATTAAATATATATAAATATTCAACCAAATATATATTAATAACTTATTTGCTTATACAGGATAGTTAAAATATATAAATATTAACATTATTAAATTAATAACTATTATTTGCTTATACAAAACAGCTAAAATATATAAATATTAACATTATTAAATTAATAATATTTAATATGAATGATCTGTCTACCATATATATTTTTATAACATACAACATTTATTAATATTTGTTTACAGGGATACTATGCAATAAGAGAATGTTTAGTTCTTCTTTATGTATTCTAACAGGGCAGAAATGTTAAATTCTCTGATTGAGAAAGTTTGTGATACCCATAGTTTAAAATTAATAATATATCAGTAAATCAAATTGATACGGTCACTCCTAAAATTCTCATTAAATCAAAATCTGTGTTTGTAATTTCACTCTGTACCTTATTCAGATGTTTTGCACATGTGTAATTAAGACACAAAAATGATTTTTTGACTATTATAAAACAATTCTTGCAGAATGCTGATGGCCATTTTGAAAACACACAGCCGCAAGGTATTTGGGAGAAATAATAATTAGTACACAATGATATAATATGTGCATAATGTTTCAACTTTACACATTATAAATTATTAATTATAGCTCTCTAAAGACATGGCATATCACCTCTAGTGCTGAGATCACAGATATTAAAAATCACTGAAAAAACTATAAATTACTTAAAGTCATGCTATAATTTTTATTTATATGGTCTCAACTGAATATATCACACTGCTTTTCCTTTGTTCCTCATTATTATAGATCTGCAAATATATTCTTTTAACATCTTTATTGGAGTATAATTGCTTTACAATGGTGTGTTAGTTTCTGCTGTATAACAAAGTGAATCAGCTATACATATACATATATCCCCATATCCCCTCCCTCTTGCGTCTCCCTCCCACCCTCCCTATCCCACCTCTCTAGGTAGACACAAAGCACCGAGCTGTAGATCTGCAAATATTAAAAGAGTAAGAATCTAATATTAATTAATATTCTATTCATTTCTACAAAAATGTGTAAAATTTAGTTTGTATAAGGAGTTATATTAATAAAAGAGAGAAGGGAATCATGGCATGTGATGTATTATGGCAGGTCTTTTCATATTTGTTACATAATTTAATCCTCACAAAATCTCTGTGAAGGAACTGTTACTTTTTCTGTTTGAGAAAGGAGGAAAGTGGAGTTGGAAGGTTAGTTTGCATATCCTATTTATTTAGCTGATAAATCTTCAGGGCCCATATCATTCTTACTACATTAATCCACTTTTTTACTCTCAGCCAAGAGGGGGTCTTTCAAGGAAGTTGTAAGCGACAAATTGTAAAACTGTAAGGTGTAAGTAGTGGTTGTATTTTGTATTTATTTTTTGTCTTATCATAATGCTCTACAATGAAAATAGGTTCTTTAAACAGAAAAAAACACATGTGAAAGTGAAACAGAGATCTTCTTTTCCATGTCCTCCTGCCTACATGCCTTCCTCTGGGAAACCTCCCAGCCCAAAGTCCAGCTACGACCTTTCTCGCCTTCCTTGTCTACCAGTGTGGGCCAACAGTGGGTATCTGGCCCAAATCAGGCCATACTTCCCATGAAAATAACTTATGGATTTGCATTTAAAATATATATATCTGGGCCCTTAGCATTGACTTTTTTGAGAGCTGTAGCTCTGATGTATAAAAGACAGGAGGCAGTTAGTTGAGAAAGCTGTCTGAAAGGGTACCACTATGTAGTCGCAGGCGTTAGGTGACACAGTCAGCTGAGGGAGAGCAAGAGGAGCAGAGGCTCAGGGGGAGCAGCTGGACATGCAGGGGTGGGCTCACAGGCCTGCTGGTACTGAGAGGAGATGGAGCAGCCTTCCAGAAAGGAGCCCACACACCTCTGTCCATCATGTCTTAGCTCTTGAGGGAAACACTAAGAAAGAAACCAGTCCCAATAATCATGGCTCCCTAATTTTAGTATATGTTCGTCCTAACAAGGACACTCTTTTCCTTAAGTGCTTCTGGTAACCAAAAGAATCTAATTATTTTAAGTAATCAAAAATAAAGAAAAGTAGCCAACATCCTGAACACTGACAAGATCAAACGCTGGTGAGGGTGTGGAGTAACAGGAACTCTCACCGTTGCTGGTGGGAATGCAGGATGGTGCAATCACTTCGGATGAAAATTTGTGGTTTCTTATAAAAATAAACACACTCTTAGCATACGATCCAGCAACTGTGCTCCTTGGTATTCACCCAAAGGAGCTGAAAACTTACATCCACACAAAAACCTGCACACATATATGTATAATAACTTTACTCATAATTGCCAAAACTTGGAAGTCACCAAGATGCCCTTCAGTAAGTAAATAGATAAATTAACTGTAGTACTCCAAAGAATGGAATACTATTCATGAATTTTAAAAGCCATGAAAAGACGTGGAGGGAACTTAAATGCATATGACTAATAAAAGAAGCCAATCTGAAAAGTCTACTACATACAGTTGACCCTTGAACAACATGGGTTTGAACTGTGTAGGTCCACTCTTAGGGGTCCACCTGTATGTGGAAGTTTCTTTTGAATAAATATACAGTTATCCCTTCAAATCTGTGGGTTCCACATATGTCCTTTCAACCAACCTTAGATGGCAAATTTAATACACAATCTGAGGTTGGTTGAATCTGCAGATGCAGGATCCGTGGATATCAGAGGGCCAACTATGGGACTTGAGCATGAACAGGTTTTAGTATACATGGCGGGTCCTGGAACCAATCCCCCA
Source organism: Physeter macrocephalus (assembly GCF_002837175.3). Taxonomy (NCBI): domain Eukaryota; kingdom Metazoa; phylum Chordata; class Mammalia; order Artiodactyla; family Physeteridae; genus Physeter; species Physeter macrocephalus. Next base: position 111,697,491 of record NC_041233.1, read on the forward strand.
TGGATACCAAGGGACAAATGTACTATACACTTCCACCTATATGACATTCTGGAAGACACAAAACTATGGAGACAGTGAAAGATCAGTGGTTGCCAGGGTTCGGGGGGTTAGAGAGAAGATGAATGGGCAGAGCACAGACAGCTTTTAGGGCAGTGAAACTACTCTGTGTGATGCTATAATGGTGGATACATGTCATTATACATTTGTCCAAACCCACAGAATGTACAACACCAAGCGTGAACCCCAATGTAAACTACAGACTTCAGGTAATGATGACGTGTCCAGGTAGGTTCACCCTTGGTAACAAATGCACCATCTGGTGGGGGTGTTGATAATGGGGGAGGCTGTGCATGTATGGGGACAGGGAATATGTGAAAAATCTCTGTACCTCCCTCTCAGTTTAGTTGTAAAACTGCTCTAAAAATGGTCTTTAAAAAATAAAAGAAATAAATAAAAGAAGGAGGGAGAAGAAGAGGAGGAGGGACTGCAAGGAAAGGAGGAAAAGGAAGAGAATGATGGAGGGATTAAGGAGGGGGAAGTAAAGGAAAGAAGATAATAACTCTAAACTTTTCTTGAAGGACTTGAAAGTCTCAAGGGATAGATGAATTCTGGTACGTAGAGAGGAGTTGAGGGGCTGGTGGAGAGGGGGCACCCCAGGCAAGGGAACTGTGTGAGCAAAGGCATGGAGGTCAGAGTGGATATGGAGCGTTCACAGAACACAGCAGAAATTGCGCTAAAGGGGAAAGAGTTATACTGAGAAATACGGAGAACCCAAGTCAGGAACGGAGGCAGATGTCAAACCATGAAGATGCTTTTGACTGAGAGTCCTCTTTTTTTAAATTGACGTATAGTTGATTTACAGTGTTGTGTAAAGTGATTCAATTATATACATTTAATTATATATATAGTCAATTCTATATATATATAGTATATACATATACTTTCTCAGATTCTTTTCCATTATAGATTCTTAATGAGAAGTAGTCTCACTTATTTCATGTATGCATTTCACATGACATTCAGATATCTTCTTCTTCATTATGTGTATGTACATGTGCATGTGTTTAGTTACATGTAGTTATAATCTGAAACTTAAAATATACACTACAGATGGTCCCCAACTTACAACTGGTTTTGAAACGGAGCAGGACCCTATGGTCCTTGCCCTGCCATGTCCTCAGCCCGCCTTTTGTCTGTGGAAAAACTTTAGCCAAAGAATAAGTTTAATCAGAGAAGTGAGAGAATGCAGAAACAAAGGAAAACAGTCAAAGGAGACCAAATGATAATAGTTTAGTCATTAAGCAAAGTCAAGAACCTTTAGTTGCTCCTTAAGGGCTATAGATAATATTCTGAGCCATATCCTGTGAGCTGTTTTACAGATACTGAAACCTCCACCAGGTGGAGGAGGATGACTACATGATGACCAAACTGAAGCCATGACATAAGCTACTCCACTTCCTATGGTTCTGAGAACTGGACTCAAAGAAATGGGAACAAACCCTGGAACTAAAGATTAACTGTACTTAAAACAACTATGCTGTTCTGCTTCCACCCTCCACCTATACAACCCTGAAACTCCTCTTTAAAAAAAGCCCCTATCCCCTGAGCAGCAATCGGGAGTTGGTTCTCAGACAGGGGTCCACCCTCTCCCGAGGTTGCTGGGCTCTGAAATAAAGCAACCTTTTCTTTCCTACCAACACTTGTCTATTGAAAATTGACTTTCGAGTGGCGAGAAGCAGCCAGACCTGGGTTCGGCAACAGTCTGACTTACAATTTTTTGACTTTACAATGGTGTGAAAGAGATACGCATTCAGTAGAAACCATACTTTGAATTTTGAATTTTGATCTTTTCTGGGCTAGTGATATGTGGGCAGATCACCTCTCATGATGCTGGTTGGTGGCAGCAGCCTCAGCTCCCAGTCAGCCATGCAATCATGAAGGTCAACTGCCCACAGACTTAGAACCATTCTAGACCCAGACATCCGTGCTGTTTTTCACTTTCAGTACCTTATTCAACAAATGACATGAGATATTCAACACTTTACCGTAAAACAGGCTTTCTGTTGGATGATTTTGCCCAAGGCCAGTGTTCCGGGCACGCTGAAGGTAGGCTGGGTTTAGCCATGATGTTCAGTAGGTTAGGCGCATCAAACGCATTTCTACTTAACCACATTTTCAACTTGTGATGGGCTTATCAGGACATAACCCCATCGTAAGTCAAGGAAGAGATATATATATATATGGTCAAAAATATTTATTTTGAAATATTTTCTTTAAACTTTGAATTGGATTTTTCACTTTCTTAAATGGTAAATACTATGAGAGTACACTTAACATTTTAATGTTTCCTTACAAAATCAAACTTTGGTAAATGGTGAAAAGCATAGTATTTAGGCTAATTTGGCAACATCTTTCATGCTGAAAGGACACAACATAATTTGTGATAAAGGGAAAACAGTCAGGTATCATTATTAGAGGATACAAACTGAAAAATAAGATAGAAGGCTTGTGTTAGAAAAATCACAGAAATTTACTGATGAGAAAATTAAATAATGCAGTCCAAGTCCTGTATTTTTTAGTTCTGGAGAGTGAAGTCCAGAAAGGGCAAGTGACTTTCAAGGTGTGGTGGGTGGCAGAACTGGATTAAGCAGAGATGCTTTCAGTGCCTGTGGGACCCTGGGCAAGCGTGCTGCTCAGTCTTTATGAACCTCCATCTTCTCACCTGAAATATCTGCCATGCAACATCGCTGTGAAGATTTAGTGTCTTAGCTTTGCGATAGGCCAAGCAATCCTCAATAAAAAAGATTGTTTCTACCAGTATTTGTTCCTCTCCTCTTTCCGCTGTAAATACCTTGGGCTAAATTATTTCCGTGTGTTCTTTCAGCTCTAATGTTTCATGAGTCTGTCTCTATGTTCCCATCCTCAGGGAAATTTCATTGAGGGATGTTAGTTATTACACAAGTTTACTTTATAAAAGACTAGGGAAATGGAAAATACCGCTGATAGACACAGAAAGGACACAGGTAAAATGATATTCTACCTGAAAGCAACATGCACTTTTCATAAAGTAAAAAAAGAAAGATGACTTGCATAGTGGAAGTGTCATTCAAAAACACAGGGTTTAGCGTCTCAGAACTCAAACAAAGCCAGTTACATTGGAAATCGTGCCTTTCAATTTAGAAGTAAGTGGATTTGAAATTTTGTTTTCACAGTATTTATACTTGTTTCTTACAATGCTATTGTGTTACGTTTAAAAGCCAGCAAGAGATGTTAACGTATTTTTTGAACAAACTCTGCATTTTCATTCATAAGAAGCAAACAATTCAAATGATTGGTTTTTTGATATGTTAGAGTAATCAAAATCACCATGGAAATAACACTTAGAAATAGAAATAACAAGTTAATCGCGGCCAATTCCATCTAGTTATTCACCATCCACTCAGCAACAGACTGATTGAACACCCAGGGCAGGGAGACTGTGTGCTAGCCTCTGGGAGGTTTAACAGGAAGACCTCACAGAGAAAGCACAAAACAATAAAACCCCAAAGCAGTACTCACTGTTACAAACTGGAAAGGCGCTATGGAGAAAACAACAGAATAGCATTAGAGAGAGTAATGGAAAGAGGGGAGAGAGGATCAGACTTAGGACAGGGTACGGGCTGGCCCCTGAAGGCGACCGACGCTGAAGCTGGAACTTTATTAAAGCATGACTGGAGTTAGCTAAGGGCAGAGTGAACATAATATCCCTCTTGGCCGGTCAACCGCAAAAGTCAAGCTCCTTAGGATGGGAAGATATAGGGTCATTCAAAGAACCGAAAAAAGAAGGCCAAGCTACCCATCTCACTGCAGCTTGAGAGGAAGGAGCAACCAAATGGGAAACCACTGAAGACGCTTAGGTGAGAAGGTCTGACTTATGTTAAATACTTTGCCTGGCTCCTCCCAGAGGACTGGGCAGACAGGGAGGAAGCTTTGATGTAATCCACACAAACAATGGGGGCGGCTTGGACGGGCAGGTGACTGGGAGATGGAGAGCAGCATACAGATTTTCACTGTGTTGGAGATAAAAAGGAAATGACTTTGTGACTGGCTAGGTCATAAGCCCTGGGGAAAAGGGAGTTATCTGTCAGAAGGGGCCTATCATTTACAGTGGTGTGGAATGCAAGAGGAGAACAGATTAAGCTCGGAAGGGGAAACGTTCCCTTTTTGGTCTGTTACACTGAAGATGCCAACAGACAGCCCAAGGGACAGGTCAGCTTGTCTGCTGGATCAGGTGAAGTGACATACTACAGAGGCATGGGACTTGTTTTTACACGGGCGATATTTAAAATCAAGGAAACCATCGATGGGTCCAGAATGGAACTCGATCACCCTGCCTCAGCCTTGAACAATCCAAGCGCGCTGCTTGGCACGTGCCGCCCCTTCTGCCGGAAATACCCTTCAGCCATGTCTTCACATTCCTGCCTTCTCAGCACAAGGCAGTCAGCACAAGGTCACCTCCCCTGAGAAGCCGTCCAGGAGCACCCTAGCTAAAGCAGCAGCCTCTCCACACCGTCTCTCTCCCAGTGCTCATGTTCTTTTCTCGAAAGCACTTAACACGATCAGAAATTATATTAGTTATTTATTTGGGACATAATGTAAGCCCCTTACATAATGTAAGTCCCTTGTGGTACAGAATTTTCTATCTTGTTCATTACTCTATCCCCAGAATCTGTACAGAGACCAGCACACAGTCGGAAAACAATATAGCTTAGCTGATGACTGATTTGAGAAACAACAGAAGCCAGCCTCCAGTTAAGTGTGCAGTGGTTTAAACATCTTGAGGTCAAGAACAGGCAGATAAAACAGCCCGGGAACTGAGGAGAACTCAAGGCGGCAGCCTGTAGTGTGGGGGGAGGTAAGAGAAGAGAATTTTCCAGGATGAAAATTGAAACAATGCTAAGAAGCCAAGTAAATAGAAGATTAAAACATATCCACTGGTTTGGCAACACTGGACATTATTGGTGATCTTAGCAAGTTCGGAATAATGAGAGATTGAAGCCCTCAGGTGGACGTAGGGAATTTAACTGTTCAAAGGAAATGTTCTAGGTACAGCTCTTGAGTAAATAAAAGACTCTCAGAGAATTTATCTTGAAGCAATTTGAGATTTTTCTGCCTTAGGCGCTAGCAGGTAAACAAGTGTCCTGAAATACTTAACCTATCTTTAAGACTTGAATTCTCCCCTGCTCCAAAGATAACCTGGCTTCATCTACGGTAGACCAAAAACATAAGCACTCATGGAGAGATGCCTCTTCCTGTCCTTCCAAACTGCAGCTCAGTAGCCCTTAAGTTACAAATTGTACACGTAGAGAGAGAATACTGATTCTGTCACCACGGGTAAATTCACCATTCATTTCTCATTATTTTTATAAGAATGCAAGTATTTTTCCTTCAGATTTTGTTACTGTTTTCATCATTACCAGGAGAAAATTATCAAGATTTTTCCCTAAAGTTCTCAGTAGAGAAAACTAACCTAATAAAAATGCAAAAAGATACTGCAAGATTAAAAGTACTTAGGCAATTTTAAAAGGCCACGACGTGTAGTGCTAGCTTTTACATGTGTGGTCCTGTAACTATTTTACTATCGAAAGGTCAAGTCCTAGGTCAACGGTGCTGGGGAGAGGCATCTTTCATCTCATCAGTTAGAGCCCTATTTTGCTCCTTGGACCTTCATTCCTAACCGCCTCATCCCCATTTGCCCTCACTGAGTTATTGAACACAAACTAAAGACTGTCCCTGGGGTATTTCCGTTTTAAGAGATTACTTTTAGTGAGAGAGAAGTACCAAAAGCTTCTCGATAAATCTCAGTTAATCTGCAGTGATCAACTCTTAAGATTGTGATGGGGGTTTGTAGATGGATTAGGGCAAGCAGGATGCCTCTTTTCAATGCGTGAAACATTCAGTTGACTCTGAATCTCCTGGAATTTCTTTTAAAAATAACTACTTAAAATGACTGTAATGCAAGTAATTCATTTCCATAATACTTAAGCCGGGAAATGACTTCAATTAAAAAGGTGAGAGCACACATGTGTGATCAAGTCTCCTATACGTGCGGTGTTTCATTCCTGTCCACCTCCCTTTGCTTTCCCTTTCCAGGTACAAAGAGGGCGCTATCTAATGTCACTCCTTCTTTAGAGGCTGCGTTTCTCCTCAGTCATCTGCTTTAAGACAGAAGCTCTCAGAGAGGGGCAGATGACGAAATGAAGCCAGAGGCTTTAAAAATTATAATTATCATTTCAGACGTACGAATTCCACTCTAAAAAGAAAAACAAAAACACTTTGATAAGTGGGTTCTTGCAAACCCGAGAGTTATGTTTCCTTAGTGAATATCCTGTTATCTGGTACTTTTAGTTTTAAACTCCATGCCCTGTTGTACCCAATCACTCTTCTATTTAATAGTCGCTGACATGTTTTTTTTCCCCCATCTTCCTCTAATTTTCTATTACTCAAGAAATTACAGACTAATAAATCCTTGAAAATAATATATAATGAACACTTCTTTTCTCATAAAACATGATTTAAAATGTCTATGTAGAGTATGATATAAATTACAGTGACAGTGAAAAATACCACCCAAAAGTGTTTATAATCGATAGCCTAGAGGTCCAGCAGGTGGAGAGACTCAGACGCATTGTGTAAAAAGTATTGTTGGTTCCATATATATGCATTAGCATAGAGTATTTGGGGGAGAGGGAAGCTGGGACGAAGTGAGAGAGTGGCATGGACATATAGACACTACCAAATGTAAAATAGATGGCTAGTGGGAAGCAGCCGCATAGCACAGGGAGATCAGCTTGGTGCTTTGTGACCACCTAGAGGGGTGGGATGGGGAGGGTGGGAGGGAGACGCAAGAGGGAAGAGATATGGGGATATAAGTATATGAATAGCTGATTCACTTTGTTATACAGCAGAAACTAACACGGTATTGTGAAGCAATTATACTCCAATAAAGAAGTATTAAGAAAATTTTTTTTAATTTTTAAAAAAAGGCATTATTGGGAATGCCATATTTTCTTTCAGATGGACAAGTTGGAAAACTCGGTGAGACTTGACAGTTAATGGATGTTTCTTCCCCCCGCATGATACAAATAAAATCTGACATGTCAATCTAAGCCTGTTCCCAATTCAGAATCAAAAACCAATGCAATGGGATCAAAATATAGTGGAGAATTGCACTGGCTGTACATTCACACAAAAATCATATTTCATCCTTAGCCACTAATAGCCATTCTAATTTTGAAAACGTATATAGATATTTCCTAATTAAAAAATATAAATGTTTTAAAGGTACAAATTTTCCAAAATTAAGAGAGAAAAACATTGTATGTCCATCTGAAAACATTCAATTACCCTTAAATTAAACATGAAAACGCTGTGAAAACATTCTCTCTGCTCTCAGCAACCACGTGTGCATCGCAGTAGAATCACCAGACACTATTTCTCAAGGACCTACTTGATGCACGGCACGCAAACAGCTACACGTATTAAGACACCGTGCAGTGAAGATCCCAGAAACAAAGGAAACAGATATTCACTCAGATCTATCTGCATATTTAAAATACACAGAATTGAATCATTCCATCTCAAGAGGATTTGGTATAAAATATGAAGATGAATATGTGTGCCCCTTATCGAAAACATCTCTACATAGTTTTCATCTGGCTTTATCACCAGTACAGTGGAAGTCAGCAGGTCTGGGGTGTCCCCACCTGCATATTAAAAAGTCTGTCCTTAGTGGGAAGCTGCCGCATAGCACAGGGAGATCACCTCTGTGCTTTGTGACCATGAGAGAGGTGGGATAGGGAGGGTGGGAGGGAGGGAGACGCAAGAGGGAAGAGATATGGGAACATATGTATATGTATAACTGATTCACTTTGTTTTAAAGGAGAAACTAACACACTATTGTAAAACAGTTATACTCCAATAAAGATGTTAAAAAAAAAAAAGCTAGGGCAATATAATTTCACATTAATTAAGAGTCAATAACTAAAACACAAATAAATAAATTTCAATTAAAAAAAAAAAAAAGTCTGTCCTTGACCTGTAACCTCTAAGCCCTTGGAATGTCCTGCCTGATAAGAGTGTCTCTGCTGACCTGGAGGCCTTGGGCCACAGCAGGGCATCTATGCTTCAGGGCGATTATGGTGGGAGCCTTGGGTCACATGGTGGGGGCAGCTTGACTTCTGCAGGGGCTGGAGACTAAGGGGAGCCGCGTGGGGGGTCAATCATGCCTCTATGACTGACCCCAATCAAAACCCTGGACCCCAAGGCTCGTGAGCTCCCCCGGTTGGCGATACTGCAGGCATGTCATTGTAGGACATTGCTTGGAGAACACAGTTCCATGGGGAGAGGACACCTGCAGGCTGGCTCCTGGTCTCTCCTGGACTCTGCCCTGGGAGTTCCTTCCCTTCTCTGACCTTAGTCTGTTCTGTCTGCTGAAACAAACCATAAAAGTATAATGGCTTTTCTGAGTTCTGTAAGTCCTTCCAGGGAATTGTCGGACCTGAGGGCTGTCTTGGGGACTCCCAAACCACATTCCCAACTAGGAAAATAACAGGCATGATAACCACTCCGCTTAATCAGACTGCCTGCTTCACACCCTGATCCAAGGCACACACCGCTCAATTGACTACCTACCCCCTTTTCTCCCTGTCTCTCCAAGTCTGGGGTGAAAATCTTGAGGAGTCTGGGTGAGGCAATCAAACCATCTTATTTACATAATCAGTTGTACTTAAGGAAAGTACATGTGACTTTACATTGGCCATAAAATGTGAGAGAACTCTTTGGCGGAAGTGTTCTTTCTCTCAGAAAGAAACATGATACAGGGGCATTCTTCCTAGTCTTGGTCACTGGTGCGAACGGAGAGGTGAAGCCAGGAATGGCCGTCTTGCAGCTGCGATGGGATTAGCTCACTCAGTGAGGGTGGCAGAGAGGGTCCACTGACAACGTGATTGGGTCCCTCAATAACAGACCTACAAAATATCCTTCTTCCACACTTCTACATCCATGTGGTGATACATTTTCTTTAGTGCTGAAGCTACTTTGGAGTTCTGTGATTTATCTTATGTTAAGCCATGTGATGCTCTGCAGTCAGAAGCATCCTGACTGAAAACTGGTTGCCCCACTTGCTACCCGTGCTTCGTGGGGAATTTTCGTAAACAATGTATATCTGAGATTCCTCATCTGGAATGTGAGGATGGCCATTATACGTATCTTGGAGGGCTGTTGCGAGTTTTGGCAACGTAAGGGTCTGAATCCAAACGTCAACACACTTCCTAACCCGCATAAATGACATAATCTCTATGAATCTGTGTCTTCTTCGTAAAGTTAATGTTACTTGCCATAACTTCAGAACTGTTCCCCTGATCTTAACATAATGAAATACATAAAGGTATCTGATAGGAAGAATACATCAAATGATTTGCTTTCTTCTGTATCAGGATAATACTTTAGTCAATACTGGCTCATGTTTGATTACTTATTATGGACGGGGCACCACTGTAAGCACTTTTTTTTTTTTAACATCTTTATTGGAGTGTAACTGTTTTACAATGGTGTGTTAGTTTCTGCTTTACAACAAAGTGGATCAGCTATACACATACATATATCCCCATATCCCCTCCCTCTTGAGTCTCCCTCCCCCCCCCCCCACCCCCCCCCTCTAGCTCGTTAACATCTTTATTGGAGTGTAACTGTTTTACAATGGTGTGTTAGTTTCTGCTTTACAACAAAGTGGATCAGCTATACATATACACATGTTCCCATATCTCTTCCCTCTTGCGTCTCCCTCCCTCCCACCCTCCCTATCTGTAAGCACTTTTTGAATCTATGACTTAATCCTCCCAACACTCCTGTGAAAGCAGATGACAGAAGAGTGATCTTTGGCACAAGGATGTTAAGTAACCTTCCTGAGGACACACAACTGGTGAACCAAGGAGCTAGGACTTAAACCCAAGCACAGCGGGGCTTCTCAGTACCTTCCTGACATTGACTGCTATCTCCCTCCCCACATTTCACCGGACTTCAAGACCCCATTGTTGCAAATCTTGGTTTTTAGAGCTGGGCTTTTAAACATCAGTAGACCAAGTCCACTCAATCAATCACATGTATACCACAAACAACACACAGAGAAGAATATGTTATCCATTTGAGCCAGTCCTCCAACCACAGTACAAGTTTTCTCTGGGGAATCAGAGCAAGAACGTCAACGCCGGCTTTGTGTTGACAGAAAAGCCCTGCTCTTCGCCTGCCCCCGCATCTCAAGCTGGTCTGGAAATTCTGAGCCCTGGAGACATGATGGTGTGATGACAGGACCCCATGCATCTCCCAATACACGGATCTACAAATATACTGGACTAGAAAGAATTATGGAAGAAATACTTCCTTCCAATGTAGCTTCTGGAAAGGGTCAAGACCCTATGGGTTTCTCTTACGTGGTAACTTACAGGAGCAGAAGAAACATGCACAGTCTGTGTCTAGAAAGAATATTTCTCTCTAGAATAGGAAGTCAGCAGACAGGAAAAGGCTCCTGGTTAGAGCAAAGAGTATGTGGTCATGACCTGAAGCCGAAGCCGAGGACCCACAGCCCATCTGCGGGGAGAGGTGGTCTCAGGGGAGGGGGAGGAACAGAGAAGGGGTTAACTCATGGACATTTTATGTTGCTCATTTTTTTAAGAGATGTTTTCAGTATTTGATGCTTCATATTAACCATGGTTTGCTGGATTCATCCTTGTTTGTGAAGGAAAAAGAAAGGCAACACCATCAAATGTTAAATAAACTTTGTGAAATTTGTATCACCTTTTAAAATTCCCTGTCTTGTTTTCATGTACCTTCAGTTGTGTATGTGTGTGAATCGTGGCCTTAAAAGTTGTCATTAATCGACCTCCCCGGGCCCGTGGATTCCTTACTGCAGAAGGCTCTCAAACAGACTGCTTCTCAGAAACGCACATTTAACACGAAATGGGCAATCACTTTGCTGGAGTAAATTGCCTCTTTCAGACATTCCATTGGCTTCCTCCGTGTGTGCCATTAGTCCCGACGCAAATGCAGGGGAGAAAGTGTCAGCAACCACTAGCTCTCTCCTCCAGGTGGAGGAGCAGCGAGCTATTAACACGTAACCCCAAACCCCCAGCAGGGGCATTTCACTCACTACCTCCTATAACGGCTTCAAACTGAGCAGATCTCAGAAGCAGGGGTACAAACCTGGTGCTTCTCGAACACACAGATCCCCTACCTTATTATTAAGTGGCTCCGCGTGACTCTGCCTTTATCTGGCAGGATGTGTAGACACTCCTTGGAGTAAAGGATAACTTGGTCATTTGGGTAAACATTTTTATCTCAGTACAAAATAAAGGAGCATAGAACAGGGAGGAAATCTTTTTTTTAAATCACGATTTTATCTCTGTTATGAAATGCTTCTTATGTCACCAGAAGCTGTCAGACAGCTTCTGACAGGATACAAGTCTCTACACTCATATAAGAATTCCAAATACATCTTCTACTTGGACAAGGGAGGCAGGTCCTGGGAACAGACTCTGCGATAATCTGAAACCCTTGAGGTCAGCATTTTCCTTCCCACCAGACCAGCCAGGGCTCTGGCCACCACTGCTGCACAACCACCACCTGTGTGACAGTCCAGGTAGGTGTGCACCTCTGCTAATCTCTCCCTCCAAACAGCCCTGACTGTCCTGTTCTGGGTAGAGCTCACCTCAGTCAGGTTTCAGGACATAAGCAATGTATGCAAACAAGTTCGCATTAAGGTAAGTAAGAAACATAAACACTGAATGAATTCCTGATATAATCAGGTGAGACTAGAAATCCTGGGAGGTAAGCAGTCCCAGAAGATGGAAATCTCACTAACAAGAGCTGGAAAGCCTGGCTGCCCGGAACTTCCCTCTTGTAACGATACTCAGGACGCAGGAGACAGTAGATGAAGCTTGGGGCCCCCCAGCATGGAACTTCTCAACCTACACAGACAGATCAAAAGACTGATATATTATATATTTCTATTTAAGTATGTTTTATATTCTTTATACATAATACAGATGTAGGTACAGATATAACTATATGAGACCCCCCCACCCAGAGAATCGCTTACAGTAAAAGATTTGACAAGGAATAAACCCACCATGAAAACGATCTGGAAAAAATTTTTTGAAAACAAAACTTGCCCTTTTCAGCCTTGGTTCTGTGCGGAAGAAGAAATCATTGCCAAGAATTTATAACTCTAAGTCAGCATTTATATGGGTTCACAACCTAAATTCAAGGAACCCATGTGTCCCTACAAATCTCCAGGTGAAACCAGAATTCAAGGATATTCTTTAGTAGTGACCGTAGGAAACTGGCAGAAGCAAACCAAGTCCTCTCTGGGGGAACACAGCTTCCATCAGAGCCTCAAAGAACCCCCAGTGATCCAAGGAACATGAGTTCACCGTATAAAAGAAAAGTAACCCACACCATCAGACAAGGACTTAGTGAAGACAAGGCCAGGAGTGAGAGTCCAGATTCCCAGGCAGTGGACCTACAGGGACCTCAGCGGTAGATGCCTGTTCAGTGTGTACATATGACTAAGAGAAAGGCCAACGGTGTGACCAAGGAACAAGAAGTAACATTTTCCAAGAGGCTTTAAACTAACCCAGTAGAGCCTCTGGAAATGAAACACATAAATTAAAAACACACTGTATGTGTCTATAGATTAAAAAATGTAATAGCCGAAAAAAAAAAACAGATTACAAATGGCAGAAATCAAGATTAATGCACACAAAAATAGACCTTAAGAAATTATTCAGAATGTAGCACAGAGTTTAAAAAAAATAACAGCTGTGGATGTGAAAGTTCAGGGGTACAAGGGAGAGAGTGAGAAGGTCTGCATATGACTTCTTGAAGTCTCAGAAGATGATTTAAAAATCAGGAAGAGGCGATGCTTAAAGCTATGACGTGTGAGATCCAGATCAGGGCAGCACAGGATGATCAGCAGAACAGCAAAGACAAGGAGAGGATCTTAGCAGCTACAGGGTCTGGAAGGGAGGGGAGCAACAGCGGGGAGGCCAGGGCACCGGGGATGGGGCCCACCAGCTGAGGACACCCCTGCAGACCCTTCGGGTGCTTTCACACCGGTTAGCAGAAGCACCACTTTGCCTTTTCCTGCGTTGCTCACCCACCAGCCACAAAGAGGAAGAGAGCAATCCAACCACTGCATCACTAACAGAATTAAATTCGTCACTAGGTCAATCAACCTAATTAATTAATTTCAATTGGATAGCGGTTCAGTTAATCAGCTTGATTGGATTTGACAGCTGGGAATGGGATCGGCAAGCCCTAAAGGACTACGGATTTGGTTAGTTGGAAGGTGGCAGCAGTGACACTCCTGACAGAGGAGACAGGCATGTCTAACGGCCCTTGTTTCGAAAACAACTGGAAACACGTTTGAGACAAGTGGCATCAGAGCATCTGATTTTTGTCTCTGAGGACGAGCTCTAAACCAGCAGCGTCAGCGTCACCTGGGAACTTAGAAATACAGATTTTCTAAAGTTCTGACCCCACGCCAGACCTACTTCACCAGAAACTCTGGGGGTGGGTCCAGCAGTCTGTGTTCTAGTAACCTCTCCAGGTGGATCTGATGCAGCTAAAATTCCAGCACCGTTGCTCTTGGGGAATTTAACCAACAGTATCAACAGCACTCATCTGTGATCACTGTTGCTAAAGCACAGGCTATGAAGCCCCTGGCTTGGAGTTTTTGTGAGAGCTGTAAAACGTACAGGTATGAGGCCTTGGACAGCTGAGATGAGAGGAAGATGAGGGTCTGATAACTGCAGCTGCAGTTTCCTCACCTTAAAATAGGGCAGTAAGAAGACAAGAGAAACCAGGCAATGTTCCTTTGGACGACCACACTTCTCCTCAAGGCCACCTTGAGGAGGGGAGCCTCCTGCATTTGCAGACACAGCAGGGAGACCTCAGACAGCCACAGGCCGGCCGTGCGACTGGATTTTGAGAGTTTATTTTACTTTGCAAAAGAGATGGAGGCTTCTTCTCACATCTGATTATAGAGACAAAGTTATGTTGTTTTAAGAAAAAAATAAAATGAAATACATACTGAAAGAAAGAGGTCCATTAAAATGATGTTACTCCAAGAGAAGATTAACTCCAATGTTTAGTGGATGTTTAAGCATGTATTGGGCAATTTGGGTATGAATACTATTATTGTCAAAATATGTCTTCCTTTACTTCTTGACTTGTAAATTCTATGTATCAAAATGTATCTTAAGGAAATATTTAAGAAAACTTGTTTAAAAAATACTAGCAATAATGAATGATATTTATAACAATTTCAGTATAGTAATAGTAAAAGTGCTGGAAACATCCTAAATTCACAACAAAAGGAAAGGGATTAAATTAATTGTGGCATAGCTGCAAAATGGAAAACTCTTCAGCCAGTAAAATATATTTGGAAGAATGTTTATCAACATAGAAAAATATTTATAATACATGAAATGAAAAACAACAAAAACAGTTATGGAGTATTTTGTCATACTGGAAATAATTATTACATGCACATATACATAGAAAAAGCAAGGTTATATACCCAGATGTTAACTGCAAATTTTTGCATTTAAAAATAAAAATTTTTATTAAACAGCTTGTTTTTTATTTGCATTTTCCAATTTCTTCTATGCTTGCATTGCTTTGTAATAAGAAATCAAAAGTCTACCTCAATTTAAAAAAAATTAAGTAGAGTTTGAAAATAAGGGAAAATTGCATCTATTAAGAAAATAATCATTTTCTTTTGAAATGTAAATAAAAATCTGGTGGTTTGGTAGCCGGGATTCAGGGGAGAAGTAACACTCCATAATGTACGAATTTGTCTCCCTGATAGTCAATAGGACTGCCCCAAACAGCAGTTAGGAAACCACTAAAAATGAGTAACTTTCTGGGTTCCTGCCAAAAGCATACTCAGAGGGCCCTGACTTGCCTAGTTTTCACACCTCATTAGCACTTCTTTTAAACGGAGCTTTCAACCTGGCAGGCGGGAGAGGATGTTTTCCATGGATAACCACCACCGTCATCAGTCTTTTATTGATCCAGCCCTTCCATCCTTCCCTGGCCCTTTCCCACGGGCCGGCCTCATTCCCCTCTGACTTAATTTTGTGTGTGTCCCTGCCTTGGGGGTGGAGTGGGTACGGCAGATAGAAAACATATTCATACCTCTATAACTATACATCATCCTCTATAATAATTCCCAACTGAAAGAGCCAGGAGGTGTGAGTTTTCACAGTGTTTCAGCAGCTCTGTCCTGCCTCTTCTGGAGCAGCTTTGATATCCTCAGGGAGCAAACCTGGCATCTTCTGTGTAGTGGAAGGCAAGTTCAGCCCTTGACACCAACTGAGTTAGGAGCTGTCAGCAATAACCCTGTTCATGTAAGCTAGTGGGGCAGGACCATTCTGTGCTGTGACTGCAGACAGGGGCATATGACGGCCTGTACTCTTGGAAAACATCTGTGCTGTGACAGACAAAGAAAGGAGAAGGAACTATTCCAGATTAAAGGAGACCACCCAATGCCATGTCTGAGCCTGGGATGGATCTGTGGTCAGGAAGGAAATACAGCATAAAGCTCCTTTCTGGAACCACTGGCAATATTTGAAATTTGGTACAATGCTATTTTATGAAAGTATAAAATTGAATTTCCTGAATTTGAAAATTATAGAGTTGTTATTGTAAGATACTGATCTTGTTCTTAGGAAATAAATATTGAAGTACTGGTTGGGGGGAAGGGAGAGAGAGACGGGGGAGAGAGAGAGAAAGAACATAGAAAGAACAAATGTGGCAAAATGTATAAGGCTGGTGAATCTGAGAGAAGAGTACTTAGCTTGCACTAGTCTTGTAACTATTCTGTAAGCTGGGAATTATTTCAAAGTAACTGTTACACTTGGTTTGTTTGTAGAAAAGTGTGTCTCTTCATGAAGCGTTGAAACCTACTGTAAACAGTGGGGGTTTGCAAGGAGGCAGAACATCCTCCAGGGTTTGGGCAGCCAATCAACGAACCACACGTACCAAGTGGCTAGAGATGGAGGACAAAGGTATAACTGAGAACTTCCAGCTGTAGGTGGAGGTTTCTGCCAAGAAGAGGACCCACTAATTGGCTCTGGGACTCTGCTCCCACCACTGGAAACTGATTTGATTCCTGACTACTACAACTTGTCTTTCTCTGTTGTTTCCATTCCCTGTCTACTTTCCTTTATTGCTCATGAATTAAGTGGGGTGAGTGCACAGGCACTGCATTTCATTTGCCTCTTTCATAAGCTGGTCAATGGTACATTTTGATTGACATCAAATAGAGAGAAACTGATTCTGTGAATACATCCTCTTTCTCCACTGGTGACATGCTCATTCAACTTTTAATTTTATATTCTACTCATTTATTCTTTTACTTAAAAAAAATCTACATACGTTGACTGATGAGATTCAAGCTTTTACACGTGTCATTATAAAATGATTTTATAATATTTTTATTTATAATTTTTATAATATTTTGTATTTAGTTGTTATGTATTATAGGAACATCTTTCTTTAAATGGGGTAACATATTCTAAACAAAGTGAATCTGTATAGTTTTCCCTTCAGGTCAGGTGTCTTGTTTCAAAGATTTCTCATTAAAGAGAAAATCAAATGCCAAATTAAGGTTAGAACTGTACAATTCAAGTTGTTTATTTTTGTTATCAGTTTAAGAGAGTCTCAATAAAAAGGAAAAAAATAGTACTGGGGAGGGACTTTGCTGGATTACAACGTCATGTGACTGGAGAGAGGGACAGAACCAGTTCACTGCAAACTTTTGCAAAGGTTAGACCAGTGGTTCTTAACCAGGGGCTGTCTTGCCCTAGAGGGGACCTTTGGCTGTCACAACTGGGAGGCTACTACTGGCATCTAGTGGGTGGAGGGTAGGGTCCTTAAACATCCCACAGTGCACAGGACAGTCCCCCACTCACCCACGCCCTGCACCTCCCACCCCAAAATGGCATTGTCAAGGGTGAGGGAATTGATATTTGTGTACGGGTGTGACACGGATGAGGAGGTAGAGATTCAGACACTGCAAAAAAGTGGTCCCTGCATATAGGTCAATAAGGGCAGAGCAAGGGTTGGACCCCAATTTTGCCTGCTTCAAAAATTGCTTATACGGGGCTTCCCTGGTGGCGCAGCGGTTGAGAGTCCACCTGCTGATGCAGGGGACACGGGTTCGTGCGCCGGTCCAGGAAGATCCCACATGCCGCAGAGCGGCTGGGCCCGTGAGCCATGGCCGCTGAGCCTGCGCGTCCGGAGCCTGTACTCCGCAACAGGAGAGGCCACAGCAGTGAGAGGCCCGCGTACTGCAAAAAAAAAAAATTGCTTACATGAAGCTCAGTCTAAAGCATTCCACATCCTCTCCGAACTCTTTCTTACTGTTCAAAACTCACCATTTACGACTCCCCTTTCAATCTCCACGACCTCACATCTCCAACATAACAGCCTGTGCACCAGCCAAGTGCCCTCATCCCTGCTAACGTAAGTCAGCATGGCACATTACCAGTCTCTTCCTTTGCTCACTGTGTCTCACTCCATTGTCCTTTTCTCTTCCCCTGCCACCCCTCCCTCCCTCCTTCCAGGGTCCACTCACAGCAGACTCAAGGGTAAGAAGACGATGAGGAAGCGGCAAGTTCAAGAATCGCGGTCGCGGCGGCCACTCCAGACCCACACGGCGACGCCGAGACCAGGCAGCCAGTGCCAGGCTGGGGGCTGATGCTACGGGAGGCAGTGGCACAGCCTGCCACGAAAATGCACCATCGACGCCCTGCCCGCCACAGTGGTGACTCGGCTCCCAACCTGAGTCATCCCAACAAGGGAACCCAATCCTACCCAGAAGCCTAGTGAGAGCCGTCTTGGGGCGTGTGAGCTTCACCTGAGGCTGTTCAGCAACCAATCCACAGTGTTGGTCATCCTGACAAAGCTCAGTTACTGCTGTTTACAACTTAGGCTCTATTAAAGAGACTGTGTTAATAATGTTGACAAGTTTGCTTACGTGTCCTGAGGACCTGAGGTGTCCTGTGTGAATACAATCTGCCAACGTAGCTGATGTCCTGTGAGCTTCATTACAATTCATCACGATTTCTGATATTATACAGATGTCCTTGTCCTTATGTGACCTTAGCTTGGGAACTGCGACTGAGCTTCTGCCCATGATGAACACTGACGCTTACCAGCCAATGTACCCTATACCCACACAACGTCTGCATGTGTCAGCTACTTACCAATGCAAATATCCGCCCCCTTTAAAAATTGTTATGCTTTTCTTCCTTATGGTGTGCAGTTGTGGTCCATCTCATTGATGGCTGTTGATTAGAGCATACTGGATACTGCCTGTTTGCACTAGAGGCATGTAACAATCTTTTTTTATCACAGTACACCGAAATGTTTTCATAGAATTGGGCTAAAATAATCATTTATTCTGAAAAGATGAAAGGTAAACGTATTAGAGGGTAAATATGCCTACTACTAAGGAGGGCTATCTATATAATTATTACCATCATGTAGGTATTTTTAATGTAGCATGCTACTTTTCAAATAAATTAAGATGTACTAGACACCAAAAGTCATGCAATATTTTCTCTGCTTTATGTATTTTCTGCTACTTGAATCTGGACCTCAAACTTAATATTAATCTTGGAGCAAAAACAACAACTCCTACAAACCTACCTGTATTTAATCAAATGTTAGAGGAAATCTAAATGCCTACTGTTAAAACTGATATTAAAATTCATCAATGATATTAAATTCACTAGTACCAAATTGTGGCCTTATCAAACACTGTATAAGCTGTCAAGTTTGGGAGTATCTTGCTAGATGTTTTATCCATTTTTAAAGTACATACACATTTTATCCACAGCTATTTAGCTGGATGCTTCCTCCATGGCACATGTAGTCAGATATTACACTGTCTTATTTTTATGAATAATCTTAAATGATAAGAGATACTAGAAAAGAATAAACAAGCCACGTATTATAATAAAAAAGTGATTGCACCTTTATTTACAAGCACTCAATGTGCTTTAATTGAAGCAAACTATGCTGATGTGGCAAAATGAACAGACAAAAAAAAAAGAACTGACTGTGTTCGGGGCTAAATTCAGCTGAGCTGGTTAGAACGAGAGGGTCATGAAGCTGCCCCCCTGCCCAGGCTCCTGGCCTTGATTCCATTCTCACAGGTTGTACACTCTTAGTTAAATACCTGTAGGCTTATGACTAATGGCTTGGTCTGCTGACTATGGATGTGCAAGGGAAAACCCTACTAACACTTCAAAGTGACGAATCACCAAGGTCAGCCTCACACAGACAGGGCATCGAGAGCTCAATGAGAAGACCCGCCATCACTTCCAGTACACAAATGCGGGTTATGCTGTAGAAAGTCTTTGCCCTTCTTGGTGTACCCTGAACTTGCCAAGGGCTTAATTCCTCAGGGCCGTTGCACATTCCGTCCCCTCTTCCTGGAACATTCTTCCTCCACTGATGTGCACAGCTGGCCCCTTACTTCATTCAGGCCTCTCCTCTAATGTCACCTTAATAATGTCGTCCTTGCTGACCACTGGCAGTCACCACGTGCAGCTTTATTTCACTCCAGAGCCCTGAAGACTATCTGACACACTCTATCTTTCCTTGCTCGTTTTCTGTCCCTTCCCCCGCTCCCTGCACTGGACTATAAACTCTCTGAGGGCAGCGGATTTATCTGTTTTGTTCACTGCCGTATTCCCAGAACCTAGAACAGTGCGGTACAGTTAGAACTCAATAAACATTCACTGAAGGGATAAATTAACACCACTGAAGACTGAAGTCCCCTTATTTTAACTACATAAAATCAATAATTAGCACTCTTGGCACTATTAGTAACACTCAAGTTCGATTAAAACCCAATAAAAGCCACTTAAAAATGCTTTCTATCAGAAAACAGCACTTCATTAAGACACATTCATCAATGGAAAGCTTCACTTCTCTACACATGTACTTTATCAACTGAAAACACTGTAAAGTCATATATTTCAAAGTTTAAGAATATATATATTTTTTAAAATTATCCTCCTTATTCAGATGTTGTCTCACATAGATAAAAGGGAGCTACATTAGAAATAATTTAAAAAGAGTGAGGTGTAGTGATTCCGGTCCTTCCTCTGTGTGACCCTGGCCTGTAACGGCCAGCTCTCCACCGTCTCCAAGGCACTGGGTGGCAGAGCCCAGCTGGAAGAATAAAGACCCCAGTGAGTGTCTGGCCACACCTCACTGGTGTCCCACGTGGGTCCTGAAAATACTTGTCTCTAAGGAGTAACATGTTTAATAACCAACACATATTTCATCGATGTGATTATATGTTTCTTTGCATTCTCAGACCCAGAAATGACAGTCTCAGTCCTGACAGCATCAGTGTGAAAAATCAACACTTGCTCTCATGTCTGAAACTGACAGTTTCATTTCCACCCTGAGAGCTTACAGTTGTCATATAAAAAGTATGATTTGAAATTGGATTATTGATGTGAAAAGTCAAACCACCACACTGAGTACACAGCATCCAGTTAGGCAGAAATCGCTATAATTATGTCCCATTTGTGTTAGACTGGTGGGTGTTTGCAGGAAACAATGTTACCACCCACTCATGTTTCTCTTTATACCAGGAGCCACACAGATGCTCACACATCACTGAACACAGCATAGTTCTCAAGGATATTTTAGTACTTACCTCCGGCTTGACTGAACTGTACACGGTACTTTGTAGGGACTGATTGAAAATAACATTGTTAGCCAGAATTTAGACATAATAAAAATATAAAGCTTTATGAAATTATGTAAGAACTTATGGTGGAGTTTGGAAAGATAAATATTTGGTGTCCAGTTGACATTTTTTTGTCTTAGACCAAGTACAAATGTCAGTTGTGTGTGGGGGTGTATGAACACATTTATGTTTAGGGGAAAAAAATACAGAAAATGGTACACAGCATTCAAAAAATCAAGAGAAAATGAAAGTCTAAATCTGAAAGGTTAGGAGAAATTAAATTTAAAAATAGGAATTAGCCATGTATATATGGAGAGTTTAGAAGAGGAATTAAATTTCTGCATAAACTCAGAGAACACACACATCATTTTCAAAATGAGTTGGCCTTTCTTTTGCTAGGTATGAGAGACTGAGGAAACTTGGTCAAAACTGGCTGAGTCTCAGGTCAGAGCAGAGGGGGCTCTGGGCATCTCTGCAGGAGACAGAACTCCAGGCCTGGAGCCAACCTGAACAGACTCAACAAACGTCGTCCCCACTGGGTCTACCAATTAGCCCAGTGCTGTCATGGGGGCCAGAATCCATAGGGCCCCACTAGATGCCTCATCACCTGCTTGCCACCCACCCACTGGACCAGGAGACAGGCACTAGCCTCCACACAGTCCAGCCCTGAGCACCGTGTCTGGCATTTGCTGCCATGTTGGTCTTGATGCTTCTCTGGAACAAAATGCCATGTGTGTGAGGGGCGATACAGCAAAAGCTCTCCTATCTTCTCATTTTTCTTTAATTGAAACAATCAGTTAAAGAGGGAGACTATTTTTTTAAAGTACCTGTGCTTCTTTTTACTAGTTTATTTTAATTCCAAACATGAAGATGTACATTGATTTTCCAAACTTCAGCTCTAGAGCTAACACACTTTCTTTTGAGTATAGGTCCATAGGCAACACAGTTTTTTGCAAAACCAATTCATCAATGACCATCTAAAACTTTCAGTTTTTAGTGACTATAAAGTGAAGGGAGAACTTAAGACCCCTGAAGGCTACCTGAATGCATAACCCTTCTATTCTTTAAAAAGTGTTTTCCCCCACAATTTTTTGCAGTCATCTTGCCTACAGCTAATCTGGCAGTAATTCTCATTTTTAGCTATTTTTCTATGGACAGAATAACTCCCTTTTTAAAACCTCATATATCATTGCTTTATCTGAGATTTTATTAAATTACATAATTATGATGACAAATGACACTGACAGAAATAGTTTTGGCACAAATGCAAAACCAGATTCTGGATGAGCCCACACCATACCTGCTGAGAAACCCAGACACAGGAAGTACTAGGAGGAACCTAGTTCCTCCCCTAGTAACGACCATTCAGCCAGCCAGGTGCCTCCAGAAAGAAGCATTAAAGGAGCCAGTTAATCCTGCAAGTGAAGTGGATTTTGTGGAAGCACACACCACACACAAACACTTCTCCTGTATATATGCCCATTCTAAATCATTTATAACTTAGCACAGACTTGCAATCAGGCAGTTAGGTATTATGTAAGAAAACAAGGGAGGCTGGCTCTAAACGCACAAAAGAAGACAAAGTCTTCAAACATTTTTAAGACTGAACCAAGAGAGACTCATATGGCAGATGCACCAGACTTCATTTCACAAGAGGACAGACAGGCATAATCTTCTCTCTGTGAGGCCAGGACAAGAGGAAGGACCAGGTGTCCCAAAGTGCTCTCACATTTATTCCACGAATCCCAGAATCCCTTTCCCTGCAGAGCGTTGGTGAAATAGCTTTTATTTCACCACTGAAACTAAAACTTAAA
Organism: Physeter macrocephalus; assembly: GCF_002837175.3. Classification (NCBI taxonomy): domain Eukaryota; kingdom Metazoa; phylum Chordata; class Mammalia; order Artiodactyla; family Physeteridae; genus Physeter; species Physeter macrocephalus. Next base: position 111,720,123 of record NC_041233.1, read on the forward strand.
TTGGAAATCCCTCTGGGAAATATGAATGTGAGATATTTCAACCCACGTCCAAATCCCCCTGGCATGCACAGAGCTGCTCCCCGAAGACTGTGGGGTGGGTAGGCTCAGCACAGAGTGGGGAGAAGGTCTCTTGAGGAAGGTGATGTCTGAGCACAACGGGAATGTTTCCTCCCACAGTTAAGAGGGGGCTGCTGCCGGAGAGAACATGGGGGCACCACTGAGAACAGGAAGGGAAACAGAAAAGCCAAAGTGAGTGCACTCAACCCAAAACATTCCCCCAACTGGCCAAGAATCATGAGGCTTCCGGCGCAAAGGTATAACACTACTTTCTCAGAAAACCTTTCTAAGCAGTAGTTTTCATTTTACGGGTGATCCGTGCTCTTCCTTGTTATTTTTCCTCTCTGTGGATGACTTATACACAACGACTGAGATCTCCATGAGAGTAAAAGGCAGTCTTTGGTGGAGAAAAATCTGCACTGGGAGCGTTTACTAGGCAACAGTGAAAGCTTCAGTCTCCTAATCCCCCAAAATAATCTTATATGCTCAAGCAGGAGCAGAGGGCAGAGAGTTTGGGTTGCTCCATGGAGCCTTTTTTCTCTCCTTTCTTCGTTGCTGGTACAGCTCCTTTTTTATAAGAAGGACTTTAAGCATTGGAGATTGACTTTACCAGCCAGCCGGCAATGTTTAGGTGTGGGTGTATGACCTAATCATGGCCAATAAGACATGGGGGAAAGTCTGTGGGGCATTTCTGAGAAAGACATTCCCCTCGACAAGTCCCCACCCCTCTCTTCCTGCATTTGGGCATTCATTGCCCCGGGAGAACAAGGACAGTGTCTGAAGTTCTCCAGCAGAAGGTGAAAGTCAAGAAAACACTTAGGAAGTTGACCCAGGAGCTTGAAGTTACTGAGCTATTAAAATAACACTGGATCCCTACCTTCAGACTTCCTGACACTAAGAGAAACATCTCCGTGGTTTTAGCCACTTTAGGTCAAATGTTCTGCTACTTGCAGCAAGAAACCCCTAGCTCTGGAAGCATAAAAATAAAGAAGAAATAGGGCATCAACACACTCACCTCAAGCTTTGATTTCCAGGGACCTCAGTCATCCAGAAGACAGCTATAAGCTTAGCAGACAGGCTAAACTAGACAGGCCTATGAGCGGAAGCACAGAAGCCATATAAGCGCCTCACGCACTTTACCCCCAAGAGCATATCTGTAACTATCCTAATATTTAGAGTTAATCCTAAAACTGCACATCACAAGGACACGTATAAATGTGAGCAGCACCGTAATGAGGGCCCCGTGTGAGCAAAGGAGAGTGGTCACTAGGAGGAAAGACCAAAAACATAAAACACAATCAATTAACTTGAACAACGTGTACTCACACCAACTCTGCCCCAGAGGCAGTGTGAACACAAATAAGCACTGCCCCGCCCGCAAAGAGCCCAGGTCACACCTGGGAGTGTAGGGAGGACACAAAAGAAAAGGATTAAAATTGCAGGTAATACACGTGATGGCAGGTGCATATAGAGAGAGGGTCAGAGGATTCTGGAGGAATGTGGAAGGATGCTACCATTACAGCAAGGTGGAATATTTACCTTAGGAAAAACAAGCTTTATGACGCAAAAACCCTTGAGGGCATCACTTATTATCACCCCATATCAAAAGTCCCCATGTTGAAAAAACATATATATATTGTGTAGAAATACTGCAGAGAAAATATACTTTTGCTTTTCTGCAATTAAAATTTATGGATTAAAACATTTTCTCTGACAATTTAAAATAAATTTTAAAAACTAAATTTGGTGAATACTGGCTAAGTGTGTTAATTTGTAGACTTGTTCCACTCTTTAAAACTTCTAGCCTTGAGGTCAAGGTGATATCTTTGTTTCAAATATTGCCGAGAATTTGAGCTACACACTTTTGCTGACAATAGCAGAAATTTTGTGGAGTATGGTCTATGTGATGTGGTTATTTTCCTTGCCTCAGAAAGAAATTTTTTCTGTGTATGAGCCTGCTTATTCTGTGATCGTTTGTGTTGATAATCTGATCAAAACATATTTAATGAGTAAGATAAAGGTATGCTGCTATTACAGTATGGTTTAAATTCTTTATGCCATATTTAGTTAAAAATGAGGCAAATAAGACATTACATATTATGATTTTTAAAAGAGTAATGTGTTTTCTGTCAATACTTTATATAATGAAACACATTCTTTTTATGTAAACCTATATGATTTTAAAGTAATGCTGGATTTGGTAAAGGGTTATAGAAAGTACCATAATGCATACTCCTGAACATATATGCAGATATAATAGGGGGGAAATACTGAAATACCACTTAATTAGTTTTGTCAGTGTTTTATCTTAATCTTAGTGTCTTTATTGTGAATGAGGAGATAATAGGTAATAAAAAAGACATGTCTGTAAAATGTGTACTAGAATGTCACTGCTCAAATGTGGAAGCATTTGTGTTCCATCATGAATAATTGTTTGATGAAGAGGAATGAATTAGCATTTGAATATATTGAAAATCAGACATCAGAAACAGGTCAGCCTCTTGAACACCCCAGAGAAGCCTGGTGGAAAAGATTTCTCTGTTTATATAAAGTTCAAGTCCAGAACACAAACACAGGGCAAGGAGCTTTCAGCTATAAAATCATGAATCTAGCAGATACACCCTTACTGAAAGGCTGAGCTGGTGCTGGCCTGGGGCTGGTACTTCAGTGACCACAAAACACAGTGCCTGCCTCCTTGAAGTTCATAATCTACTGGAGAGTGACAGGTGACACCCAAATAAACAAGATATAATTTGCCAGATCCTGGTAAGTGCTATGGAAAAAAAAAAAATCTGGGTACAGAGGACAGGGAATTTGCAGGGTAGGCCTGGAGCTGCCATGTTACGTAGATGGTCACGTAATTCCTGATAACTAAGGCTGGGCCTATTCCATGCCAGTGGCCAAGTTAAACCCTAGTGTTTTGCAGACGTCTCCAGCTGTCTTCAGGAACACTCACTCACCACCTGAACATTATGATGCTCCTGTTGGCTTGCTAGCCAGCAGGATGACGTGTTCCTTTGCGTGAGGATTACTGAGGGGGCCGGAGCCAGGCGGGCGTTGCCTTGGGGCCGAGTCAAAGCCCATCTCCTCTGGGCCTAACCCTCCCACAGTCCAGAGGAACCATTCGGAAAAGAGAAGCAGCGGCAAATTCCGGATCTGGAGGCACCCTCCTCAAACTGGCACTAAGTATGATTACTTTTAGAGAAAATGCTTAAAGGTTTAAGTTTTTTGCTTCTTCCTTTTCTTCTCATATTTTCATCTTCTTGGAGTCTAGTGTTGTTTCTTTGTTTGTTTCATTTTGTTTTATTCTTATGTAAAAATATTGAAATCTGTATCCTATGAACCTGTATAAAGTAAATAAATAAATCTTCCAGAAAAAAAGCAAAAGACCTAATTAAGTAAAATAAGCATAAGTCTGTCACAGGCTAGAATAAAACCACTCAGCATTTGTGTACTGAGGGGAAAAGTTGGCCTTCAGGCTTTTACAACACTTTCTGAAGATGTGATTTTATGAGAACAGACAATTCTAACCCCAGTGTTTGACCACCAAACATAAATGTAATTTGTGTAGGAAGCTCCTGCTTGGGCATATTAGTCCCATTATGCCTTAGGATATTTAACTAACAAAAGAAGGGAAAAGACGTTTAAGTAGGTCAAATAAACATAGCAGCCCACTTTCTGGTGCTACAGGATTATTGTGATTATTGTGTGTGTGTTTGCTTTCCTGTTATAAACCTCATCTTTTCCACTTGGCCTTGCAAACGTGTATTCTGGGCTGCAGGCGACCCCTTCTTGCAGTAATGTGCCCTGAGGTCGCTTGAATGTAACCCAGTTTCCAAACTGGTCTAGCTGCTGGCAGGTGATAACATCACCAACTACACTGTGGTCGTATTTTCATTCACTGACTTTTTCTCTTACACTCTCACTCACAACAGTTGCATTAAAATTGATTATAAACGGCAAAATCATTCACATCCAGGAAAGGTCTACACAAGACTAAATATTTGTATGACCAACAATTTTTTAAAAAACTAACATATTTGAGAATATTTAGATAACTAAACACTTCACTTGTGATAACCTTTTATAAACAAAGAGTGAGGTCCTTCTGGAAACTGGATATTCCCTTCAATATTAATTTGGAAAGCAGGCATATTAACTGGGCTCTTACAGGCTCAGAATTTTAATGCCAAGTCCTTATAAAACAGATGCAGCTTAAATCCACTTGCGAGCAAAAAAAAAAAAAAAAAAAAAAAGTTTGGAACATCAAGAAGTACTTTCCTCCAGTGAAGAGACTAAAAGAACAGTGAAGAGTGAGAAGGAGGGGTTTTAAGGAGAAATGTTATTTCGGCTCAGAGTTCACATTTGCCCTTTTCTCACTGATACCAAATCTGTGTCCTCTTTTCAAAGGACACAAATGACCCTCTGGCACTTGGCACATGTAACACATCCCCTGTTCCTTTCTCTCCTTCCTTGATGTTTTTGATATGATTTACCGGCACTCCATCTTACTCTTCTCTGCATTTCGTCCTTTCTCTTAGTTCCTTGGCCCTCCCTGGATAATGTGATTCACGCACATACCACCTGTGCAGGTGTTATTTGAGATGATGTGACCGCAGTCCCCGATCTCTCCTCTCCACCCCTGCACTCCCTCTGAGCCACACGTTTCTGGCTGCCTACAAAAACACTGTGCTATGCAACAAAAGGACATTAAAAATTGTCCAAACTTCTATTTCACTTTAAGAAACAAGTTGTATAGTAACAATAATAATAACAATAATAATAATACTTTGGCTGAATGGGATTAAGAACTACAAATACTGTTAACATTTTTCCTATGTATACATCATAAAACACATGAAAACATTTTTGGGCTCACAAATGGATATGCAGTATGTTCTCTGAAAAGGCTCTTTAGAAGTTTAAATGAATAAATAAGAAAACATCAGAGTGAAATTAAAAAATGAAATGCTTAATGCGTAATGGCCCCCCAGAAGAGTATTATATTCTTAAAAGGTACCACAAAGATATACTAAGTCTACTTATGACATCTTAAAATATTTTGACTAGTTTATCCTACTAGGTAGAATAAACTCCAATTATATGAGCCTGGTTCACTGTCATTCAATACACTGAAAAGCATGTTGGATATAAAATAGCACAGTCTTAACAGAAAAACAAATACCATATGCTAACACATATATATGGAATCTAAAAAAAAAAAATGGTTCGGACGAACCTAGGGGCAGGACAGGAAAAAAGACGCAGACATAGATAATGGACTTCAGGACATGGGGAGGGGGAAGGGTAAGCTGTGATGAAGTGACAGAGTGGCATGGACATATATACACTACCAAATGTAAATTAGACAGCTAGTGGAAACACCTTTACACATCAAAGAAAATGGCTTCAAATCGTGGATTTAGGAAATTGCCGGGCACAAGAAGGGAACTTCAAGTGGGTGATGTTTTGATAACCCCTCCAGTGGGTCCCCTACCTCAACCCCTAATGCAGCCACTTACTCGTTTATAACCAAAAATTGAGGTCCTACCCGATGTCAGGCACAGGGCATGTGTGGAAAGTGCAGCGGGAGATCTGGCCATGGAAGGACTTATGGTCACAACAGCAGGGCTCAGAGGGAGAGGACAGAGTGGTGGGGAGCTGGGGGACACCACGGAGGTGCTGTCAGGGACACTGAGCCCCCAGGCCCGCGTACCCCCAAAAAAAAAAAAAAAAAAAAAAAAAAGCATCAGAGAAACTTTTTATATGCTGTTTTAGGAATTGTAACAAATCATCTTGATGTGACAAGAATGAAACTATTTAACAAACGTCAATAGGAATAGGTCACCTGGGGATGCTAACGTGTAGAAAGGCAGTACAAACCATAAACAAAATTTCCTTTACACTCATTCGGGGTTTTCTTTGGAAATTTTCCTTCTTTACCCCTACTGCTTCCTTCCTTCCTTCTCCCTTTCTTTCTTTCTTTCTTTCTTTCTTTCTGTCTGTCTGTCTGCTGGGGAGAAACAATATTCAATTGTTAACTAATGGGAAATATATCATATACATCATACACTGTATAAAGAGAAATTTTGGATTAGGAACAAGAATAATGACTCTTTCACTTTGAAATACCCAGATCAAAAGTTAACACAGAGCCAGCACAAGGGCATGTAATAGTGATTATTACAAAACAAACAACCTTTTTGTTCTTAAAATAAAAGGGGGACTCAAAACCTTTACTAGGTTATCTCCCTCACAATATTACACCAAAACCAATTTCTTTTTAAGCTTAGTTCGAAGATGACATTTATTTAATTAAAAACAAATGGTAATACGTGAAATACTGGAGTGGAATGAATTTTTGTCCTATTGATGATTGCATTTCAGTGTATGAAAGGTTGATCTTTTTCATAGATTTACTGCAATAACTATCTAATTTACATAAATTTCCTTAGAAACAATTGCTCTGTTTATGTTTACATCATTCTGATCTTAAAAGTGAATTTCAGTAATGTTTAAATGAGCATGTTTTCATTATAGCTTTTTTTAAGAAAAAAATGAAAGCTTTTCAACAAATTTATTTGAATTCTTGCCTATAACTTTAAGGATTTCCTGCCAATTCTTAGGGCATTGTTTCGTGTGTCACTTGTTTTGCTCTTTGAATTAATAATTCCATTCTAGATCTAAGGAATGATGCATATTAAAAGCATAAACTTCATATGGTAGAAAACCTAATATTAATAGTGTATTCTCTTAATTTTAGGTCTTTAGAACATTGTCATTAAATTGAACATGGAGTGGTTACATCTACTTTAAATTCGTCTAATTTCCTAAATGCTAATACAAGTATTTAAGAACAATTTACATAAATAGCACATAAATTCTTGAAATAAAATGTAACTTGTTCCAGGAACTCAATGCTTAAAAGCAAACTGCTTCCTGTTGCGTGTCAGGGAGGCTCAGGGAAACATCATTTCTATTTTGAGAAAAAACGGGTAATGAAGACTATTAGAGAGATGCTCCCCTTCACTGATTAATGATGTCAGTGCTGGGACAAAAATAATATGATATTGGGCTCTGGTTACCTACCCACTGCCCCGACAATTTTTTTTTTTTTTTACTTGGGACACAGGTAAGTTGCCTCAGTATTTGGAATCCTTCTATGGTTATCTGAAACTCCATTTAGTTTTCCAATCTTTGAAACACACAAACAGTTAGCAGGTATTCTCTTTACCAACCACCCGTGGGTAACTGTATTTTTCCTTCTTTGCAAAGAAGAATAAATCATGAATCAGTCCCTCTGGGATCTCCCACTGTAGGAAAAAGGCAGTGCTGACATGGTAAAGCGGATAACAGGAAAAACAGTGCTGTTTTTTTTTAACAGTGTGGGCTTCTCAAACAAGTGCAAATAACTGTAAACTTTATTACATTAATCCTCTTAACAGCCTTATGAAAAAGTATCAGTAAATATCTTGAGTTCCCAATATGCAGTAGAACTAGGGAGTAAAATCACACGGCATAAAATAACATTCCCAGATGGGCCATAAAATGTTAACTTCTTTAGAGAAACGATGTCATATGAATCTAAAATATGAAAATAGAATTTCCAAGTAGGAGCCTGTCTTGACTGTGTGATCTAAAAAGAACAGCTGTAATTCCAAACTTGTAAGAGCAAAACCAAGCCACAGGGTGCTCATGTTGAACAATACACCTCTAATCATCCAGTTTTATTCAGCACTGAGAGTATGCTCATCAATGTGCCCCCAGAAATAAGATATATTATGGACATACATGCCTGACATTTCACAGTTTATCTGTAAATACTTTCATCGGCACAGTTTGATTTGATAATGCGAGACTGGTCTAAGGTAGCAGTTGACAGTTTGGGGTCTGGACCCAGGATATTTAAGATCAAATCCCCCTCGGATACATATGAGCCACGGGATGTTGTGTATGTTCTCTGTTACCTCATCTGTAGGACGGGGATGGTTCTCATGTCCACTTCGTGGGATTACTGAGAGGATTAAAAGTATTAGTAATCAGCACGGTGCCCGGCATGGAGCAAGTGCTCCACGAATGTGGACTCATTGTTGTTGTTCATCTGTTAAGACTCTAGGACAGGCTTTTCTGTACACAAGGCTGCCTCTGACCTACAGAAATTCCTCGAGGCAGTGCAGACAACACTAACACAACGTGAAGCAGAAGTAAGGACCCAAACTCGGCATAGTGAGCAGTTGGCAACACCTGTGTCTTGTGCTGATCACTGTGGCTGGAGATGCTTGCAGAGGAGAAAACAAAGGATGGAAGAGCGAGAGGCTTCACAAAATGAGCGACGCTTCAGACATACGTGTGGTCTGTACACACAGTGGGGAGAGACGGCAGATTCATGGCAAGGAAGTACAACATGATGGGAGAACAGAACAAACGAGAACGGTGCATTCAGGGGCTGGAGGAGAGAGGGGCCATGAAGCAGACCTTGAGAGAAACAAGTGGAAGATTTTTATTCCATGTGGTCAAAGATGTTCAAGGACGGCTGTTTTGCAGTTGTGTGCACAGGGGAGCAAAACGCTTACAGTGACCTTTTGGAAATGCAGTGACTCTTTATCTACACACAAGAGGCAGGCTCTAAGATAGTTTATGAAGTCAAACTTGTGTCTAGTCAAAATCAGCCTGGAATCGACAGCGAGACAGTGAAATACAACGTGATCAACGAGGAGCATGGGAGGTCTGCATTTTCCTTCTCAGGCTCACTAGGGTGTATGCTCAGAGTAAAATGATCGTGTTATTTAAATCTTTAAAATAAATGCACTATTTATTCTCTCTCTCTTTTCCTCTCCATCTCTCTCGAACTTAAATATATGTATAAATGTCAAGAGTCCACTTTATTTGTCTGGCAGCAGGAATTAAGGAAAGAGTAGACGTGAGCAGGCCTAGTGTCCACAGGACTGTGGGTGGCGAGGGCCAGAGCCAGCAGCGCCCTTGGGAGAGGAGGGGGAGGGGAGCTGAGCTAGATCAGCTGACAACCTTGTACCCTAAACACAGAGAAAGGGGTAAGTAACAAAGATCTTTAGAAAGAATAAAGAAGGCTTTCTCCAAGAGCATAAGTATTGATAATATTGGCAGACACAGGAAATTCGGAGAAGAGAACATATTTGTCAAAGGTGAGGCTCAGACATTCAGTCTGGGAGAAGCCAAGTCTGACTTTACTATGAGACCCTTAAGCAGATGTTTTCTGGAAGCAGTTATGGGACATGTGGCTAAGACTCCACAGAGAGGATGGGATTCATAGATGTCTTTCATAGCCACTGAGACAAAAGCTTTGTTCAAACTTCACTGACGCTGATTGTTAAGTCTCCAGCAATCAGATGGGTCAGCGAATCAAAGTTTATATCTCAAAATTAAAATGTTTGCCTTTATGCAAAGGAAGGTTTTCCGCTCCAGTTCCACGTCAATCACATAATCAATTCTCCTCCCAAACCCTGTTAGTTTGGACAAAATGGAAACTGGTAAGAAAGCACAGATGACTTAGTATTACTCATGTGTAGGATTTGTAAAATATCTCATGGGAACCATGTTGATGGTAGGTCAACAGCACTGATTTTTTCCTATGAGGAAAAATCAAGTAGGGTAAGAAATATGGATTTTCACCTGCCTTGTATTATTTTATTGGCCACTATACCATTTCAATGAAAATGGAAAAATCGGGACCATTTTCTCTCTTTGCCATTATATGAAGAATGTCTGAATCTTCATCTCATCAGTGTTGAGTACAGATTTCTAATTAAGATATCCAGATTCACATCGAAAATAGGGAGCACATTCTAGCACCATTAGAACTATCCACAAAGCTATGGAGAGAGTCAGGATTAAAGCTGGCAAGAGTGCGTCATGAAGGCAACACACCATACGCTCTGAAGACTAAATTTCCACAACTAAAACTCCACGAAAATATTTTATTTTATCAGGATTTTGTCTATCTATGCATCAAAGAGAATTCAATGTATTTTTAAAAGATTCCTTTCCTGCTTGTATTTATTTCGGATATTTATAATATATACATACACACATACATATGTGTATATATATAGATATATATATGCATACGTGTGTGTGTACATATATATATATATATAAAGCTACCCATGTGACTGATTTTTTTTTTAATTTTACTTTTTTATTTAATTTTATTTTTTGGCCATGCCACATGGCTTGCAGGAAATCTTAATTCCCCAACCAGGGATCGAACCCTGGCCCCTGGCAGTGAGAGCACCAACTCCTAACCACTGGACCGCCAGGGAATTCCCTGACTGATTTTTAAATTACATCCAAGAACATATACAATCTAAAGGGTTAACAATCCTTATAACAAGAATTTTCTACTTGGTTTGAAATTTAACATCCTGAATATTAATCAATATATTTAAAATTACTGCTACAATATTAGGTTTTTGTGTCTCCTTTACTTATGTATTGTTTTGACCAAATAAGATATAATTTGTTAGGAAAATAATCAGTATCTTGGTTCTTTGTTATCCAACTTAATTTAATCCAATATTGACTCAACAGGGTTCTAAATAACCCTTGGGTAAAACACTGAAAAAATGCACTTAAATAGGATAAACACAAAGACAAGTCTCAGGGTGTGGAGAACCAAGGCTATAGATCTTACCTAAAATGAATTAAAGTAAGCACTAAAGTACAGCGAGGTATTTATCTAAGGCAGCAGCTTGAAATCTGAAACGTCCCTCAGAGCAACCCTAGAAATGGTTTGAAGATTAGACAGAGATTCTGCTTCTCACCCATTTATGAATTCAGTGTTAGGTTTCCGAGGGTTTGTTTTTTGTCTTTGTTTCATCCAACATACTGGAACGAGCTCCTGCTTCTATCCTTATGTTTCTTTCTTTAGCATCGTTCTATTCACCCCTCTCTCTCAAGCTCATGAGAACTGATGTGACGAATATGCCTCAAAACCCATTAAATGATGTCCCTGTAAATATCTGTCTATTTAAAAGTACATGTTGGTGCTCCTTCAGTAATGCAGACACTGAAATTCAAATGACAGAGAAGGTTAGCGGCAGCCCGCAGAAGGATGACTTGCAAATTCACGAAGCATTCGATATTTTTGCCAAATATATTTCAACAAAAATAAAGTGCATATTCAATAGAATATCTGTTGAGAGAATGAAGAGATGTCCAGGTGAATAAACCTACTGGAAATCCCAAGCCGCCAGTTTCCTCTAGGGAAAATGGAAGTAACAGCAGCACCCTCCCTACCTCACGGCAAATTTTCTGTGATGCCAAGGAGGTGTAGGCATGAAAACTTTTTGTAAAATCTCAGGTATGATCTAGTTACTCCATGAACATTTTAGGGATCATAATTGGCAGTAATAATCAGCTTTTAAAACTCTCTTAGGATTTTTATTTCATCAGATTGAACAGTTCAAAATTTTATAAAATTCTAGTTTTATGATCCTTTGTTTATATCTAGTATTTTTCTCAAGACATAGTAAGGTACTGATTTTTTTTTTAAAGCAAAAACTGATTCACTCACATATTTTCCTAAAATTGTACCAGGTGCTTTTTAAAAGGAATGTGTTTCAATCAGGCCAGGCCCAGGTCAAGTGCTGAAGGCCGTGAAAATAGCACCAGCAACCTGTTGTCCTCTATATGCTCTCTTTTTAGTTTATTCTCATTTCTTAGCGAACCATGGCCCTTCCTGTCAGGAACAATATCTTGCTCATAAATGAACTGAAATTAATGCAGTGATGACAGTAAGCATTATTATTATTTTTACCATTTTTTTTTTTTTTTTTGCATTTCAACCTAAAAGATGGGGCTTGGGAAGATAAATAGCTTTACAGAGGACTAGATTTTAAACCGTGGTTTCAACAAAGTAAGAGCAGTAGAGAAGAGACCATTTGCTGCATCAGCCTTTGTCCAAACCTCGCCATATACACACCATCGTCTAACAATGTTGGATTGTATCTCTCGCACCTCAGAAGATGAAGCTTGCCATTTTAAATGGGGTGCTGTGACACATTGCTAGTTTGTACAGGATGCTGTATTCCCACCTTGGGCATTCACAAAGCATTCTATTATTTTCTGGTGTTTTTGAAATCGTAGAGTTTTGTTTTATATATACTCAACGAAGTTTTCAGCTTGTATAAATGATTTCATCCTTTTCTTATGGTACCAATCACACCAGAAAGTTTATGATGATACACTTTTAGTTTCACTGTATTTTCAATGAGAATGAAACTATAATAATTCAACAACAAAAACACAATTGGTTAAATAAAACCTGAAGAAAAAAAAAAAGAAAGAAAACTTTTTCATTCCTTTCTAAGCATATTATTCCAAAAGGGCTGAGGTAGTTTTAGAGGCTTTTCAAATATCTTTTTTTTTTTCAAATATTGTCACCTAGAATAAAATTTTTCTATGGACAAGGTTTCTTACAATGTTTGCAGAAATTGACAGAAAAGAGCCTGATGTGTTCATAAGATTTTCATAACGTTCGTAAGATTTTAAAAATCCAAACTTTATATATAAACCAAAGGATTCCAAACCATAACTCAAGAAACAGATGGAGAATCTTAAGGTCTTCCCAACAGCTCTTGGATCCAAAGACTGACCAATAATTATCTTCCCCATTTTAAATGTCATGTGTGTCAACACTTAGAATATGCTCCTACATCTGGTTACCACATCTCACAAGGAATAAGAAAACTTCAGTTTGGGAGACCAATGTTAAATACTCAGGAAATTCACAAGACAATTGCTAAATATAGTCATTATAAGTGATTAAATTATGTAAACAAAATTAAAACAATTATATTAAAAATAGAGGTAATAACTACTCAGATCACATAAATTCCTAATTATTTTACTGTATTTGGCATTTCCCTGCACTCCTGAGGTATCTGTCTGGTGGAAATATTACACAAGAGAGGACTACTGCACATCTCTTCCCAATGCCATGTCCAGTGACACTATGTGGATAGCCAGGAATTGGTCAACATGGAAGAGTTTAGACCAAGTAGATTAGAAAATGCTATAAATTGAGCTCTTCCCCCCAGAGAACTGGTTATGAACCATTTATCAGCACACCACTGAGCACAAGAGACCTAGAGAAAGACCCCACTCCATTTCCATAATCAACACCGCCTTTTCTGTAGCAGTGCTCATATGTGCACGTCAGCATTCTTCTAAACTGGGGGGCATTTCAACACAGTGTCAAAGGATTATTTTAAGTTGAAAGAAAAAGAAAATATTTTTAAAGCCCATTTTTTTTTTTTTTTTTTTTTTTTTTTTTTGCGGTACGCGGGCCTCTCACTGTTGTGGCCTCTCCCGTTGCGGAGCACAGGCTCCGGATGCGCAGGCTCAGCGGCCATGGCTCACGGGCCCAGCCGCTCCGCGGCACGTGGGATCTTCCCGGACCGGGGCACGAACCCGTGTCCCCTGCATCGGCAGGCGGACTATTAACCACTGCGCCACCAGAGAAGCCCTAAAGCACTTTTTTGAATATCGTTTTTGTGCCTTGTCTTTCTTCTACTGAAAACATTTTCATACTCTTTTACTTTAATACCTATAATTGTTTTATGAGGTTGTCGTCCTTTTTCCTCATGTGGAAACTGAGACAAAGAGGTTTAATAATTTACCAAGGCCCTATGACTAGTAAATTAGATTCACACCCAGGACTTCAGACTTGCAATTTTTTTTTTTTCAAATAAATTATATCTGCTGTGCTTAGCTTGATATCAAAATATTTTGCCCCAAATTTTAAGATATAAAGGATATTCATTAATTTTAAGCTAGCAGTTTGCTTATTTTTATTTGATGCTATTTATTGACTTAAAATGTGACAGTATTAGGATACTATGTTTTAGAAAATTTAGAAAAATGTAAAGTTTTGGTTTCACATAAGCAAAAACCATGACCTAATCTCATGTGAACACATTCAAATTAATAGGTTAAAGCCACATGTATAAATTTTATTCTATTTAAAGTTAATGATGGCTTATTATAAATATGGAAATAAGCAACTTTATATATTTTTCTTCTGAATGACTAATATTTAACATTCTTATTTAGATGGAGATTTTGGAATTTTTCCTTTCTTGCCAAATGATGTGCATATATTCTAGCTTCTTTACATGCCATCTGAAATCAAGACTGCACTATCCTATTCCTTTATTTTGATCTCTTTTGAACCCAGTTTCAGATAATGACATAGAAGGTAAATATAGTCATAACATTACTGCAGCTGGGCAGACTCACCCTCATTCTGAATGACACAGATCATACTCCAAACTGGCTCTAGGATTCCCATCAAAGCATTTATTATATTCACCATTGCTACATATTTTATGCAGTTCCAAACTCTTTATTTGGATTCATAGCAATGCGGAGAAGAATTTGGCCAAATTTTACCCTTAAACTATCTTTGGATAAAGTGTAGTAAGCAAGGTCATTTTGGAACCAGCAATTCTAGATTTGGACAAACTTCACTTAAAAAGATTAACATGGTGGGAATGAAAATTGGTGCAGCTGCATCAGAAAAAAACAGTATGGAGGTTCCTCAAAAATATAAAAATAGAGCCACATGATCCAGCAATCCCAAGTCTGGGTTCATATCCAAAGGAAATGAAATCACTATCTTGAATAAATCTGCGCTCCTGTGTTCACTGCAGCATTATTCACAAGAACCAAGACATGGAAATGAATGGATAAAGAAAATGTGAGGATGTAATGTGCAGCATGGTGACTGTAGTTGATAACACTGTATTGTATATTTGAAAGCTGCTAAGAGAGTAGATCTTTAAAGTTCTCATCACAAAAACAGTGGCAATTTTGTGAGGTGATGGAGGTGTTAACTAACACTATTGTGGGAGTCATTTCGCAGTACACACCTGCATCGAGTCATCACCTCGCACACCTTAAACGTATACAACATTATGTGTCCATTACACCTCAATAAATCTGGAAAAAAAAGAAGGATCGGGCTTCCCTGCTGGCGCAGTGGTTGCGCGTCCACCTGCCGATGCAGGGGAACCGGGCTCGCGCGCTGGTCTGGGAGGATCCCGCATGCCGCGGAGCGGCTGGGCCCGTGAGCCGTGGCCGCTGAGCCTGCGCGTCCGAAGCCTGTGCTCCGCGACGGGAGAGGACACGGCAGGGGGAGGCCCGCATACCGCAAAAAAAAAAAAAAAAAAAAAAAAAAAAAATTCCTGGGAGATTAAAAATAGAATCTGGGCAATAAAATAAAGTCTAACCTTTTAAAAAAAAAAAAAAAAAAAAGAAGGATCAACATAATTCAAGCCTGCTTTTTGAAGTAAAAATAAGAGACCTATTCATTATAAATTAATTTACTAGGTTCATTATAGAAAATTTGTGGGTGGATTTTGGGAGCCAGTATTTTGATGACATTTTTTACAGGGACATTTAAGTTGACTGATAAAATCTGATTCCAAGCTTGATAAGTGAAGCCATTATTCTTATTTTCTACCTGAAAGAGTGGCTACAAAATAAAGTTGTCTCAGGGCCAGTTTCACTCACTACGTTGAATTTAATGACTCAGCAGTCTAATTGTCCTTTCCACAGTAGAAATCCCTTAAAACTGTTCTACACATCGTTACATTATCATCTGATGCTAAGCCTGGGCTTGTTTCTATAAAATCAGGGTGTGGCTCATCGATCTGAGTTCTGGGTTTCATGGATAATGACAGTGGCTTGGAATACTCTCTGGAAGGCACTAGTAGAAGATCTGTCTTTCACAGGTAGCAGTGTGACCTCAGGGAAGGGCCTCAAAGTCCCTAAACTTGGTTTTACTTTTGCAAAATGGAAGGTGAGACCACATAAATTACTAGATCAGCTTCTGGCCTGGTTCCTTCTATTTGGTGGTCTAGCGAGGAATTTCTAA
Organism: Physeter macrocephalus; assembly: GCF_002837175.3. NCBI lineage: Eukaryota > Metazoa > Chordata > Mammalia > Artiodactyla > Physeteridae > Physeter > Physeter macrocephalus. The sequence continues at coordinate 111,736,096 of NC_041233.1, forward strand.
AGGAAGTGTCTTTTCCATATCCTTGTATAAATTTATTCAAATGTATGAAGAGGAGTGTAATTGTTGAAATGTGGGTGAGGGGATAAAGAATTATATTGAAGCACATTACAATATAAAATATCCATTATGAATCCAATAAAATACAGGATCCCATTCAGATTTAAAGTTATGACTACAAATGTGACCTAATCATGCTTCTCTCCTTGAAGTACCTGTGCAGTGCTGGGGACCTTACATCCTGGTGTGCCCAGGAACTGTCCCAATTTAGACCTCCTGTTGTTGTGTCTAGCTTAGCTTTTATACCAGACCAAAAAGAGTCCCAGTTTGGACAATCAAGTATATGGTTACCCTGTATATGGCAGATGAAGAAACTGCTACCGGCTGTCACCTGTTCATAGGCTGGATAAGACTGGAGAGAGCAAATGTCTATTTCTCTACTATCACAGCGTATGAAGAACAGGGTAGCCATATCTAAAGGGAAATTAATTCTGTTTCTAATTTAAGTCTATGAAGCTTAATTTACCTTTCAAATAAATTATGAAAGTAGGGACATTATTGAGAAAGCTATAAAAATTGAGGCTTATTTATAATAGGCAATTGTTTCCATTTTTATTTTCTCTACTTTTCTTGCAGATATTCTCTGTGTAAATGCTATTTTTCTTCTGGCTTAAATAGACTGGTTTCTTAGGTAACCCTTATGAGGAGTTCAGCCAGTACCCAGAATTGTTTACCTGCTAGTTTGCTGTGAAAGCCACATGCTGGGCTGGTGGCACCTTTAGCCCTGCCACTCTAATTAACGGCTGATGGCCTTTGGAAACAAACAGCTATTTGGAAAACAGCAGGGCCTTGAGTTACGGTAAAGTCCAACCTGTAAAAACACTTGACCTCTGCTTCACTTAAGACTCTCCCAGAGAGGAAGAGATGGCGTGGTTTTGGCAGTCCATCTTGGTCCTCCATCCATCAGGACTGGGGTCTCCATTACCATGGTGATGAGAGATCACTGCACCCTGGAGTCAGTTTCGTTCCCCACCTTCTATTAATCCCTGTTGCTCCTTTCCTGTTTGTTCTCCTTGCTTATCTAAACTTTAAAACTTCTGCCTTTTACATCTCAAAACTTTTAGTATAACCCAAATGGATTTCCTTGCTCATTGAATCTGCTTCTTGCTGTTTATAAAGATGTTCAGTGTGCTGGAACCACTGAACACTGAATCCGTTGAACTGTTTTGAAGTATTTACAGCACATTTATATTGAGATATAATAAAAGGACGTGACAATGCCAGGCATAAATTGAGCACAATAAATACTTGTTATATGAATAAGTCGGTGAACACAATAGTACATTTTTATCCAAAATCACAAATATTGTCTCTTTTATTTTGAAATGGAATATAACAGAAATGTAAAGCACTAATTTTAAATGTGGTAAGCCTTAAAATTCATTTTTAAAAATGCCATTAGAAAGATTGATCATCCAGTGATATTTATAAAAAAGGGATAATGTATTGTAGAGAGGTATTTGGCATTCAGGTATCAGACCTGGGATCTACTATGGGAACTTGAGTACCTTACCCCAGCCTTAGTTCTTTAATGTAAAATGGGCATAGTAATCTCTGCTTAGAAGGATTGTAGGGGCTTCCCTGGTGGCGCGGTGGTTGCGCGTCCGCCTGCCGATGCAGGGGAACCGGGTTCGCGCCCCGGTCTGGGAGGATCCCACATGCCGCAGAGCGGCTGGGCCCGTGAGCCATGGCCGCTGGGCCTGCGCGTCCGGAGCCTGTGCTCCGCAACGGGAGAGGCCATAACAGAGGGAGGCCCGCATACCACCAAAAAAAAAAAAAAAAAAAAAAAAAGAAGGATTGTAAAAAATTACTCTTTGTAGTATGTGTAAAACTTTCTTACAATGCATGTGCCTAATAAATATTAGCACCTATTTATAATTATTATATGCAAAATGAAATACTGGTTAAAAAAAACTGCTTGAGAAAAATTAATTCTAGATTTCCCAGTGAACCGAAAACTAGTGTACACTCCTGCAAGATTTCTCTAGGCCACTCAGAATTTCTCTTTCCTCTTCAATTTAATTTAAAAAAATTACATTTTAAAAGTTCTGGGTGAAACTGTAGCATGATGCAAATTCTGACATGCTGTAAAGAATGAAGATTACTATAAGGCTACAGTCATCAAGCCATTGTGATACTGCTAAAATAGACAAAGGAATAGAACAGAATAGAAAGCCTAGAAATAGACCCAAACAAATATTACAGTCAACTGATCTTTGTTTGACAAAGGAGCAAAGGCAATACAATGGAGAAAAGACTGACTTTTCCACAGAGGGTGCTGGAATAAATGGACATCCACATGCAAAATAATTAATCTAAACAGATTTCACATTCTTCACAAAATTTACTTAAAACGCACCATAGACCTCACTGTAAAGTGCAAAACTATACAACTCTTAGAAGGTAACAGGAAACAATCTAAATGACCTTGAGTTTGGCAATGACTTTTTAAATATAGCAGCAAAAGAATAATATGTAAAAAACTGAGAAGTTGGACTTCATTAAAAAGTTCTTCTCTGTGACATGTCAAGAGCATATAAAACCGAGCCACATACGGGAAGAAAATATTTGCAAATGGCACATCTGATAAAGAACTATGATCAAAACATACAAAGAACTCTTAAAACTCAACTATAAGAAAACAAAAAACTCAAGTAAAATGGGTGAAAGACCTAGACAGACACCTCACCAAAGAAAATATACAGAGGACAAACAGGCATATGGAAAGATGCTCCACATCATAAGTCATTGGGGGAATGCAAATTAAACAAGATACCACTATACATCTATTAAAATGGTAAAAATCCAAAACACTGACAACACCAAATGCTGGTGAGGATGTGGAGCAATGGGAACTCTCATTCATTGCTGGTGGGAATGCAAAATGGTGCAGCCACTTTGGAAGACAGTTTGGTGGTTTCTTAACAAAACTAAACATACTTTTATCACACAACCCAGCAGTCATGATCCTTGGTGTTTACCCAAAGGAGCTGAAAGCTTATGTCCACACAAAAACCTGCACATGGATGTTTATAGCAGCTTTATTCATAATTGTGAAAACTTAAAAGTAATGAGGATGTTATAAAATGTCAACAGTAGGTACTGACCCATACTATACATAATATTTTACATTGTGGGGCTGTGGCTAAATGGAGTTCTTGCATTAGGAAACAAAATGATAATAAACTTAGAACACAAATCTCAAATTTGCTAGCTTTGGACAAAACACTGGAAAGCACTTTGCACTGCATGTCGGTAAATCATTACAATTGTGTTGAGGGGTTTTCCACTAGAGGGGCAGCCCAGTGGCTGTCTAAGTCAGAGAGGGGACATGTTCCAAATAGGTTTTTTGTAATCAAACACCTGTAAGTTAACTACCATTTGCAACATTCAATATTACCTAGACTTGATTTAAGGTTATCCCATGATAACATCACTGCCACTCTCAAAATATTACTTTATTTGGTTTTGTTAAGAGATGATCACTTGGTTTAAAATAGGTATGAGGCAGTTATAGTGATTTAAAAAAAACACTAAAGAGAGTATGTAACTTGAATACTGTCAGAAAGAATTTGAATCTGTAACTTATGTGGCTTCAAGATCAAGCACTTTCCACTGTGGAAACACACTCTGAGGTTATCTTCAATTCATTGTTCTTTCACTTCTCTGGGATGGTAGTCTTCACTAAGTTTATGAGGTGGGATGCCTGGGTTCCAATCTCATTATTAGCAGAGGCATAACTTACAATTTTCATCAGACCTCAAATCAACTTTGCAATTCATTATGCAACTCACTGAGAGAGGTATGACGAGTAACTGCTACCTCTGGTGGCTCCTATTTTAGCTATTTATTATCTGAACATGGTACTAAATTGTTTCACCTTACTTTAAATGTTTACACCCTTTACATTTCAGTGCCCAGGGGCAAAATCGCGCACAGCCTGCCTCTGAGACTTCACCAACACCACCGTGATTTTACATCCTCACTCACCTCTAGGCACCGGCTCCCACAAAGGGAGAGATTCAGATCAAATGCTCTTTATGGAGACTGTCAGCTCAAATATACCTCATTTGACCCAGAGCTGCCCGACATTTACACTCGAATAAACATTCCTTAGAATGAACTTTCTTGAGGAAAACACGGGGAGTCTGACTGATGTCCATATGCCTTCTACTGTCGGATACTCCGATCCCTGTGGAGCCAAATATGTATCGCAAAAATACTGCAGCTAGATATTAGTATCTTTTCTTTGGAAAAATTGAATATTCTGATGGTGCTTTGGTTTTTATATCTTAAACTATGTGCTCTCGTTTTCCATGTGATTAACTTGAATATACCTTCTTTATCAATAAAAGTATAATAAATATTAATATTGATATACTCTAAAGAAGGTTTACAATATTAAGATTCTCGATGATCAAATACCCATTTATTGTATATGTAGACTATGATAGGTAGATAAATAGATGACATATATCAATAGATAGGTAGATGACCTATAGAGAGATGACAGATGACACAGAGATACATGATAGTAGATAGCAGAAAGACAGATAAATGAGATATATATAGATAATAGATATTGGTAGATATAGTGACCCATTCTGTGCCAGGTACCATGCTACAGTGAGTAAAATTGGGCAGGCAGTCAAGAAATCACTACTACTTAACAAATGTTTATTATGTGACAGGCATATTATGTTCTGGGTATACAGCCAAGTACAAGGTAAGGCCTCTTATCAAAGAGCTTATATTCTAGAAGAAAAAGAAAAATGGTTAAGTAAATGTTTTCAAATTATTGACAGAAGATACATAAATGATAAGACCAGGATAATGTGGAACATTATTTTTCTTAAGATTGTGAAGTGAGCTAACTCAGCGAGGGTGTTTAGGGCAGGGACTTTTGAGGACTTGACATTGGAATTATCAGCTGAATGCTGAGGAGGCAGCTTCATGAAGATTCATCCATTCATTTATTCGCTCAAATGAGTAACCAGCAAGTCCCCAGCACAGTTTACATGAGCATAACATTAAAGCCTCCATCCTCATACTCATTTTGGGGAAAGAAACAATAAATGAAATAATATATATGTATACATAATAACTATATACATAGTTAATAGATAATGAAAAGAGATAAAGAGAAAAATAAAACAGGAAGGGGATCAGAAAGTGCGTGTGTGTGCGCTTGTGTACACATGCATGTATGCAGCTGCATGTGTGTGTTGGTAGGCATGCACATATGCATGTGTGCTTCTATGCATGCACATGTGTGCACGAGTGCTTATATGTGTATGCATGAGTGTGTGTGCATGCATATCTGTGTATGCATGCAAGCGTGTGTGTGTGTGTGTGTGTGTGCCTGCATGTGTATGTGGCTGTTGCTGAAGTGTAGGGTAATGATACTGCAGAAGCAGAGAGGGACCGGATCACAGAGAGCCTTTAGGCCATTGTCAAAAAGTAGACTTACAGGTGCAACAAACCTTTGAAGACTTTAAAACATGGGCAAAAGCCTAACGCAATTAAAATTGTAGTGCTGTAATGCAAAATCTGCAAATTAATGTCCTTTACCAAAAACACTTGATGCCCAATAAGAAATGCTGAGTTAACAAAAAAACAGCAATCACTCAAATTGTCTCATATGCTAAGCTTCATTTTAACAAAATACACTCCAATTAATCCTCTCAATAAAGTGAATATTAATATAAAAATCAGGAGAAACACAAGTTGGGCTTTGTATTATGGTAATTAGAGTTTACCATAGATACAGAAGCGAACATTAATTGGGTATCTATTCATTTGTTTTCCAGCAGATAAAAGAAAATTATTATTTTGAATGATGATAGTACTGGAGAAAAATGATCATATATTTTACAAGAACAACCAGAGAAGAGATTTTTATTTTGTCATTTTCATTGCTAAAAGGAGCAAAAAACAGGAATGAAGTTATTCCTTCAACTAAAGCAAGTTTAAATATGTCACTGTGATATAAATAGCATGTAATGTAAAACTAATATTGGGTCAAAACATGTCATAAATGACTTTTATATGGATTCTAGAAAATTGTGCTTGAAAGTAAGATGGCAGTTTGGTTCATTGGAATGATTGATTATAGACAGCTAAACCTCATTCTTAGCATAAACAATACCTGATAAACTGGATGTAAATGATAGATCAATCAGCAAAGACTTCAACAATTCATAATAGGATTCTCTTTTCCGTTCACAGAAATTACCACTGTATTCTTTACATGATATATTCACCTAATGCAATTAATATTCTTCTAATTCTTTCCTGTCTTTTAAAGAATAACACATGAATTAGCCCTTACAAAAAAGTACGCCTAATTATATGGGATCATTTTTTCCAATGTCAGAAACCTATGAAGTCTTGTGGAATACTTTTCATATGTACATCTGCACAAAAAAGCTGTAAAGATTTTCTTGGGTTTGGGGAGTGGAGAATTTCTTACATAGTCATTAGTGAACTTGGATTTTTACTTAAAGCTATGACTTTCCCAGATATATAATGAAAGTATCTTGCTTGGATGTCACATGGTTCATACTACTTTATATGCCTTTCAAACTGACAGTTCAACCTATGAAACAGGTTATTTAAATAAGCAAATTGAATTCCCTGCAAAGTATTCTAATAATAATTGCAATATACAGTGCTCACAAAATGTGTTGCTTTCCATTTCCAAAGCACTTTACTAATTATCTAATTTGTTAATCTTAGCTTATCTCCTTGACTTTCCATATATTTTCACATATCTTAAAACATAACTTGTTCTTCTTTTCTGGCATAAACTACTACTTAGAAATTCTCTCCATCTGCTTCCTCTTTATGAAAATAATGTAAATTCATTGAACCCAAGGGATATGACCAAATAAGTACTATACCAAATAAATATAATCATTTGCTGTAATTAAATTATCTAACTTAATCCAATTAGTGCAGCAGTTAATTTGGATAGATTAGTAAAAAAACTGGTGAACGCTTCTGAAGTTAAAACATCACTGTTGAAGATGACGGTGTGAAAATACACCGAGTCAGCATCTCCCCACAACTAGGGAACCTGTTGGCTGCTGGTGGGGGACCCTGATGCCCAAGGAGATGGGAGGAACCCCCAAGTGAACCAGTAGGATGTGGGGGGACAGAGGAGGGAGGAGAAGTGGAGGCCAGACAGGATCAGAGCCCCTGAGGCCAGGGAGGTCAGGAGATGTAGGCGGGAGGTGCCCTCCAGGAGGAGCAGGAGAGGAGAGGAGGGCGTTTTCCCAACCCACTTGAGCCCAGGAAGCCTGCTGGGCTCCCAGGTGAGGTCCCCTGCCCTCTGAGACCAGAGACCTGGGCCCCTTTATTCCTTGAGCTTAAGCCCCACTGTCCACAGCCCCCAGGGGCCTTTTCCAGCCCTGTGGGTCCTAAGCATACGCCCCGACCAACACCCAAACCTCGCCCTGGCTTAGGCCCTGCCCTCCACAGCCAAGGCCTTTTCCCCATTGTTTTTTTCTTTCTTTCTTTCTTTTTTTTCTCTTGTCCCTCCTCCTCTTTTTTACTACTGTGGTACTGTTGTATCTTCCGGTTGTTGATTCATCTATATTTTTATTTTTATGTTCTTTCTAATATCTGTTACTTTCCTAGTCTAATTTTATTTTTTGCTTTGGTATTGTTCTCTCTCTTTTATTTTTTTTGCCACCCCACATGTCTTGTGGGATCTTCGTTCATGAGCTGAGGGTCAGGCTGAAGCTCCTGTGGTGGGAGGTCCATGTCAGAACCACTGGACTAACAGAGAACCTCAGACCCCAGGGAATATTCATTGAAGTGAGGTCTCACAGAGGTCTTCATCTCAGCACCAAGACCCAGCTCTACCCAACAGCCTACAAACTCCAGTGTTGGAAGCCCCAGGCCAAACAACCAGTAAGACAGGAACACAATCTCACTCATAAAAAAAAAAAGAAAATGAGATGGCAAAAAAAATGTCACAGATGAAGGAGCAACGTAAAAACCTACAAGACCAAATAAATGAAGAAGAAACAGGTAATCTAACTGAAAAAGAATTCAGAGTAATGATAGTAAAGATGGATCCAGAATCTCAGAAATAGAATGGAGGCACGGATTGAGAAAATACAAGGAATGTTTGACAAAGATCTAGAAGAACTAAAGAACAAACAGAGATGAACAACACAATAACTAAAATGAAAAATACCCTAGAAGGAATCAATAACAGAATAACTGAGTCAGAAGAACAAATAAGTGAGCTGGAAGAAAAAATGGTGGAGAAAAATGCCAAGGAGCAGAATAAAGAAAAAAGAATGAAAAGAATTAAAGACAATCTCAGAAAACTCTGGGATAACACTAAATGCACCAACATTCGAATTATAGGGGTCCCAGAAGAAGAAGAGAAAAAGAGAGGGTCTGAGAAAATAATTGAAGAGATTAGAGTTGAAAACTTCCCTAACATGGGAAAGGGAATAGTCAGCCAAGTCCAGGAAGCACAGCGAGTCCCATACAGAACAAACCCTAGGAAAAACACACCAAGACACATATCAATCAAGCTAACAAAAGTTAAATTCAAAGAAAAAATATTAAAATCAGCAAGGGAAAAAACAAAAAATAACATATAAAGGAATCCCCATAAGGTTATCAGCTGATTTTTCAGCAGAAACTCTGCAGGCCAGAAGGGAGTGGCAGGATACACTTGAAGTGATAAAAGAGAAAAACCTACAACCAAGATTATTCTACCCATCAAGGATCTCATTCAGATTTGATGGAGAAATCAAAAGCTTTTCAGACAAGCAAAAGCTAAGAGAAAACAGCCCCACCAAACCAGCTTTACAACAAATGCTACAGAAACTTCTCTAGGTGGGAAACACAAGAGAAGGAAAAGACCCACAAAAACAAACCCAAAACAATTAAAAAATGGTAATAGGAAAATACATATCGATAATAAGCTTCAATGTAAATGGATTAAATGCTCCAACCAAAAGACACAGCCTGGCTGAATGGACACAAAAACAAGACCCATATATATGCTGTCTACAAGAGACCCACTTCAGACCTAAGGACACATACAGACTTAAGGTGAAGGGATGGAAAAAGATATTCCATGCAAATGGAAATCAAAAGAAAGTTGGAGCAGCAATACTCATATCAGATAACATACACTTTAAAATAAAGACTATTACAAGAGAGAAAGAAGGACACTACATAATGATCAATGGATCAATCCAAGAAGAAGCTATAACAATTATAAATGTTTATGCACCCCACACAGGAGCACCTCAGTACATAAGGCAAAGGCTAACAACCATGAAAGGAGAAATCGACAGTAACACAATAACAGTAGGGAACTTTAACACGCCACTTACACCAATGGACAGATCATCCAAACAGAAAATAAATAAGGAAACACACGCTTTAAATGACACAACATACCAGATAGATTTAATTAATATTTATAGAACACTCCACCCAAAAGTGGCAGAATACACTTTATTCTCAAGTGTACATGGAACATTCTCCAGGAAAGATCACATCTTGGGTCACAAATCAAGCCTCGGAAAATTTAAGAAAATTGAAATCGTATCAAGCATCTTTTCTGAACACAACACTATGAGACTGGAAACCAATTACAGGAGAAAAACTGTAAAAAACACAAATACACAGAGGCTAAACAGTGTGCTACTAAACAACCAAGAGATCACTGAAGAAATCGAAGAAATAAAAAATACACAGAAACAAATGACAATGAAAACACGATGACCCAAAACCTACAGGATGCAGCAAAAGCAGTTCTAAGAGGGAACTTTATAGCAATTCAATCTCACCTCAAGAAACAAGAAAATCTCAAATAAACAATCTAACCCTACGATTAAAACAACTAGAGAAAGAAGAACAAAGAAAACCCAAAGTCAATAGAAGGAGAGAAATCATAAAAATCAGAGCAGAAATAAATGAAATAGAAATGAAGAAAACAATATAAAAGATCAATAAAACTAAAAGCTGGTTCTTTGAGAAGATAAACCAAATTGATAAACCCTTAGCCAGACTCATCAAGAAAAAAAGGGAGAGGACGCAAATCAAAAAAATCAGAAATGAAAAAGGAGAAATCACAATTGACACCACAGCAATACAAAGGATTATAAGAGACTACTACAAACAACTATACGCTAATAAGATGGACAACCACAAAGAAACGGACAAATTCTTGGAAAGGGACAATTTTCCAAGACTGACCAGGAAGATTTAGAAAATATAAACAGACCTATCACAAGTAATGAAATTGAAACCATAATTTAAAACCTTCCAACAAACAATAGTCGAGGACCAGATGGCTTCACAGGTGAATTCTATCAAACATTTAGAAAAGAGCTAACACAGATGATTCTCAAACTCTTCCAAAAAATTGCAGAGGAAGAAACACTCCCAAATTCATTCTATGAAGCCACCATCACCCTGATACCAAAATGAGAAAAAGATATCACAGAAAAAGAAAATTACAGACCAATATCACTGATGAACATAGATGCAAAAATCCTGAATAAAATACTAGCAAACAGAATCCAACAGCACAT
>NC_041233.1:111746820-111772850 GCF_002837175.3 Physeter macrocephalus
GATATCACAAAAAAAGAAAATTACAGACCAATATCCCTGATGAACATAGATGCAAAAATCCTCAACAAAAAGCTAGCGAACAGAACCCAACAACTCTTTAAAAGGATCATACACCATGATGAAATGGGATTTATCACAGGGATGCAAGGATTCTTCAATATATGGAAATCAATGTGATACACATTAACAAATTAAGGAATAAAAACCATATGATCATTTCAATAGATGCAGAAAAAGCTTTTGACAAAATTCAACACCCATTTATGATAAAAACTCTCCAGAAAATGGGCACAGAGAGAAATTACCTTAACATAATAAAGGCCATATATGAGAAACCTACAGGAAGCATCATACTCAATGGTGAAAAACTGAAAGCATTTCCACTAAGATCAGGAACAAGACAAGGATGTCCACTCTCACCACTCTTATTCAACATAGTTTTGAAAGTCCTAGCCATGGCAATCAGAGAAAGACAAGAAATAAAAGGAATCCAAATTGGAAAAGAAGAAGTAAAACTGTCACTGTTTTCAGATGACATGATACTATACATAGAAAATCCTAAAGATGCTACCAGAAAACTACTAGTACTAATCAATGAATTTGGTAAGGGTGCAGGATACGAAATTAATGCACAGAAATCTCTGGCATACCTATACACCAACAATGAAAAATCAGAAAGAGAAATTAAGGAAACAATCCCATTTACCACAGCAACAAAAAGAATAAAACACCTAGGAATAAACCTGCCTAAGGAGGCTAAAGACTTGTACTGAGAAAACTGTAAAATACTGATGAAAGGAATCATGGATGACATAAACAGATGGAGAAGTATACCATGTTCTTGGATTGGAAGAATCAATACTGTGAAAATAACCATACTACCCAAAACAATCTACACATTCAATGCAATCCCTAACAAACTACCAATGGCATTCTTTACAGAATTAGAACAAAAAATTTCACAATTTGTATGGAAACATGAAAGACCACGAAGAGCCAAAGCAATCTTGAGAAAGACAACTGGAGTTGGAGGAATCATGCTCCCCGACTTCAAACTACACCACCAAGCTACAGTTATCAAGACAGTATGGTACTGGCATAAAAACAGAAATATAGATCAATGGTACAGGATAGAATGCCCAGAGATAAACCCACACACCTATGGTCACCTAATTAATGACAAGGGAGGCAAGAACATACAATGGAGAAAGGACAGCCTCTTCAATAAGTGGTGCTGGGAAAACGGGACAGCTACATGTAAAACAATGAAATTAGAGCACTCCCTAACAGCATATACAAAAATAAACTCAAAATGGATTAAACAATTAAAAAAATGGGTAGAAGACCTAAATAGACATTTCACCAAGGAGGACATACAGACGGCCAAGAGGCTCATGAAAAGATGCTCAACATCATAACATTAGAGGAATGCAAATCAAAACTACAATGAGGTATCACCTCACACCAGTCAGAATGGCCATCATCAAAAAATCTACAAACAAATAAATGCTGGAGAGGGTGCTGGAAAAGGGAACTCCCTTGCACTGTTAGTGGGAATGTAAACTGATACAACCACTATGGAAAACAGTATAGAGGTTCCTTAAAAAACTAAAAATAGAACTACCATATGACCCAACAATCCCACTACTGGGCATATACCCTGAGAAAACCATAATTCAAAAAGAGACATGTACCACAATGTTCACTGCAGCACTATCTACAATAGCCAGGACATGGAAGCAACCCAAGTGTCCATCGACAGATGAATGGATAAAGAAGATGTGGCACATATATACAATGGAATATTACTCAGCCATAAAAAGAAATGAAATTGAGTTATTTGTAGTGAGGTGGATGGACCTAGAGTCTGTCATACAGAGTGAAGTAAGTCAGAAAGAGAAAAACAAATACCATATTCTAAAGCATACATATGGAATCTAAAAAAAAAATGGTACTGATGAACCTAGTTGCAGGGCAGGAATAAAGATGAAGGCATAGAGAATGGGGTGGGAGCGTGAAGCGAGAGTGGCATGGACATATCTACACTACCAAATGTAAAATAGCTAGTGGGAAGCAGCAGCATAGCACAGGGAGATAGCTCGGTGCTTTGTGACCACCTAGAGGGGTGGGATAGGGAGGGTGGGAGGGAGGCTCAAGAAGGAAGGGATATGGGGACATATGTATGCATATGGCTGATTCACTTTGGTGTACAACAGAAACTAACACAGTATTGTGAAGCAATTACACTCCCATAAGGATCTATTTTAAAAAATCATTGTTATGTGTCTTTGATGATTTATACTAAGGCTATTCCATTTTGCATTCAAGACAGCAGAGTAAGTAAGGGAAACAAAATTGTCCATTTTAAACCTAAAACTTTATGGCTAAACCAGAAATAAAAGGTTAAGAATTTTGAAAATAATAAGAATTTGTAAAATACGTTTCTTTTGTTCTTTATCATTTGCATTAAGCTTTATTTCCATAATTTAAATTCCCTTATATCACCATTTGTACAGCTCATCTGAATCCCCATGAAAATGTCTAATCAATCGTGGGATTATGAATGAGAACATTTTATCAGTTTCTTTGCCTTCTATATACAGGCCACATAAACTGCCAAGATTTAGGATTTAGGATTGTAAACCTAAACAGCCTGCAGGCTGTAAGCAGGTCATGGGGTTCTGGCCAATGGGGCTCACTCCACTTCTATTTAAGGCAGCCACCAGTCAGCTGTTCCTGTAGATATCATGCATGACAGCAGGCCTGGTACTGCCAAGCCTTCCTGCTTTTAAAAGAAACTAGAATCTATGTTCTCTACATGGAAGTCTATCAGCTAAAAAGGAGATTCGTTCTGCAAAAGACCCTTTGAAGAGGATGAAAAGATAAGCTACAGACAGACAGAAAATATTTGCAAACCATATGTCCAACAAAAGATTAGTATCTAGACTATGTAACAAACGCTCAAAACTCGACAGGAAAAAAAAATAGAAAATGGGCAAAATATGTAAACTAACAGTTCACTGGAGAAGATATACAAATAGCAAATGAGCACATAAAACGATGTTTAACATCATTAGCCATTAAGGAAATGCAACTTAAGACCATAATGAGATATCACCAGCTATTTATCAGAATGGCTCTTTTTTTTTTTTTTTTAAGTCTTAACACCAAATGCTGGAAAGGATGCTGAGAAATTGCATCACATGTATATTGTTTGTGGGAACATAAGGTGGTACAGCCACTCTGTAAATCTGTTTGGCAATTTCTTATAAAACTAGACATGCAATTATCATATGGTCCACCAGTTACTCTCCCAGGCCTTTATCCAAGAGAAATGAAAACCCATGTTCATGGAAAACCATTCACAGCACAATGTTGATAGTAGTTTTGTTCTTAAGAGCCACAGACTGGAAACAAAACCAGTATCTTTCAACAGACCAATGGTTGAACAGTGATACATCCCTGCCTTGGAAAACTCCATGGCAATGAAAAGGAACCAACTACTGATACACACAACCACTTGGATGATTCACAAAGGAGTTGTGCAGAGGGAAAAAGCCAATCACAAAAGGTTACACAGTGTAAGATTCCATGTATATGATATTCTTGAAATAACAAACTGATAGAGTGGAGAATAGCTGAGTGCTTGCCAGATGGAGGTGGTGTGACTACCAGGAAGACAGCACAGGGAGACTTGTGGTGATGGGGCTGCTCTGTGTCTTGATTGTGGTGGTGGTTTTAAGAATCCACACAGGTGGGCTTCCCTGGTGGCGCGGTGGTTGAGAGTCCGACTGCCGATGCAGGGGAACCGGGTTCGTGCCCCGGTCCGGGAAGATCCCACATGCCGCGGAGCGGCTGGGCCCGTGGGCCATGGCCGCTGAGCCTGCAGGTCCAGAGCCTGTGCTCCGCAGCGGGAGGGGCCACGGCAGTGAGAGGCCCGCGTACCGAAAAAAAAAAAAAAAAAAAAAAAAGAATCCACCCAGGTGATACAATGGTGTAGAACTACACACATGCACACACACACATGAGAGTGTGTAAAATTGGTGAAATACTAAAATACTCTGTGGATTGTCCCAAAGTCACTTTTCCAGTTTTGAGATTATGCTATAGTTAGAGAAATCGGGTGAAGGTCCAAGACCTCCTTGTAGATTTTACAATTTCCTGAAAATCTATGATCATTTCAAAATAAAGGGGTATTTTTTGTTCTTGGTAAAAAGAGAAATTGCCAACTAAGTAAAAACCTTTGAAAGACAAGGTAGAGGATACATGACAGGTGTGCCGGTCTTTAGAGGGTCACCTGTGATGCAGGTAGGTGTGAGTTCACCACCCTCTCACCTGAATCGGAATGCTTCAAACAGCATCTTGTCGATGAGACTTCCCTGAATAACTGGAGGAAGATGGGCATTTCCCTCCTCCCTCAATCTAAACAAACAGGCAGCACCCATGCTTCTTACATTTTCCCTGTTACTGAACACACTAACTACTTCCCTTAAAATCAACATAAATTATCAGCATTATCACTATTTGATCAACATCAGTTCATTTATCTCTGAATTCCTCCTTCAGTGAGGCAGCTTTATCCATCTGGGCAAACTGATTTCTCCCTGAAAGCTGAAAGTCAAGTTCAATTTTACAATTCTGTGATTCCATAAGCACACCAATGAAAGGACTTAATCTGAAAACATTTTCAGTGTTCTCCTTACACCTTTAAAAATGTGTTTTAAATAAAAGGATGAGGCTTAAGAGACGTGTATCTTTTCTGAATTCCCCTTGATGTTCTGAGTACTTGATTTTTAACTCCCGACTCTCCTATCTATCTTTATATCAGGACTGATTAACTTAACTGGCCGACTTAGCTTCCTTGTGTATAGAATGGAGGGCTTTAATTTAATTCATAAAGGAGCTACCATGATTAATTAACTTAATCCTTAGAGCTTCTGATTGAAGTTACTCACTAGCAAACATTTGACCATATAAAATAATTAAATTACAACGAAATACCAAGTCCCTCTTCTAACTACTACTGGAATTATGTACCTGTACCAACACACAAACACCAATAGTCCCACAATTCTCTAGTTTCAGAGTTGTTTTCACCCAATTATATGGGAAGATTAAGTTATTTTATAAAATTTGATAAAAATGTATGTGATATGTTGGGCTTCTAAAAAATAAGTGATGGAAATGCTGATGTACACTGTTCTTTCAAGTCTACCATAATCTGTAGGTTGTTTTCTGTTCACTGTTTGTAATAAAAGAACGCATTCTCCAGTCGTTTTGCAAAGTGAGTTTGCCCCTTTAGTTAATCGATTATGCTCTATAACTGTATGCTGAACCCATTTAAAAAGGATTTTACTTCCTACTAGGGTTACAGTACAATTGAACCATCTATAATCCAATCAAGCTATATCTTGTTTCACATATTTTAATAATCCTTTTTTTCTAGTTACTTAAGAAATTATACGTGTGAATGGCGTGATAAATCACTGATGCACCACCTAACCTAGCCTTGCTTCTAGTCACCAGTGATGCCATTCTTCCCAATGGATCTAGACAGCAGTTCCCTTCCCAGCAAGATTTTCCATAGCACTTTAAAAGATATTTTAGCTCCTGCAGTGACAAAGGCCTATTTAGAAACTGCAAGCATAATTTACTTACCTGATTTATGAAGCAATTTGTACAATCTACTATATTCAGGCTAGATGGGAATGGATCTTTGTTAAGAAAACAAGGATCTTTAACAATTGCAGAATTTCATATTGCTACATTTTATGACGGAACAAAGCAGATTAGGGCAATTATCCTTCTGTTTTATTAAACCTTGATACAACTGTTAGAGGTTAATGGGGCTATATTTTTTCCACTGTCTAAGTCTGCTCTAAAGCAAGATCTAGGGCACTTAGTACCAGAAATCCAGCACAGAGAACATCAGACACGCCTTTTCCTGCAGCAGTTTTACAAATCACTCTAGTCTACTACCATTCAAATAAATCACCCATTAATAATAGAGCAATAAAGTCCTCTAAAAACAAAACCTGATGATGGGTGGCATTTCCAGCAATTTAGTAACAACCTTAGTGACTATAACAATATTAATATGAAACAAAATGTGGGTTTTTTTTTTGTAACTGGGTAAAGCAAATCCTGTTAATTTTTGCAGATTATTCAAGTGGGGATTCATGAAACCACGTTATATCCAGTTACCTGGGAAAGTATGCGGTGATGAAAATGCCAGCTGGAAATTATTTCTGGAATAAAATTTCAGAGGTGGAAAGCACACAAAGCATCATCGATGGCTGATGAGATTAAGGGACGTGGCATGACTTCTGTTCCCTGGATAGCTTGTCTTAGAAGCCTTATTAATGGAGTCACTCAAGGTTCTTAACAGCCTCCCTCCATTCTCCTTCCCTCATCCCATCTCCCTCACATCCACAGCCCTCTTCAAGCACCAAATCTGGTGTAGCAGTTGGAGAATTGCAGGGCTGGCTTTCACTGCAGTTCTTCAAATGCCCTTTCTAAAAGCCAGCATGCCCTAGTCATCAATTCAGGAACAAATGGACTCAGCCAGCAGTGGTAGACAGGAAAATTAGTGTATTGTAGAATATTTTCGGACCTCCTAGAGCACAGAATCTAGACTGACAATGAGATTTTATTGCCAAATGCCGTCACCTTGTGACAGAAATTTGAAAAAGATTAATTTCTCATGGTTTTAACGTTTCTTTCCATGCAGTGGGCATAATGATTCTAAGACTATAGTACTTTATTGTAATCGACCAGTTATTTAATTATTTGTGCCTTGGTCATATACTACATATAATTTTGATAATAAGCATGATTTTCTCTTAACTACTGCCAAGCACATGTCTATAAATGAGAGGTTCAAGGAATTCAGTCACTGACGAGGTGTAATATAGAAAGCACGGGGTCTTGGCTTGCAAAGGACCTAATTTAATGTTGCTTTACACCTTCCCTGTGGATTCTGACTTTTTATGGGTTGATCTACTACTATTCTGAAAGCTAATAAATTTCTCTTTTTACTCAATGCTCAATAAGGATTGCTATCTTTATTACAGCACTCATCTGATAAATATTTACATAACCTGAAATACCAGTAGACTGTAATTTCCTCTAGGGAAGGAACATATTTTGAATATCTCCATGACAGCTATTTGTCTTTCCTCAATGTGTGACTGGTGAATGCATGATTAAGATGTGAAATACAAAGACCTAACTGAAGAAGAGTATGACATCACTTTGTCACACTTCTTCAGGCCACCACAAAACTAGGAAACTCAGTCGTTCAATGGATAAATGTTTATTGAGCAACTGCTGTGTGCCTGAGACTCTGCTGAGTCCTTGGTAGATATCACTGAAGAAGGTAGACAAAAATATCTACCTTCAAAGAGACTGTATTCTAGTGGGGGGAGTGGAAGAGACAGGAAGTAAATAAGAAAAAAAAATATATATATATACTTAATATATTATTTATACATTATATAATACATTATATGACATATAATATGTATGTTATACAATATATTATATTGAATATATACATCATACATCACATAATAATACTTAATATATTATTTATACATTATATAATACATTATATGACATATAATATGTATTATGTTATACAATATATTATATTGAATATATACATCATACATCACATAATAGTATAGAATGCACACCTTACATACACAATATTACACATAATGTTCCCCCATACACACCCCCATTCATATAAATGCACACACTAATATACACACATACATACAAAAATAAGCATGATACATATGATACACTATGATAAGTGATACAGAGAAAAGCAGAACAGGTAACAAGAGGGGGTAAAGTGATGTATGGGCAAGGCGTGTGCAAGTTAGCTAGGGTGACCAGTGAGAGCCTACAGAGAAGGTAATTTCTGAGAAATGATCTGACGGGAGGGAGGGATGACTGGGGAGACCAGTTCAGACAGGAAATAGAGGAGAAAAGACTGGGGTGGGAGTGTGTCTGAGATCCCTAAGAAAGAGCCCCAAAGCTAGGGGACAAGGGTCAGAGGGAGAGGGGATGGGGTGGGGAGGTAAGGAGGTCCTGTAGGTCTCTGTAAGGAATGTGGGTTCATTTTGGCTGTGATGGGACGGCGCTGAAGTGTTCTGAGCGGAAGAATGATGTGATTCTATGGATATTCCCTCCTGATCCCTCTGGATGAGGTATGGAGATCTCGACTGCAGGGAAACAGGCAGAGACAGGAAGATGGGGTGAGGATGATGCAGTAATACACCTAAGGACATTGGTGGTTTGGCGGTAAAGAGAAGCGGTCGGCTTTCGACACATGCTGGGAGGCAGCAGGCTGGCTGGTCTCTGGGGGCAGGGGTGGCGCCAGCCTCTAGGTCCCTAACAGGAAAAGCAATGGCCTTTTTCTGAGACGGGAAAGAGATGCCTATCATACGTGGGCATGAAAATCTTGGGTGGGCAGGTGGATATAACAGTCTGGAAATCTAGAGAGAAGTCTGGGGTCATTAATCAGACATGCCTCTTTCTGCTCTGGGAGTGGATCACACTGAAACTACTTTCCAAATGTTGAAAATTATTGGGATGGCTTGCCTTTTCTTTATCTCTCATTTTTCCCCTACTAATAAAGATTAATGGTTTCTTTTTTCCTTTTCCTTAACTTCCACTAATCCCTGTTTATGGAGAAAGAATTGAAAGGAGAGACTTTTCCTGGGCTGAGCCCATTTTTGGCTGACAGGAAGGGAAGAAATTATGCAAGACATAAGATTAAGCTTTTTTTTCCCCCTCTTAGTACAATGGAATATAAGTAAAAAGAGAATATTACATACTATTCCATTTAAGAGCAAATATTCCATTTGCTCTTAAATTATCTCAAACATAAGAAAACAACGACTATGAATGCAGCAATTTTAGTGACAAGTGGATAATACAGTATGACCCAGCACAGGTGCGAAAGTCACTTATTATGGTCTATTTTAGAAAGTGGATTAATGAGTCACACCATGTTAAAACGATAAATCAAACATTATATCATTAGGGTTGCATCTTTAACTCTTTAAAGTCATTAAGGCATCATTTTGCACTGTTGTCCAAAAAGTGGAACTACAAAAGTTTTAAAATGTGCCCTTCCAAATAATTATGTCCAAGACAAAAGAAAAACCAGAGAAAAATGGAACTATTGTTATTATAAAATACAATATTTGATCAATTGCTTTTCATTAACAGGGCTATTTGACAACTTTGAATAAATATCATTCTGTTTTGCTTCTCGCATTTTTTTAAAGGTAGGAAAAAATTGCCCATGGAAAAAAAGGCAATGAAAGAAATGGTTTACAGTCAAAAGTAGAAGAATCTTAGGGTCATTTATTTCGTAATGGTCTGTTGTTGTTTTTTCCCAAGGGTTTATAAGACAATGCATTATACTTTTCCATTTTTCCACAATGTTTAACTTGGCTTTACATTAAATGACTCTGAACCCAATGTCCTATCCTGCTTGGGTATAAACTGTTGTCACTGCAAATGCTTAATACACCACTGTGCCATCAATTTATCTGAGTGAGTTACAACAAATCAATACTGAATTTGTAAAGCCATTGGTCTTTAATTTTACATGGGGAGAACAATCTCTAGCTGGAAAATAACAACCAAGGTTTTTGCTTGCCCTTCCCCCTACAGTTTTATATTTTGGAGTTAGAAGGGCAGTAATGGATTACCTACCCTCCTGACTCTCACACTTAGGTTGCTAACATTGTATTCTGTGGAGAAGAATGTCAAGGAGAAGAGGAAGAAAGTCATCTACAGTTACCACCATTTAAAATGGGTGGTAATGTAACAATCCTATGTTATCGAGAGGTTCCAATCCCAGAAAAAAGAGAAGCCCTCCATCACTCAGTGATGAAAGAAAGATGGGGGGGTCGACTGAATTTATTCCAGGTGCCTTTCCTGCTGTATGTTGCCCAATTATGCTTCAATCCTTTAAAGCTTTAAATAATGAGACATTTAGAGCATTATGCACAATTAATACCTTAATTATCTTTGTGTTTTCCTGAAAACATCATTAATCAGTAATGAATGAGACTGATGAAAAAACCAAACTTGTAAGTCATTTCATTCTAAGAATTAACATAGGAAATCACCCTCACTGTATAGATGAGTTGAAATATCTCCACAGCCTTCCACATCACTCCACCCTATGTGGTTAAGTTGATGCATGTTAAGGACTAAAGTGAACTGCTAAGGGTTAATTGGTAACATGAAATCAGGGCAGGATGGAGGAACTGACTGACTTAGTGATGCCAGGGCAAAATTCACAAAGGATTCATCAGATTCCACTGAGAGGAGTAAAAGAGAAAATCTGTAGGGCTTTTGCTCCACAATAATGGATATTTTTCCTTCCTTCATTTATTTAATCAGTAAATACTTGCTAAGTGCTGGCTAGCCTGGGCTATCAGAGGATGAGGAAGTGTGTGATTCAGTGTGGGTGTCAGACAAGAAGCACTGCCCAGAGGAGAACTCAGCTCTCAAGCGGCTCACTGTGGACCAAACATATAAATCAAAGCAGATCTAGGGAGAAAATGGGGAGACATGCTGAGAATAGGCTGGAATCCGGGACTGTGGGATACAGGCACCACCTATCCTTCAAATAGAACAATGAAGAGCTTGTTTTTAATCTATGTACCAGCTACTGTATACCGGTATAAACTTTGTTAATGCACTAGTCACAGAATCCTTTCTTTCCCCTGTTATAACACACGATACACATTCCCTCAATTCAGCTCTGGAACGACCTAACTGCTGTGATCCTGGCAGTCCTCCATCACTAAACTACAAGTTCCTTCTGGTGGGCTGTGAAACCCTTCCCTCCCCCTGCCCAGGGCCTCCAGCTCTTTCGCAGCACCTCCTAGACTCCCTCCTGATGCTTAGGGGACTGTCAGGAGGAGTTAACCAGGCTTGCTCCTGAAATTGCACGAAGGCGTGGCTCCTTGCCTGGTCTAGTGCTTTGTTTTTAACCATCTGGATCTTTTGGTAGAGTTTGCCCTCAGTGGTTCACCAAAATCTTGACCGCTCTCCATCATCTTAAACAGGGTCTGAACAGGAAATAAATGCCACCCTCGAGGAGAGTAATGTACACCAGTATTCCTTACAAAGGGGCTGCTTGTATCCGAGTACACCTAGAGATGCCACCAGGGGACACTTGGAACAAGGTTAACAGTCAAGCTCTTATCACCCCCTGGGCTGGAAGCAACAGGGGAGAAAATGAGCCCTGAAAGCCAGAGGGAAAGACCATTGTAGGGTCAACCCCTTTGAGAGGAGCTGTGACCTTTGGCTTCTGCACCTTCAAGCACAGCCAGCTTGAGGGGATTTTGCAAAAGTGATAAATACCCGGACCTCACAATCATGCTTCCCTCCAATCGTCTGCTGGGGCTTCTTACTGGCAGAACACAACCCACAACCACAAAAGGACAGTTGTTTTTTTTAGTTTCCACATATAAGTGATATCATATGATATTTGTCTTTCTCTGTCTGGCTTACTTCACGTAGTATGATAACCTCTAGGTTCATCCATGCTGCTGCAAATGGCATTATTTCATTCTTTTTAACAGCTCAGTAATATTCCATTGCATATATATGTACCACATCTTCTTTATCCATTCACCTGTCAACGGTCATTTAGGTTGCCTCCATGTCTTGGTTATTGTAAACAGCGACAGGGAGGGATAGATTGAGAGTGTGGGGTTGACACATACACTACTATATTTAAAATAGATAAACAACCAGGACCAACTGTATATCACAGGGAACTCTGCTCAATACTCTGTAATAACCTAAATGGGAAAATAATTTGAAAAAGAATAGATACACGTATACATATAACTTAATCACTTTGTTGCACACCCGAAACTAACAACATTGCTAATCAACTATACGCCAATCTAAAATAAAAATTTTTTTAAAAAAGAGGACAGTTGTTGCCGTCATCCATTCCTGTCAGGTTGTAATTAAATAAGCTTCTCACTGGTGCTTGGTAGCAGACACAGTCTTAGATTAGGAGGTAAAGGGATAATTACACAGCCTTTGCTGTCACATTTCTTACTCTGTGAGGCATCTCAGGAAGAAGACTCATAAATAAAAAATGTCTATATGCAATGAAAACTACCAAAACAGAGATCCAAGTGAGGTGGGACGATAGCTAACAGTGGCTGTCAGACTCTACACTAAGCATTTTTTGAGTATTTGGTTATATCATTTTCCAAACCCTCAGGTGGAGGAACTGAGGTTCAGGGCAGTGACGTACCCTGTGTCAGAGAGGCCTGTATGCTTGAATTTAACCTCGAGAACAGCAGAGGCTGTGGTCTCCAAGAGAAACCCGGCTCTCAGGGTAAACCAGAAATACAGAGAATACAGTTTATTGAATGGCGTGAAAAGTAACGAGGCCAATACCAAAGGCACCATATTTAATATAAATATTGAATAAATAAATTAGCTAATCTGTGTATAAATGATTTAGTAATAGTGTCAGTAACTGACACGTCTTCAGCAAGTGTCACCACATGTATAAAACATGAACATCACCTTCATGTTCCCTCTCTCACCCCCTCAAAACGGTAAGGGGTTCATCACTTCCTAGGTGAAGGCTGTGTCCTGGGTGAGGCTTTAGGGGCCTGTGTTCTGGGCTCACCTCCTATGAGGAAACAAACTATTTCCTAAGATCTTAGAAAACAAGTTCAATGCTCTGGATATCTCCTCCTCCGGCAAGTAAGATCCCAGCCGTTTAGATCCTTGGTTGACCTACTATGAATACAGTCTTTATGTCTCCTGTTTGTGTATGGAAAGTTCCTAACAAGTATGGCTGGTGGAATGCCCACTATATGCTGTATACTGAAACAAGCAGTTTACAAATACCTTGCTTCATCTACTCAAAAAGAATCATTACCATTTTACTTTTATAAATGATAAAACTTGGACTTGAATACGATAAATACTTTTACAACTATTGAATCCTTGTCTCTCTAGCTTCAAAGCCTATGTCTTTTTCTCTATGAAGCACTTAATTCAGTTTCCTCCGCCACATCTTCTGCATAAATAACATTTTACTATTTAGTACATTGCTGATCTTAGAAGGCATTCCTCATTTCCTCTAATGATTAATTTTCAAGTCTAACAAAAAAATAGTTTAATACTGCTGGGAGAAAGGACAGAACACTTTCTAACACCAATGAGTTACGACTCATTTGTCAATTTGTGTTCAGATAAGGACCCAGACATATTCTTTTCATAAAAAAAACTTCTGCCTGAATGTTCCACTAGCAGATAAATTTGATGTCTACTTGACTGCTATCAGACCTTATACTGATTTGATGTAAGGGTTCACCTGATATGTAGTTCTATGTTACTGTGGATCATTTCTGCAAGGTTTTTAATCCATAAAATATAAATTTCAAAGTAACTATACATACCACATCCCCCATTCTATTGAACATTCCAAACTAATGAGAACAAAATATTAAAACTTTATTTTAAAAGAATGACCTCCTTTCTTCCTGTCCTCCAGTAGTTTTGTCCTTCATTATTTATAAGTCCAGTTTAATTGGAACAATACTGCCCATGATTATCCAAAAAGAGGTACAATGAAAACAGGAAGTGCATTTACAGGTTGATTTGTGTGTATGTGTGAGAACTAAGGGCCTGAATTGCATTCAGAGACTGAAAGATCCCCCTTGAATAGACTGTGTGACATGTCCCCAAAATTCATATCTTGAAGCCCGGACCTCCAAGGTGATGGTATGTGGAGGTGGGTCCTTTGGGAGGTGATAGGTCATGAGGGTAGAGACCTCATGAATGGGCTGAGTGCCCTTATAAGATACCGAAAAGGTGATCTCTCCCTCCCTCCACCTTACGAAGATACAATGAGAAGACAGACTACTGTCTGTGTTAGGAAGTGAGTCCTCATCAGACGCTAAATCGACCAGCACCTTGATCTTGGACTTCCCAGCCTCCTGAACTATGAGAAATAAATTTAAATCACCCAGTCTATATTATCTCAAAATGTCTAAGACATACCTGTGTCTGAAGCCTACATCCTAGGGGTCTGGGTTTACCTCTCTGTCCTCCCCACGTGCCAGAGGATAGGGTCATTATACAGAGTCGATGGACTATCGTTACACAGGCAATCACTAGGAAGCCATAAAATAGGGATATTAAGAAAGCAGCGGTAGGTCAATCTACAATGTGATTTCTAAATGATTGTTATTGTTGTTTGTATTTGCTTTTTAGTTCTAATGTGGTATCTGTCAGGGACAAAACCTCACACACAAGCCCAACATATTATGCAGATAAAAGGAGAGCTGGTTGATCTGAGGGTGCTCCAAGTGACCTCAAGCGTCCCACTACTGCTAGCGGTGGCAAACCAAATAAAATACACAGACCCCAACCACTGGGATTCTTCACCAAGAGAGCAGGTCAGCAGGAACACCACAAGAAGAGGTCACCAGGAATGAACAGAAAAGGTACCCCAAGAGGCTGAAAATTTTAAAGAGAACATAATGCAGGGGAAAGAACCACCCTGGAAATAAACCCACTTGAGAATCTCAATGGAGCCTTCTAATCTGCAGTGAGCAGGATAGGCAAACCCACAGTGAAACTGTGACAAAATGCAGAGGTTAAGAACACAGGACTGGGGGAACAACAGGAGGAAACAGCTAACCGTGCCTGGAGAAGTCAGGAAAGGGTTCCAATGGTGAGGCTCTAAGACCACCTGGGCTTCTGCATGCAAGGAAGGCGGCGAGGACACTTCTAGCAAAGGCACACATGACACGGTCTACTGGTCCTTTTGGCTAAATTATGGTGAAGGGTGTTAAGGAAGAGATACCAGAAAAGGAGGTGTCAGGGGACACTTTCATTCATCCAACAGCTATTGGCCGAGTGCCTACTATGTGCTGGGCACATCCAGATAGAACCCTATACATGTGGTCTTCATATTCTGGTTTTCTTTGAAGGGATATAGATGTTGCCTGGAACTATTTTATTCTTTAGTCCATGGATGATCAAGAACATTTTAATAGGAGAATGACAAGACAAGACTCCTGTGCCCCGAAGATCAATCTGGTATGTGTGGTATATACTAGAATGGAAAGAGAAACTGGGATCAAAACACCTGAGAGTGGAACAGCTGTTTAACAGAGAAATCTGGAAGGTCCAGTCTCAGTGACTGATGAGGGTAGAGAGCAAAGACGGGTTTGAGATGCATTTAGGAGATAAGATGAATACACAGTGTAGATTCTCTCTCCCGGCAAACACTGTGAAGGTAGGAAAGCAGAACGAGATGAAGTGGGAAAGGCAGTTTACAGAATTACCTCTCCGGAACCGCTCCCTCTAATGGATATATCAATCCTCATACAGAAAGAAAGAGGACTTACAGACGGAGTTTTTATGGCTACTGTCCTTGCTGGGAAGCATCTTGACTCCTCTTGACTTCAATTCAATCGCCTTTTTCACTGGAAGAAACAAAATAAAACCATTATCAGGTATGACTCAGAGATATATCACAAGATTGCGTTTTATCTTCACAGCATTTCCAGTCATAACTGCTTTCTTACCAACCCCTGGAATATGGGACGCATTCTAAGGGGTGAATGATGCAAAGCAAATGAAGTATAAGAGCCTGTGAATAATTAATGCAAGTCTATCAACCAGCAAGATCATATCTTATGACAGCAGTGTCAGAAGCTAAAAATAGTATGTGGTAGGATTACCATCTACACCCAAAGCTGCTTACCACCAGTGACGGCAAATTCTACAAATCATTATCATTTCGCTAAATGACCCAGCAGACTGCTCTCTCAACTTACGTGCAGTGACTAGAGTTTGCTAAATTTGCTACATACATGAAACATTTCGAAGAAAAATGAAATTTATTCATTCATTCACTCATCTAGTCATTTAATCACTCAAAGTTTAACAAATATCCACTGATGGGAAGCTAGTAGGAGGAAATATTCTAAATGTGGGTGATTAAATGCTAAGAACACCAGTACTTACAGACCCTCGTAACCTACAGGCAATATAAAAAATGTATGACATTGGTTTCTAAAGTCACAGTTCTCAGGCTTTAAGTTTCTTGACTTTACCAGGTTCTGCATTAAATGTTTTAAGAAGTTCCACTTTTGTGGTCATTTCTGGGGAAAAAAAGTGGGAAGTCATTTGTGGGAAGAAAATAAATAATAATATTTTAATTTAAAATTTTGTTTTGAATATTAAAATTATACCTTTATTAAAATTAAAATATTTTAATTTAAAGATTTCTGATTTACATATTTACATACGACTTACAAATATGGACCTAGAGTAGCATGAAGACCTGGGCTCAAATCTTTGCTCACAACTTGGCAGCTATGCGGCCTGTGCAAGTTACTTAACTCAGAGCCTGTTAACTTATCTGCAAAAGGAGTGTGATGGTTACTTTTTATGTCTGCTTGACTGGGGTCCAAAGTGCCTAGATATCTTGTCAAATGTTTTCCTGGGTGCTTCTGTGAAGGTGGTTTTTGGATGAGATTAAGTTTAAAATCCACAGACTGAATAGAGCAGATTGTCCCCACTCCATGTGGGTGGGCCTCATCTAATCAGCTGAAGACCGGAATAGAACACAAAGCTGACACTTTCCTGAGTGGAAGAGAATTCTTCTGGCCTGACTGCCTTCATACTGGGTTATATATTTTTTTCAATTTTATTGCTTTTTTCCTTCCAATTTTATTGAGATATAATGCACATATAGCACTGCGTAAGTTCAAGGTGTATGGCACAATGATTTGACTTACACGTATAATGAAATAATTACCACAATATGTTTAGTAAACATCCATCATCTCATATTGATACAAAATAAAAGAAAAAGAACAAATTCTTTCTTGTGATGAGAACTCTTAGAATTTATTTTCTTAACTTTCATATATAACATACAGCAGTGTTAATTATATTTATCAAGTTGTACATTACATCCCTAGCACTTATTTATTTTATAACTGTAAATTTGTACCTTTTGACTACCTTCAACTAATTCCCCCTCCCTCCACCCCTCGCCTCTGATAACTGCAAATCTCATCTCTTTTCCTATAAGTTTATTTGTTTTTCTTTGCTTATTTTTTGAAGTATAACTGACCTAAAACACTATGTCAGTTCCTGGGGTACAACACAGTGATTTGATATTTCTGTACATTTCAAAATGGTCAGCCCGATAAGTCTAGTTACCATCTGTCACCGTACAAAGATGCTACATAATTACTGACTATATTCTCCACACTGTACATTTCATCCCTGTGACTCACTTATTTTGTAATTGGAAGTTTGTGCCTCCTAATCTCCCTCCCCTATTTCTCTCCCCTGACCCCTCTTCTTTGGCAACCACCAGTTTGTTCTCTGTGTGACAATGTTTCTGTTTCATTACATTTGTTCATTTGTTTTGTTTTTTAGATTCACATAAAGGTAAAATCATCCAGTATTTATCTTTGTCTGACTGCCTTCATAGTGGAATAATAATTTTTTTTCCTGCCTTCAGATTCAAACTGAAACACTGGCTTTTCCCGGGTCTTGGTCCTGCCAGCCTTTGAACTAGAACCACACCATTAGCTCTCTGGGTCTCCAGCTTACTGACTCACCCTGAAATCTTGGGACCTCTCCACCTCCATAACTATGAGAGTCAACTTCTTATATTTCTTATATAGGATGGTATGCTATATATCATCCTATTGGTTCTGGTTCTCAAAACAGCCCTGACTAATACCATGGGCATGCTGATATCAAATGCAGGGGAACAGATATGTGTTCCCTGCACTATAATGAATGCACCATATTTAGGAGCAGACCCTGGATGTCGTGGGCTCCATACACGACGGTGTTGGTTGCTATTTTTGGATCACTTGCATTCACAGGGCTTCCCCAGAGGAGGGACTGTCCTTCCATCGCTGATGTTACTGGACATTTGTTCCGTCTCCCCATCCCTTCCCCTGGTCACTGAATTTTCTGACCCTCTGGGTACCACGTGTGTGTGGCTCTACCTCTCAAGGCCCACTTCCCGTCGGGCCTCTTCCCGGTGACATATGTACACTACCTTATACTTACGGAAGCATCTTCAAACACACCGTGGTATTTAACTCTTTCCACAACCCTCTGAAGTAGGTATTATGAAGATCCGCACTCACATTAGGAAATCAAGGTTCACAGATTTGTTAAGAGGACACAGGGAGTAAGATGTGGGATGTGGATTCAAATCTTCCCGCTCAGAACCCAACACCCTCCACTGTATTCTGCCCACCGGACAACGGAAGGCACAGAGGTAGAGACTGTAGCAGCCCGACACCTGGAAAGAAGCTGCGAGCGCCGAAGAGCTCTGAGCCTGGAACTCACACCACTGCAGCGTCCGCAGGCTTAGACTGCCAGGCCAGCCTCCTGGCTCCGCTATCTCTTTCCCCTCCGCACTAACAACACAGAAGCTGGTTCTCTCCCATCTCCCACCTTCCTCCCCAAACCAAGCTTTTGAATTCGAGGAAAGAAGCAATTTCCTCACGTTGGTATTGACAATTCCTTTCCTTGTCAAAGGAGGCATTGAAGAAAACCTCCCCAAAGGAGGAAATTAGAGGAAGTTGCTTCAGAAGTAAGGGCAGGGGCTGGCATTCGGGCAGGTTCAGGAGCAGGTGGGGAGATGGCGGCTTTCACCAGTGCTAAGATGCATGACAACTACAGGTAAGCCGTGGACGCAGGGCGTCTGATGTTTGGAAACCGGTCACAAGCCGCTGAGGGTGGGCAGGGGCCACCTCGGATGGGGCCTGCGGTCAAGCTGAGGGACGGCCTCTCGGTGGATGTCCAGGAGACCAAGGAGCGGCCCTGTGATGAGGAGCATTATGCCTGAGAGGACGTCCGGGGAGGCTACGGACGAGGTGTGCGTGCGTGGGGGGTGCCACAGCATGCTGCAGAGAATGGGAGGGCCCAGACAGTGACAGACGCCCGATGCTCACCAGCGGACTGAGAAGACGACTCAGGTTCAGATATGATTAGAGAGAGCTACTGGTCTCTGCTACGGAGCCATTTCATAGCCACGGCACCAACAAAATGGCAAGCTGGTACTATTTCTACCCCCCACCCCCCGACCCATCCCTCATCTGCCCCATCTTTCCTTGAACATGGAAATCTCTCTGCCCAGCCCTGAGGGGAGGGAAGGAGGAGGACTGTGGATGGAGGACAGGAGGGGCTTCAAGGAGGTGATGAGGGGAAAGACCCTCAGAGGAGGGTCCCTTCCTTTGCTTCACAACATTGCCAAGAACCAGGGCTGTCCAGAAAGAGGACGTGTTAACTTGAAACAAGTTAGAACTCAGACGAGGGGAGAATCTACAGCAGTACAGCACCACCGTACTGAGAAAAAAAAAAAGTTCCCTGGCGGATGTTAGCTTCTCTCAGCTACATACAGCTACTTTCTGTCCTTCCCAGGGAGAACGTCCGTCCCCTCTCTGTCCACGACTGACCCCTAATTAAGCTCAGCCTGCTCCTTGGACCCTCCCAGCTCCCTCCCCTGGCCCCAGCAGCAAGAAGTCAGAGTTCACTGTGACCCTCCACACACATCAGACTTCTCTCAGGAAACCCAATCCTACCATCTGCCTCTGGTGTCCTTGGAAATTCCTGTACCAGATGATAGGATTCGATGTCTAACACCATAGTTTACCCATAATGGGGAGCTCAGAAAATTCCAAATAAACAAATAAAATGCAAATTTGTTTCAAACAAACTTAATTTACTAAATACAGGGACGGAAGCCATTGAGAAACCTCACAAACCACAGAGGAAATTGTTTCACATATATACACCAACTACTGACAAAGTGAAGAAATCAGGGTTTGGAATTTAAAATATAAGCTCTTTTTTTGGACTTATTATTAACTCAGAGGATTATCGTGATTTTATTACTACTTCTCCAGGCTAAAAAACTCCCTGTAAGTGGCACGTGAAAAGCATATTCACAATCGTTGATAGCAATAATAGTGAAATCCTTGGAAATCCTTTGAGTTGCGAGAGCTTACTATACAGGTGCGTGCACACACACACATATATACGCTTTCACATTTATTTTATATTTTATTTATATGTTATGTATTTTTACATATTATACACTATATATATTTAATATATGTTATATATTAACTATTTTTCATATCATATATATATTATTGTTGTATATGTAAATATTTTACAATTATATATAAAACAATATGTAAAATATTTATGTTATAACATACATAAATTAATCTATTGAGCTTTCTTATTGTTAGAAATGTTGTTATCTAACTTAATTTGTCTTATAATTATTTAATCAATAGCTTTCTATTAAATTTGGTAAGCAGTTACAGTCCATAAGCTATTAATCTTTTGTATTTATCAATACATTGTCTTTTTATATTGTCACCTTAGCAGATATGATAATTCAAATTCCATTATTTATGTTACCTTATTCTTGAATTAGGAAAACAAAATATTTCAGAAAAATATTTTTGGTTCATGTGTTGTTTGGAAAATTTTTTGTCCACCACAAAGTTACAAGATTTATGATGTTTATTATGGAGAAAAAATGAGCTACAAAGAGGTTAAATAATTTATCCTAGATTACAGGGCTTAAGGTGGAAGAGCTGTCCTGGAGCTGGGGGTCTGATTCTAGAACCTGATTGCTTTACCAGAGGAGATGTTGTCTCCTTTATAAATGATACCACTTGTTTTAAAATTTTCTTGTTGTAAACAGTTTGTTATTGCATTATACAATGTAATACTTACGTAACTATATATTAGTAAACATGTCTTATCATACCACATTTTTTTAAATCAGAATTTAATTGATTCTTCAAACCATTATCTAACAAATCTTTGAATGAAAGTGTATGTTAGCTGCTTAAACATGGGTTAAATATTTATTAATATTCATCCTGTTATAACAAAAAATATGTACTGAGTCACATACCATTGAGTGTGTTTTCCTTTTCTATTGAATTCTTTTATTATGATTGTAGTAGTATATGGACATTGTAGAAAACTTGGGAAAACCTAAAAATTATCAAGAAAAAACCAAAAATAACTGACTGAATAACCCATCACCTAGAGATGACTGCTGTTATCATCATTTTTTATGTCTTTATTTCCAACCCGATGTATATTGCACATATAAGTTAATAGGACATTTCGGTAAAGAAATGTGCCTGGATATATGATATTTACAGAATAAAAATAAGACTAATGTATTTTTATTCGGCTTTTATGACTGTTTTGAGCATTTTTGCTTATTACATATTTCTCATTAGATAGTGTGTGTATGTGTGTGTGTGTGTGTATATATATATATATATATAAATATAAATATATATATCCCCCCCACCGAGGCTTGAGGGATCTTAGTTCCCTAACCAGGGATTGAACCCAGGCCCCGGCAGTGAAAGTGCCATGTCCTAACCACTGGACTACCAGGGAATTCCCAATTTTTAATCAGATATTGAGGTCACTGAATACGTTTGAAAAACATTGTTAATGGATTGGTCACAGTATATTTAATTCCTTTACTCTGAGATATTAGCCTTTTTCTTACTTCTTGCAGCTGTATAAGATACCAAAACAGCTTCCAACACATCATTAAACTCTAATCAGTTTCATGGAAAAAAAAAGGGCCAGAGTTAGGATTCTTTGCTCAAGGCCTTAACACAGAGTGCTAAACTGATTTTTAGGAAACTGTACCCATTCTCCTCACCAGGTGAATATAAGAATATCTTGACTGTATCGCCTTTGCCAACGTTGGTTTATGTTTTTAATTAAAAAAATTTTTTTTAAGTATAGTTGACTTACAGTGTTGTGTTAGTTTCTGGTGTACAGCAAAGAGATTCAGATAGAGAGAGAGAGAGAGAGAGAGAGAGAGAGAGAGAGAGAGAGAGAATATAAGATGTATACATGTTCTTTTCCAGATTCTTTTCCCTTACAGGTTATTACAAAATACTGACTGGAGTTCCCTGTGCTGTACAGTAAGTAGGTCCTTGTTGGCTATCAATTTTATACAGCATGTAAAAGAAAAGAGTTACCAATTTGATAACTGAAAAATGCCACCTCACTTTTACCCGCATTTCAAACAAGTAAGGTGCTTATTCCCTCGTTCTGTTTGATAAACTCTCCTATAACATATTGTCTCGTGGTCTGCAGAGGCGCCCCTCCTTATGCAGCTGCGACACGGCTGTTCCGACGCCCCCAGGGGCTGCCTGAAGCCGCAGAGGGGAGCGGACCCAGAAATTCCGCGCTTTCTCCTGCGCACGCGCCTGAGACCGAGGTTAAACCCTAAACCGGGCCGAGTCAGAGACGAGCGCCAACAGCACATCACACACACGAGAACAACGAGAACCACCGGCTGCGCTAACAGTCGTGCACCTGCGGCCTCTCTAGCCCTCACACTAGCCGACTCGACGGATTCAATGCCTTGCCCGTCGTGACTACGCACCGGTCACGCGCTGTGGCGTAACTTCGGCACTTGGAGGTGTGACAGCAAAACCAGCGCGCGCTTCTTTTTCCTCCGTCACAATGTCCCCGGCAGAAGGATCTTACCCGAGCTCCTAGCTACCTCAGCAGGCGAGTCTTTTTCTTCTCATTCGAGAACTTTCCCTGAAAGGAAGCGCCTCCGGGCTTCCCTTGGGCACATTCCAGCGGCCAGCGTCACTCCTCCTGGGCTTTGGGGTCGTTCTTCAGTAAAATGAGGGTCACGCGGTACCGCGGAAGACCGTCTGACAAACGACCGGCCACTGAGCCACCGACAGTCGGACCAGCGGCACTACAGGACGAGTCTCGTCCACAGCGCGAACCAGCTGATCTCGCGAGATCTCCTCACGCAACTCCGACCTGCGTGAAATTTACAACTTCTCAACTGTTGACTTCCGGCGTTTTTTCGTTTAGTGTTTGGGACCGAGGTTGCTCTTCGGTCACTGAAACCTGGGAAAGTGAAACCGAGGGCCAGGGGTGGGGAGTGCTGCTGTACATTATTTTATGAGGTTTAATTGTTACTGCCAAAAACCTTTTTTTAAATCTAGAAATAATTGTTGTCTTTGCTAGGTTACTCTGCCGGCAGCTCCCTTGTAGGCTTAGCCTCGCTCAGGAATTCCTACATTTTTCATCAGGTTATCGGATGTCCTGGAACGTGGACCCCTGAGAAAAACTGACAACTGAGTTTTAGTAAGTAGATTATCAAATTTCCTTTTGATTCTTAAATCAGCCAGTGTCCCTTCTTTGTTGAGAAAACCTTCCTCTTTTCAAGGTTGGGGTTAAAAGGGATCTTTTGCATCTGAAATGTCACGGATATGTATTTATTATGCTTCACATAATATTAACAGTTTTGTTGTTGATAACTCCCTGTTCCTGGCTATCAGAATATTTTCATCTTATGTCACTTAACAGCACTATCGAATTGAAGGAGAAAACTTCCATGCGTGGAGTTATGATTAACACACGGATACTCATGTCTGAGTAGTCTGAAGGGTTAGTGTGGGACACCCGCACACCCTTGGCTATTGCATCTTTTGCTAATTTAATGGGTAATTACAGTAACAGGCTTTATTGGAAGGAAGGCAATTAACTTTATTTGTCCCCATGTGCTTAAAAAGTCATGGACTCCAGTGAAACGATATGTTTCCCTGTGATTTAAGTTGTCAGAGATAAGAACATTCAGGATTTAACGGGGGACCTGTTGGGATTAATATTTCTTACTTAGCTTTGTAGTGATTCATTGGGTTACTCCACACACTTTCTTCCAGGCACTTTCCTCCAAAATAGGGGGTGGAGGGCACCAAGACACAGAGAGGGGAGAAGGGGGGGCACCAACTGGAGAAATTTGGGGGGAAGGGAGAAGGGGAACAAAGGGGTGAGATGCCCCCAAAGCAACTTTTCCCCTTCACCGTCTCCCCGTATTGAGGTACAGGAAGTATTAGAGGCTTGTAAACAGAATCATCTCAGATAATCCACACACTCCAATAAAGACTTTGTGTTTTTTTCCCTTAACACACTCTTCTCATCCGTATTTTATGTGTGAAAAGATTTCCTGCTGAAGTTTCCCAGTTTTCCCAGTCAGGCTACCAGAATCCATTCACCTTGCAGCCTGGGCAACTGTTTCCTAACAAGGTCAGGTTCAGTGGGGGTTGGTCGGGGGGAGGTCTTTCCAGGAAGCCCGGAGGCCTGAGCTCCAGTCTCATTTCTGAAATTTCCTGAAATCTTGAGCCACAGCCTTGCTTTTTGTCTCATCGATTAATTAAAGGGTTTGAATTTTAACACTTCTGATATTCTACTTTCTCATTCTTATTCTAAGCAGATAATGCAGAATGAAGGAAAGTCAGTATTTAATTCAGAGCAGAGTTCCAATCTTCCCTCTATGGCTTATGACAAGGCAGACTTTGAGAGAATTAACTCCAGCGTTTTCTTCTGAAATATAAGGATGACTTGCAGGAGTATCACTGCGGATGCACGAGACGCTCCGTGTGTAGTGAAAAGTGAGCTTCTGGGCAGGACTGCTAGGGAATGTTGAAGCCCATTCACACAGAGCACACTCTGGTCCTCGGACTGGACGAACACTGTGCATTAAATACATATTGCTGCCAGTTCCTCCCCACGCTCCTGCCTTCCTCGGAGTCTCCTTTACCACTCACGTGAAACTCTTCACTTCTGGTCACCAACTCTGTGACAGCAGCTGGGTGTCCTAGGATTTAACTCATTTCTGACACTATCTACCTGGAGACAGTGTCAGATCCCACAGGTCAAGGGTTCAGTCCTGCAGGACTGCCACACACACACAATTTCACATGCCAGTCCCAAGTCCAGGTTGTCACCGGTGCTCCTGAACGAACAGCTATAGATCAAAGGTTCCAAGGACCCCCCTCCTCGGGTTTGATTGATTTGCTAGAGTGTCTCACAGAATTCAGGGAAACACCTACTTACGTTACCAGTTAATTAAAGAATATGATAAAGGATACAGATGAACAGTCAGATAAAGAGATACACAGGGCGAGGTCTGGGAGGGTCTCGAGCACAGGACCTCTGTACCCGTGGACTTGGGGTCACCCTCCCAGTGTGGATATGTTTGCTAAGCCTCTGAACCCCGTACTACTGAGATTTTATGGAGGCTTCATCTTGTAGGCATGATGGACGCTTAACTCCTTTTCCAGCCCCCTCCCCTCTCTGGAGGACGTGGAGTAGGGCTGAAAATTTCGAGCCTTTAATCACAGCTTGGTCTTGGGGAAGAAGTTGTTAACTTCCTGAGTACCGTCCCCGAGGAATTAGGACCATGTCCTATCACCTTAATTTCCAACAGAGAAATTGGCATGTGCCTATCATCAATAACCCAATAGCAAGTAAATCCATAAACCAACAAAATAACCTAGTAGAGACAGCAATTATTTCTAGATTAATAAAAATATTGTGGTAACAATTAAACTCCCTATAAATTATATACAAACCATGAGACAATAATAGTCAGATTTACCTCAAAGAATAAATGAATAAAGACATGATTTTAAGTGCAAATAAAAATGAGATAGTATTCTTCAACTTCCAAGTTAGAAAACATTTTCTTTTATATGCTAAAATTCAATGTTGGAAAGGTGATATAGTCAAGCTATTCTCACATAGGAGGGCTGAGGGGAAATGGTACAGCTTTCCTAAAAATCAAGAGCCTTGATCAAAGAATCCTAATTCTAGCCTTTTATAGAAAAAAGTGAGGGGCGAGGGAAGAAGGGAAGTTATTGGAACATCACTTCAACGACCACCTCTGCCTCTTCTATTCATGAGGTTGGCAGAAGCCTTCATTAGGATTAACTCGATTAAAACATTTGCATAGGGCTTCCCTGGTGGCGCAGTGGTTGAGTATCCGCCTGCCGATGCAGGGGACACGGGTTCGTGCCCCGGTCCGGGAGGATCCCACGTGCCGCGGAGCGGCTGGGCCCGTGAGCCATGGCCGCTGAGCCTGC
>NC_041233.1:111772902-111780467 GCF_002837175.3 Physeter macrocephalus
TCCGCAACGGGAGAGGCCACAACAGTGAGAGGCCCAAGTACCGCAAAAAAAAAAAACACATTTGCATAAGGAATACAAGCTCCAGAGTAACACATGTGTCCTGTAAGCCGCGGTGAGGACCTGTTGTCAGTAAATCTCAGGACAGCCATTGCTTTTCTGCCACCATAAACCTTTCAATGCCTCTGACTGGTGTATTGTATTCAGCCGCCTGACGCTCTCCAGCAGGGGTTGCACTTCACGGTGTGAGAGAGCTCATATCTCCATGGTCCACATCTTTATTCTTTCACGCAAAGAATAAAAGCATATTTCTCGTCCATGACCCCTGGGGAAGCTCAAATGATATCTAGTGGCAGGCATGTAAACTCAGCCCCGGGAGACTGATTTCAGGGGGCAGAGTTGTAAAGCCTTCAGACCCTGACCCTGTTCAAAGCAGCCCTACAAGGTCGGAGGCTCTGACAGTGCACCTTTGAACAACGGACGACTGGGCTGCACTAAAAACATCAGTTTCTTTCCCTGGCTCTGCGCGATTCTGGAACAAACGCTGTTTCATTGGTGAAACTCCTGAGTCCAATCATTTTTCTTGCTCTGTAAGCCGCACTGCCCCCAAGATGTGGGATGCACGGGCTCGCACTTGGGTGTGTGCTCCTGTGGGTGTAGGATTGTAGATTTTCGGGAGTGAGGACCAATAGGAACTTCTGTAGGTCAGCTTTTCCTAATCAGTCCTGTCAGACGATTCACCAGGTTTACACCGTCAACACCAAAAAGTTAACTGGCCCACCGGGAAACTGAGTTCATCATTTTCCCTTCAGCTGCTGATAACAAGACAACTTATGGCACTCTAATGCGTGGAAGGAGAGAGAAACATATTTTTAAATTGTTTTGTTTCTGAATTGGAAAGGTATTTTCGGTTGAAAAGTATTTGCTCCTTCCCCACTTTTACTTCAATTATTATGACTTTGTAAGTACTATTATTTTGATATTTTCCCCATTGCTTTTGGAAAAGCCTCATTAATTTCATTAAATGGTATATTAAATCAAACTTAATGTGCTGAAAAAAAGGGACAAAATGTAAGTTCTTTACATGGGAATAATAAAATTTCTCTCTGAATGAATTGTCATAAGCCACTTTTGAGAAATTAATTACGGGGCATTTTCCAAGAGATGCTGGATGAAGTAAATAGGGAATGAAGAGCCGTTCCATGGCTGACGATTTCTGACAGAAAACACTGATAAACCTAAATATCACAGAGACTTATCACACCTTTCTCTTTCCTCCTCTCCTCCCATCACCAAAACCCCTACAAAGCCGGTACAAAGGGAGCGGATTTAGTGTATGTTTTGCATGTAGGGATGTGTCAGAAACTTAAACAAACAGTTATTGTAAGAGATCAAAATGCAGATATCTTCAGCTTTGGGAGGCAGACATTCGAAGGCAAAAACATATAAATATAATGACATCGGACTTCCATAAAAGTTAAGATGAACTTGAAAGTGACTTTAATAGTTTGAAGCCCCAAAGCTAAGGCATCAACAAATTGATTAACGTACTAATCTTGACTAAACATGAGACAGTGTTTGCCTTGACCTACAACAGATCTGAAAGCATTCTCTCATGAAAGGAATCTGCTCTCTTATCTTTGAACTTTGATCTAGAAATCTTACCTGTTGCCAATATTCCCAATATACCCCCATTGATAACTCACCTTAGAAAAGAACACAGTGGGAAAAGTCCGCATTAGTAGAACTCTTCAGTCCAGGCATGAAATGCGTGTGTTATAACATAACGTTCTGTAAATTGCTCTGAAATAGCTTTTTTCTGGATTCTAAATTATGAACTGAAGTTATTTTAGGTTAGGTGTTCTAATTAGACCATTATGCATATACTGAGATATGGCGGTCTAGAGAGAATGAGATTGTGTAGGGAAGTAAGTCGTGGTTTGGGGTGAGCTGAGTTTGATATGCCTATTATTAGACTTGGAGCTAAGAATTTGGCTACATGAGACTGAGCGGGGGAAAGACTCAGGCTAGAGACATGCATTGGGGAATCCTCAGCCTACAGATGCAACTGAAAAGCTGGAAATAGACGAGATCAACTTCCCTAGCAGTTCTCCAAGAGTACTGCATATGCCCGGGGACCCCAAAACCTTCTGGGGGCCCTATTAGGCCGAAACTGTTTCCACATTCATACCAAGATATTTTTGCTTGTTTCACTCTGTAAAAAACCTGCTGGAGCCTCAGCATGAGTCAAGGCAGGGGCACCAACAGGACCTCAGTCACTGTATTACTCATGGGGCTTAAGTGAAGAATGCCAAGGAAGAAGCGATGAAAATAATTTTATGAAGTCTAAACCCTTTAGTGCGTGGCTTTTTAATGTTTTGCTTATGAAATGGGAAGTAACTTTTACGGTACTTCTGCTGCATAGCAAAGAATGATGCTGGTCTTGAGGAGAAGTGCCTGTGTAATTCTTTGACTTCCGAGATGAACCAGCTGCTTTTTCATGGAGCACCATTTTTACTTAAAAAGAAGACTAACAAGTCATGATGAGTGTACTTGTTTGTATTGCTGCCTAAAAAATTAGAGTTGACTCTCTGTATCTGCAGGTTCCACATCCTTGAATTCAAGCAACGACAGATAGAAAATATTTTTTAAAAATTTCCAGAAAGTTCCAAAAAGCAAAACTTGAATTTGCAATGTGCTGGCAACTATTTTCATAGCATTTACATTGCATTAAATATTATAAGCAATCTAGAGATGATTTTAAGTATATGAGAAGATGTGCATAAGTTATGTGCAAATACTAAGCCATTTTATAAAAGGGACTTGAGCATCCATAGATTTTGGTATCTGAGGGGGTCCTGAATCAATACCCCACAGACACCTAGGGACAACTGTACCACCAACAGTACTAACACAGTAAGAATGTATTGTCTCATGATTGTTTAGGTCAGAAATCCAGGTACAGCTCAACTGGGTTCTCTGGCCTGGGTCTAACGTAAGGAGTTGGCCAAGCTGACTTCTCATCTGGGGGACCTGGATAAAATCTTCACCCAGGTTCAGTCAGGTTGTTGGTGGTTGGATTGAGGCCCGCATCTTCTTGCCGGCTGTTGACCTGGGTTTACTCTCAGTTCCTGGAGTCCACCCACCCTTCCCTGCCGTGTAGCCCCATCCATCTTCAATGAAACGGAGAATCTCCCTCATGCTGAATCTCTCACACACAGACTCTCTCTTCCAAAGAGAGCTCCTAGGCAGGGCTCACTGGATTAGGTCCAGGCCACTGAAGGCAGTGTCCTTTTCTTAAAGTCAACTGTACCATATAATGTAGCCGAATCACAGGAGGGACATCTCGTCGTATCACTCAAAGGAGGAACACCAGACAAGGTCAAGGGTCGGTGGGGTCATCTTAGAATTCTGCTTATCATCTTCTGATATTCAGGTTTTCACATTTAGGTACAGTATTTGCTGTTACTTACCTGAAAATAGTCAGCTATTTCCGGAAAAATAATTGGATGATATTTTTTCTGATGATGACATTTGAGTGTTTAAGCAAATATCAGGATTATGGAAAACTAGCATATCTGCCTCTGTGATTTTTACAACCTCCTAATACTTCAAGACTTTTCTGAGCATGTAGGTAGTGATATTAACAAATGTGACATTTTAAAGATACTGTACAACATCTATTTTTAGATATTGACACCAACCATATGGAAAATCTAAATAACTCAGTGACCCAACAATTTAAAAATGACTCGCGCACAATGTCACGCAACAATGCAACGGTATTGTCATGGAATATAATGCACCTGTTCTCTGGGGCGGGAGCTCCAAATCAATCAGCAAAACCTCTAATCCAAGACCTGGTAATAATAATTCTCCAAGTAGTCTAAGCAACCAGAGAAATGCAATTTGAGAGCTAAAGTGGACAACCTTTCAGAAAATTATGTTGTTGACTATTTGGCAAACTCTCTCATGACAGGATTTACTACATTCAATATGTAACTGCGGTCTTAAAACCACTTCAGGTTATTAAGGCACACTCTTCCCTGTCTTTGTCATATAACTAAGTGTTCGCTGGGGGAATGTTTTAACCTGCTGGCATCCATACAACATGGAGTACGTGGTGTTTTCTGGTGGACCTCAGAGCAAGACCTTTCCAATTTAGTTCTTCCACCACTCGCTAGCCCTAAGATCAGTTATCCTTACCAAGTCCTAGAGCCTCCCGCACTTGCAAATGAGGCAATGGGTTATCCCCAGCAAAGCAAGCTGTAGAATAAGCACCAAAAGAGAAAAAAAAGACTTGACAGAGACCAGAGCACAGCAGGACCGTAAGACCACATGATAACCGGTTTGAGTTCATTAGTATATCTTAGTACAGAGACACAGAGGGTGCAATGGAATATAAGACACACTTTTCTAAACCCTTTTCACAGGATCTTGTATCACTTGCTCCATCAAAGTCCAGGGGCTTCAAGTGTTTCCAGCCCGAGGCCCTGAGACCGTCCATCTCTTTCACCCTCAAGCTTTGATTGTTCCTTTGTCCATCAGACCCTTTTCCATTTGCAAATGGATCTACTCAGAAGGAGGCGATATGGTCACCACGATGGCTTCTAGCACTTCCATTCCCTGAAATAGTGATTCCACCAAAGAAGTGGATAATGTGGCTTCCTGCTAATACTTCTGGCTACTAAAGTGTAGATAGATTAGAGGGGGAAACATTTGGACTCCCTGGCATTCACGGCCCCTGACTCAGTCATTTCTCTTTGCTGGTGTTTCCTCAGGCTCCAAGGCAGCTTAATCCGTGGGATTCAGTTTCCCTGGGCCTGATCACCATTGAGTTTGACAGAGCAAATCTCTGGGTGCTCAGAGCAAAGAACTCCAGCCATGATGGCTTTGCAGACCTGTTCTCCCTCAATTGACTGATGTCTACTCTGGCCGTACGTTAGTGGTAGGGATTGATTATACTTGATAGTTTGCAACCACCAATGAATTTTATACATTTTTTGCTCTTAGTACCTGCAAGTACACCCTTCTGCTACCCCCGCCACCAAAAAGTTGAGTTTTCTTTCTAAGGGATTTTTCTTCCTGGCATTTATTATCCCCATCAAGGACACTGTCCTTATCCCACTTTATGAACCTAGAAACATCCACCATTCCAGGTTGATAGAAGCAGCTAGGAGCTCACTCAGAGATGAAGCTCTGAAGCCAAGATTATGACATGTTCACACACAATACAATTTATATTATGCCAGATTTTTTTTTTAATATGTTAGAGGTGATAAGACAAAGTGTTTAGCCATTATAATAGGTAGAATGATTTACTGCTTCAGAGTCTCATTTCTTGCTAATGGCTGCTGTGTTCTTTAACGTTTTAGTGTGAAAGAAGTATTTCAAGCATAAACAAAATTACAGATAAAAGCATTCAGAATCCACATACTCCCATCACTCAACTGCAGTAATAAACAAATTATTATTTATTATTATTTTTAAATCTGTACCCTTACAAATGTCCCTCCCTACCCAGGTTGTTTTGAAGCAAACCTGAGACCATAAGTTCACAAGTCCATATATATTTCAGTATGCATCTCTGAAAGATTAAGATGCTTTTTAAAATGAATGAACAAATTCCCTGGCAGTCCAGTGGTTAGGACTTGGTGCTTTCACTGCTGACAGCATGGGTTCAATCCCTGGTCGGGGAACTGAAATCTCACGAGCCATGTGGCTCGGCCAAAAAAAAAAAAAATAGAATCCTCATTTAAAATGAATGACCAGGATACTATTGTCATATGTAAACATACTCACAATAATCCCTTGATATCAGATATCCAGTCAAGATTCCAATTTCCCTAGTTATCTCATTTTTAAAATTAATCTAATTCCATTTTTAGGCCTCAAATATGATGTTGACATGTCTCTTAAAAGTCTATAGTTTCTGTTTCTTCTCTCACCCATTCACTCTACTATTTATTTACTGAACACAGTGAGCTGTGTTTTGTAGAGTTTCCTGCTGGTAGATTTTACTAACCATATTACTGGGAAGGTGTTTTGTATCCTCCTCTGTCCTTTGTCCTGTAAACTGTCAGCCAGATAAAGCCTGGATAAGATTCAAGCTTAATTTTCTGGCAAGGATTCCTCATAGATAACGTTTTGTATTTCTAACAGGAAACACAGTGTATGGTTTGCCTTTCTTTCTGTGATTTCAGGAGCTATTGATGACCGTTATCTAGGTCCATTATTTCATTAGGGGCTATAAAATGATGATATCCTTCCTCCCAGCCAGGCAAGATATTATTACAACTTGATTCAGTTATATAAAATACAGTGTTGGGCTTATGAATGTGAGCTTGGGAGTTACATGGATCAATATTAAATTTGGGTTCTGTCACTTAATAACTGCAGGTCCTTGGGCAAATCACTGAAACTTTCTATTATTCTCAGTATTCTAATGCAAAATGGTATAATATTTGCATCCACCTCCAAAGGCTTCTACGAAGATTCTATGAGATAATGCATTCACTTAATTTTTGTTTGGTCAAAAATCGATGCTGAAAGAAAGACTTGGATGCATTCCATTTATCTGGGAAGGGTCCTGGGAATAGGAAAGTGGAAAGAGAAGGGGAAAAAGTAGTCACTGATGAGTGAGGTACTGCTTTGGGCACCTGGGCCTCAATCCCTCTGGGGTTCCTTCTAGGGAACCATGTAGAACAAAACTTTGAGAGGCTGAAAGGTGGAGAGGTTTACCCACCAATTCCTTTGTCTCCTTGCTTGAGGGGTCTTTCTCTCCCAGCACCTCCAGGCTGCTCTGTGTTGAACAGGCTCTCAGAGCAAGGAATCCTCAGGGGGAGA
Source organism: Physeter macrocephalus (assembly GCF_002837175.3). NCBI lineage: Eukaryota > Metazoa > Chordata > Mammalia > Artiodactyla > Physeteridae > Physeter > Physeter macrocephalus. Next base: position 111,779,746 of record NC_041233.1, read on the forward strand.
CGCAGAGAGAAGAGGGAGGTTGAGAATGGAAGCCTCAGCACAGGAACTACTGACCTGGCTGCAGGAAACTCAGAGGCAGGCCGAGGGCACCTGTGGGCACCAACAAGGGCTCTACGTGTACGTGAAGTACTCCTCACGGTTCCTGGCCTGGAGGAAAGGCGAAATCAAGCTTGGCTGCCATGATGTCTTGTGTATGAAGAGGCTCAGAACACATCACCCCCAGATATGCTCCAGATATCAGATATGCATACTGATTTTTTCGCCGCGAAGACACTTGAGAAAACAGCAGCTGCAGGAAGAAGTCCCTTCCCTCCGCCTTCCTACCTGAAAGCGGCTCATGAAATTTCCCCTGAGAAAAGTGCTCTCCCTGCCCTCAGAGGGGAGGACAGTCTTATCACCAGAGATGGGGGTAGGGGGTGTCAACCTTGAAATGGACCTGGACAGACAGACCTACTGAAATGACCCTCATCTCCCATTAGTTTCCCCCGTATGTTTCCATCACTTTGCTACAATTTATGGCCTTAAATCCCTTTTTATTTTTTAGTGACAACATAAGGAATTCTTTATTTTTAATTACCAATTTGTTAAATCCCTTTTCCTTTGTCTTGTCACTTCTCCACACAATTATTGTTCTTTGTTTAAAAAAAAAAGGTAGGGCTTCCCTGGTGGCGCAGTGGTTGAGAGTCCGCCTGCCGATGCAGGGGACACGGGTTCGTGCCCCG
>NC_041233.1:111780521-111809172 GCF_002837175.3 Physeter macrocephalus
AAAAAAAAAAAAAAAAAAAAAGGTATATAAGTTCTTGGTCATAACCAATTTTGGGGTCTTAATTTTTCCTATTGAGGCTCTCATGTGCAGGTAAAAATATGAAGTAAAATTTGTAGGCTTTTCTCCTATTAATCTGTTTTCTGTTAGTCTTATTCTCGGGCCCAGTCACAGAATCTGAGAGGATGGGGAAGCCTTTCTTCTGCTACAAGGACCTTCATATATCATGACATCTACTAGCTCTAGGGCATCACTTCACTTGGAAGAAGAATAGTTTTTCTTTGGGTGAGAATATATGGGAGGGTCTTTCTAGTCCTATTATAATATAGATAAAAAAAAAAAAAACTACTGAGCTGAAATTCACATAACGTAAAAGCGACCACTTAGAAGTGAACAGTTCAGTGGCATTTATTACATTCACCGTGTTGTCAATCACCGTCTCTGTCTAGTTCCAAAACATTTCCATCATTTCCAAGTAAAACCCCTTGTGCCCATTAAGGAGTTTCTCCACCTCCGCACTGTGCTCCCCAGCCCCTGGCATCACCAGCCTACGATCTGTATCTAAGGATTTATCTCCACACACAGATTTTTGCTGAATGCCTGCCTTTGAAGGAAGGAGATGGAGAAATAGTCCATTTCAGTGGAAATACAGTCCAACATAGAAAGGAATGTTGAGTATCTTGGTAAGAGTTCAGGATTCCCTAGCAGATATATTAATAATAACACCGGTCAGCTATAGTCTCTACTAAGAAAACTCAAACCCACTGCAAGTGAATAAATCAGGGATAAGCATTTGAGCCAACACAGCTAATATGGCTGGGTTGGTTTGATTCTAGCACTTCAGAATTTAATATAGGATTATGAAAAATATGAACTTTAGGAAGAAGATCTAAAGCTTAAAGATGTACTGAAAGGAATTAGGAGTTAACATCAATACCACCAGGCCAGCAAAAACGGAGGGAGCAGAAATCAGGAATGAGTAGCAGATATGAAGCCCAGAATTTACGTATGCCGGGTAGAGAGACTGAATAAGTGATCAGTAATAATAACAATGACAGCAACAAGATGTATTGAGTGCTTATCGTTTGGACATGCAAGGTTTTGTTTATTTCTCACAACTTATGAGTAGGTTTCCATTATTATCCCTGTTTTGTAAATGAAAAAAATAAGGCTTAGAGCGCTTAGATGATTTGCCCTAAGGAATAAGAGCTAAGGTTTGAAACCAGGCGACTGACTCCACACCCTTGCTCCTAATGAACTTGGTGGATGGTTACAGAGCTGTAGCAATATTATGGGAGGGGCAGAATGTCCCCTTTCTCAATTTATTTTGGATAAAGTGTACTAGTTCCCTTGGAACCCTCTTTTTTCCTTAAGCTTGTTGAATGAGTTTCCATTCCTGGGACCAGAAGAACTTAACAAAAATGAATACCAGCAGGGAAAGAGGGCCAGGGAGGGGTGAGCTCCTGGTGGGAGCCCCAGGCAAGCTCTGAGTAGGGGCCATCTGAGTGGTTGTCTTGGGAACAAGAGCATCCAGGAGAGGACTGACTCTACCAATTTAGCAGTTTCGCCCAGGGCCACCTCGCAGGGCAGAAACTTGATAGGACGCTGCACTCTGTAGGAAAGCTTAAAACCTCTCTGTTAGAAATAACCTTGAGCAAGTCATTTAACCTTTGCAGAATCTGGTCTCACCATCAGTAAGTTGATGAGCTGTCTTTTGAAGGACTTTTTCAGCTGTTACCTTTCAATGAAATTAAAAATAAACAAATTCTACTGGATCAAGTCATTTCTCAGGATATCCACTTAACCAAGAAAACAAAGAGAACCATAAACCCAATAGTGAGAAGTGGAAAATATTTACTAAACATCAGGAGAGCTTCTCAGATTATTCCATGCAGGATGACGATTTTATGCTCGGGCAATCTGCCACGAAGATAGTGTTTCAGAGACCCTCATCTTTCTAGTTTGTTTGCTTCTTTGAGGAAAGTTAAGTCCTCAATTTATTTTTTTAAAAGACAGAAAGAAAAGATAAAAAAGCCTCCCGGATGAACTGAACCTTTAGGAATAAAAACTGAAAAGACAAACGCTGAACTATCATGGTTGAAATTCTGAGTCCCAGGGGTTGTAAGAGATGTCATGTATTCAATACCATCCTGCCTCATCTCAGATGTTTGTCAGTAAAGTGATCCACAGTTACGTGAAAATTTATTGTAAACTGAGAAATAGATGATAGATAATAGAATTTATGTTTTACTCACCATCTCATTCAGGTAGAAGGGAATTTTTAAAATATATTTCTGATTAGGTGTGTGAGTGTGCATGTCTACATGTACGAGTATGTGTGTGTATATATGTACAGATACATCATATGATAGTGAATAAGCTCAAAAATGCATACAAGCTCTTTAAGATGTGAGGAATTTTAAAAGTGAATTTATGAGTTCCAGTGTGCTAAATTAATATTTAATAAAGATACTTAATTATTTAAGATTACTACACCAGGGATATACTACTTAAACCATTTAATTGATGCATATAATTGGAAGGCTGCATTTCATGGTAAGAAGTGGCACCTTCAATTCCATATCTCCTACCATCTCCCCTGTGTGTACACATGATATCTGTTACGCTACGTCTTGTTCTCTCTATCACTGCTACTCAACCTTTATCACTGATTGATAAAGGCTCTTGGACAATATAACATAAGAATGGGTTTGCCTCTGACTACAGACATCGGTGATACTGCTCAATTTAAATAATGGAATTTGAAATATCATATCTGCTCAGGTGACAGTATAAAAAGACAATGTATTGATAAGTATAAAAGATTAATAGCTTATGGACTGCGATTTCTTACTTACCAAATTTAATAGAAAGCTATTGATTAAATAATTATAAGAAAAATTAAGTTAGATAACAAGAACATTCCTAACAATAAGCTCAATAGATTAATTTTCCATAGTACCTTGTGTACCTCTGCAGGGGCTTCTTCTGTAATCAGATCTCCCAGTGTGCTAGAATTGGGGGGGGAGGGGGGAGACAATATTTACAACGCTGCATTGCCCCTGGTATCCACAATGAAAAATGTCTAAAGCAGCTGCTGCTACAATAACGGTAGGACAATATTAGGCAGTTTTACGTTTCCAGTTATAGACATAACTCTTCCATTGCTTTGCTGAGCCCTGCGGAATAACCTCTGTCTTTGTTCTCAGAACAGCAATCGCTCCCCAGGGGTGTGTAATGTGGGGGGAAGGAGGGAAACTACGTGTTTACTTCTTAGAATAGGTGGTATGGGTCTGAATGTGAGAGGAAGAGAGGAAGGTAAGCTATCAACTGTGGCCCTGTGGATACACAATACACTTGCACAACTCTTGTCAATAAAGAGCATCCATTCAGTTCACACATTCACAGGTCAGAGTTCCCCGGAACGGGGTACATGTTAATTGAAGCATCGCCAAGATTTCCGTAATGCTTTTTTGCCTGATTACAATATTGAGTGACATCACTCCACACGGATTCCACACTTGACTGACACATTGGAATTAACTGATGAGCTTTACAAAAAATGAAGATTCTGTAAATATTGACTTAGTCGTCTTGGAGTTGGATTCTAGAATCCATTTAGTAAACGCTTACATGTGATGGTTAATTTTATGTGTCAGCATGTCTGGGCTGAGGGATGCCCAAACAGCTGGTAAAATGTTATTTCTGGATGTACCCGTGAGGGTGTTTTTGAAAGAGATCGGCGCTGGAGTGGGTAGAACGAGTAAGGAAGAGCACTGTCCCCGGTGTGGGTGTGGGCGCATCAACCAGTCTGGATGGGGCCTGAACAGAACCACAGGTGGAGGAAGGGCTGTCTCTGCTCGAGCTGCCCATCTTCTGTCCATCTTTTCCTGCCCTCACACACTGGCACTCCTGGTCCTTGGGCCTCTGGCCAGCCTGGTTTTCCTGGTTCTCCAGCGTGCAAATGGCAGATCTAGGGACTTCTGGAGCTCCAGAATCATGTGAGGCAATTCCTATAATCAATCTATCTCTCCATCATCTGTCTATCTATCTATCCATCTATCTACCTATCTATCTATCTGTCTATCATCTACCTCCTTTTGGTTCTGTTTCTCTGGAGAGACCTGACAAATATATTATACAAAACAAAAACGTTTTGTTTTTAGAAGTCTGCATCTGTGTCAATATGAGCATGTTCATGTGTGCAAAAGTATGGAATTCTGTCAAGCTACATAGTAAAAACAAATTCTGCACTTTCAACATCACAGATCATTCTCACACTGCTTCTTTCATGTGAGTCAGAATGGCCCACTTCAGTTCCTGACTTACTCCTTATTTACCCCTCTCCAAGGGCCAGCTGTAACCTCTTGGTGCCCCAGTCCACACAGCTGACCCATGGGCTATGTCATGGCTAGGCTCGTCCAAATACACAGACAACAGAGAGCATTTAGAACAAGGACTGGCACATAGTTATCCTTCATGATATTATCACACACAAAATGCAAGCTCCTTGCTACTCTTGCCAATTATTTATAGTGATATATTCTATCACTACTTATTTTGAAACTGTATGTTGATTGCTTAATCTGTGTCTGACATTGTTCTAAGTCCTGGAAATATAGTTGTAAACAAAATAGACAAAAATCCTGCCTTCCTATAGCTTTCCTTCCAGGACAAGAAGCGAACTAATAGACAAATAAATGGGTAAAATAATAGGTTTTCAGCAGAAATAGTATTTTGGGGTAAAAAAAAATAAATAAGAGGGAAGAGAAATACAAAGAGCTACTCTGAAATGGGTGTGAACTTGATAATACAAACTCTGTGTGTCAAGCACTGTTGTATGCATTTTATAGACAGTAAATCATCTTAATACTCAAAACAACCTTCTCATGTCATTGCATCTGTATATATTCATAAAAATAGCTAGTTGTAATGGTTTACCTTAACTGTATTCTGTCTACGTGTATTAACACAACTTGCTTTTCAGCCAACATTTTGAAGAAACAAAAGTTGGGAGCCCTCCTCAGTGAAGGGAATGGAGGAATAAGTAGTGCTTAATTCAAACAGCGGAATATTACCTGGCAGTTAAAACTAATGTTGTAGACATACTCCTTGTTCTTAAGGTCTGAGTAGCATTTCACATCCAATGTGTCGACTTCCTACCCAGCCACCACCCCAGCCCCTGGGTCTCCTCAGCTCCAGACCACCCTGCCAGTCTGGCAGAAGGACCCTCCTCCTGCCCTGAGATCTTGTAGCATCTGTGACTCTGCTTCTCCAGAGTGACGCTGTGGACACTGGCACCATCGGCCACATCTTGGCTGCTTCAGCTCACCATCAGCACTTAGTGGTGACTTTGAACGAACATCTCCACTTGACTTTACCTCCCAGGTCCTCATTCGCCAAGAGGCAACACTGTGACCATACTGTTTCGTGAGACATCAGTGAGAGTTCCATACGTCTACATAAATACGTGAGAGAACACAGCTCCTACGCGCAGAAGGTACTCACGTCCTATCAGGGTGTTTGTTTTCTGTGTGAGATCATCACCCCAAACCGGTCCTCCCAGGACCTGATTCACAGACGGTGCTCAGCACTTGATTGTGAAATGTTTATTGTGCTCACAAAGTGCTTTAGCTGAAGCCGGCAGTCTGCTTAATTTATATAAAATAATCATGTAACTACAGTTGTCACTTATTACGTTTTAAACTTACACGGGATGAGAACAAGAACTGTTGCTTTAATAAAAATCACATTTCCTTTACCTTGTGTGCCGCGGTCCTCATCACAGACAATGGCTATCTAGAGAAACCAGCATTGATGTTTGCTCTCTGAAGATAAGCCGATTAGTAGTAATGACCTGCATGTTATCACGCGAAGGTAGACTGGCGTGAATTTTCTTTCATGAGAAAAAAGTAGCGGCTTAATATGAACCTAATTTTTCCAGTCCAACCCTCTGAATCTCATTTCTTGAAGGTTTTATTTTTTAATTTCTAGAATTCTTTTAGGAACACAGAAGTCAAAATTGTCTTAGAATTAAAGGGTTGTACTAAAATAAATTTTTTAATGGAATCATTTTGTTCAGTCTGTGGCCAAACTCCCTTTATTGATTGTGACATCTTTTACTTAGACTCTCACTGTTTTCTCTTTTACCAACCTCCTTGTGCAGGGCAGTTCCTTTCCTCTTAAGTCAAATCAAAACTCTGCCAGCAGAAAGCACCCTCTTGGTTACTGAGCTTTTCTTAAGCTACTTTGGATGCCTCAACAATCTCTCTGCTCTGTCCAGGAAAATCGATTACAGCTTCTTCTCTTCAGGTCTCTGGCTACAAATTTAGGCAGTGATATTTAATTAAAGATTCTCTGCCAGCATTCACTTGAACTCCTATATTTGCATGAGATCATTTGAAATCAAAGAGAAAATCAAGAATAGCCAGGATGGTAGTCTTTAAAGCTACAGAAACATAATCCATTTCATGTTAAGCCAGCCTTTACTTAATTTTTGCAGGGTGACAATTTCCTTGAACTCTGACTTTCTTTGTAACACCATAGGTAGATGACTGTCACGGGAAATTTTTATAGGAAACAACTAAATTACCTGCAAGAGATTGCAGAAGAACACTGTGACAAACTAATGAAGGGGAAGTGAACTTGACAAACTAATGAAGCGGAAGTGAACTATGTCTCCCTTGCTGGTGTTTACATGTTTCCAACATTAAAGTCTGTAATTACTATAGGCTCTCTCTGTAATCATTATATAGACTCTAATATACACATTCATTTATTAAATACATTTAGTAGATATGTGTAAGAAAACTGCCTCTTTCGTTCTCCAAGTTCAATAAATACAGAAATAAATTCAAAGAAGTTGTGAATTTTACAATGTTTCAAATAACAAGAGAGGTCAGAGGATATTTTAGGGCAGTGAAAATACTCTGTATGATTCCATTACGGTGGACAAGTCATTACACATTTGTCCTAACCCATAGAATGTAAAACATCAAGAGTGAACCCAAATGTAAACTACGGACTTAGGGTAGGGTAATGATAACGTGTCTATGTGGGTTCATCAGTTGTAATAAGTGTACCATCAGGTGTGGGATGTTGATAATGGGGGAGGCTGTGCATATATGGGGGCCGGGGGTGTGTGGGAATCTCTGTACCTTCTGTGGAATTTTGCTGTGAACCTAAAACTGCTCTAAAATAATAAAGTATTTTAAAAAATAGAAAGAGAGAGCCCTAAGAAGAAAAATAAATACCACATTAGCAAGTAGAGAACAGTGTTAGGTATTTTTACATGCATTATGCATATTTCAATACCTCTCACAATAGATACACACAAGGCCTGGGCTTTACTTACTATTACTCTATATTCTTTTCATAAACTATGCATGGTGGCTATCACACATTTTATTTCCTTCAAACTTGGGTGGAAATCATACGTGAAGCTAATGCCTGTGGCTAATACTTTATTTACATTTGAATTTTGATCATGATCAGAAATGCAAGTATCGGCCCCTCAGCCAAATATGAACATGCCATGCCCTTTCTGGGGCTGTAAGCTCCAGTCGTGGGAAAATGGCAAAGCTCCCTCAAATGACACTAAGCACCCCCAGTGTTAAGTAAGAGAAAACAAGCCCTAGAAAACCACACTGCGGCAGAGCTAGGTCTTCCTACTGAATTCAAGTGATGATACAAAAGACGTGACAGTCTGGTCATCAACCCTAATTCCAAAGACAAACTCATCAAGTGGCATTAAATACGACACTACATATGAATGGTATGGATGTTCAAAAACCCTGCAGGTACGCTGTTATGCATGATGCCATTTTCTCATTATTTAAAATAGATATTGATAAGTGATGCTTATTCCTTGAAATCTTACCACATTATTAATATTTCAGGTTCTAAAAATCTGTAAAGCCTCCATAATCCTTCTTCTACCCTTGACTAGTTGACATATAAGCATAAACAAAAGACTTGTTAAAACTTGTTAAGACTAACAATTTCCATTGGTATGTTTTACTGTAATGTAACTTTGTCTTTCCTTTATTATATTTTTCACTACGTATATGTATGCGTTTTTCACCTAACATAGGTTTAATCTCAGAATAATGAGGGTTTACTCTATAAAGTTACTTTTTAATTTAGATAACAGTTAAAGTTTTTTTCCCCAGCTTTATTGAGCTGTGATGACAGATGAAAATTGCATATGTTTAAGGTGTACAATGTGATGTTTTGATATATGTATACAATGTTAAATGATGACCACAATCAAGCTAATTAACACTAACGTCACCTCAAATAGTTAATTTCTTTCTTTTTTTGGTGAGAACACCTGAGAGGTAGTAATTTAGCAAATTTCAAGTATACAGCACGTTATTACTAACTATAGTCGCCACGCTGTACATTATGTCTCCAGAACTTATTCACGTTATAACTGAAAGTTTGTACCCTTTGACCAACATCTCCCCATTTCCCTGGCAACCACCATTCCACTCTCTGTTACTAAGAGTTTGACTTTTTTTTTCAGTTTCCACGTGTAATCGAGACCGTGCACGGGTGTGAGGTGATACCTCCCTGTGGTTTTGATTTGATTGCTCTGGTGATCAGTGAAGTTGAGTACCTTTTCATATACCTGTTGGCTGTTTGGATGTCTTCCAGAGACTTCTGATTCTTTCTTCTGCTTGACTGCATCTGTCACTGAAGCTCTTTATTGAGTTTTTTTGTTCATTCATTGTATTCCTCAGCTCCAAAATTTCTGTTTGATTCTTTTTTGTGTTTTATATCTCTTTGTTGGACTTCTCATTTTTTCTTGTATCATTTTCCTGATTTCATTAAATGATTTATCCATGTTTCTTGCAGCTCATTGAGCTTCCTTAGAACAATTACTTTGAATTCTTTGTCAGTCAAGTCATGGGTCTCCATTCCACTGGGGCCATTTACTGGACGTTGATTGCGTTCCTTTGGTGGTGGCGTATTTCCCTGATTCTTTCTTTTTTTTTTTTTTTTCTGTACGCGGGCCTCTCACTGCTGTGGCCTCTCCCGTTGCGGAGCACGGGCTCCGGACGCGCAGGCTCAGCGGCCATGGCTCACGGGCCCAGCCGCTCCGCGGCACGTGGGGTCTTCCCGGACCGGGGCACGAACCCGTGTCCCCTGCATCGGCAGGCGGATTCTCAACCACTGCGCCACCAGGGAAGCCCTCCCTGATTCTTTGTGACCGCTGTAGCCTTGCACAGTTGCCTGCACATTTAAGAAGCTGTCACCTTTTCCAGACTTTATGGACTGGCTTTGGTGAGGAAGGACCTTCACCTGCTGGAGGGGGCCATGCTGGAATGTGCTGTGCCCCTGGGCCTGGCGGAATGGAGGTGTGCTGCAGCTTCAGGTGCGTGGGGCGGGGACTCAGCTCAAATAGCTGTGGTCTGTGATGTCGCCAACCCTGTGGTCCTTAGTGCCAGGAGCTTCAGGACATCTGTGGTGGCTGTGCGAGCTACTGGGGTCCTCAGCAGCCCCTCCGGGTCCAGCGGTAAAAGGGACAGAGGCAGGTGTTGGTGGTGACTGGTGATGTGCATGCACGTGATGGCAGGGCTGCCTGCAGGTGCGTTCATGGTGTCACGAGCCAACTGTGGGCACACGCAGGCTGGTGGGGGCTGAGACCAGTGGCCAGGGCTAGCCGCAGGCATGTAGGTGGTGTTTGCTCTGGGTGCCAGGGCTGGGGTCCCCACGGCAGCACTGGCTGGGGTTCCAGCAACGGGGACAGAGGGGTTGGGACACAAACAGCTGGAGTGTGCAGAGGGGAAAACCTCCAGGGCTCTTTGGGGCAAACGTTGTACGGGGGTCACTGTGGATCTGCTGGCGCTGGTTTCCTTAGGGTGGGGACCCCTGTGGGTCCTTCATGTGGTTGGGGTGCTGGTGGCTCTCCCTGCTCTCCCTCTCCTTTGCCTTGGAGGAACCTTCTGGGGAGGAGTTTCCTCTTCACCCCGAGCAGTGCCAGCCTGGGGGATGGGATGATGCAGGAAAAACGGAACTTCTTCCTGCGCTCTCTGTGGGGTTATTCTCAGGGTTTGAGCTCCGCTGTACTGCTACCGCTTGTCCTGAGCTCTCCCAGAGCTGTATTTCTTCACGGGTAGTTGTATATTATTGGCTTTCGTCGGGGCATGGAGGCTGAGACCTCCTCCCCTGCCACCTTGGTGATGAAGTCTTTTCAGATTTAAGTTTTAAAAAAATATTTGTAAAGTATCTGATGCTGGATCCGTAAGGAATGTCATCCCCCTTCCCTCACCATTTTCCCTCCAGGCAGTCTCCTCTCCTTGTCATCTTAAACTTCTATTGGCCAAGTTCCGACATTGTTTTTAGAAACGCCGATTCAGTCTGTGAACGCTCAACTTTCTGCCAATTTACATTTTTAAGTCTTTCAAAGTGAATGTGTTTGCTGATTACTTGCAGTCCATAGTTAAATCCATTAATGTTTAAACTCCTATATTGTGAGGTTGTACCATATGGTGTGATATTAATTTTAGATGATTTCTTGTTTAAATTATTTTTACAAATTTAATTAATACCAATTGTAACTCCTCCAAGACCCCAATATTTCTTGTTTCCCTTTCTTTCTATTGTCTTTGTTCTTCACCTCAGGACAGGCACATGCAGAGGTGGGAGAAGGTTCTGGAACTCTGCATGTGCACTGGGGCCCTGGGATGGAATGATGGGCAGGAAATGAGACAAAGTCGTATCAAGAGAGTCTTAACATCTGGGAGAAGGGAAGTGACTACAATCAGATCAACAAGTACCATTAGAGTACCTCATCAAATCTAAGACACCACTGATCATAGGATACAGAGTTATATACAACTGAGAAGGGGCCAAGGCAAAGTAGTGCCAAATACATGATCCTCCTTTTGGAGACATTAAACTGTGAAAACATTCTCATCTTGGATTCAATGTAATAAAGTATAAGGATCAACTAATAGAACAGGCAGAAGGCTTCATGTTTATTGCGTAGAAATATTTTTTATTGATGTTACTTGAAATAGGATTTATTACAGATGTGTTTTCCCAGAGCTATTTTTTAAGCTAATCTGTTTCGAGCATGACTTTAAATTTGCTATGAATAAACTTCCTGTTCATCATCTATAAAACATGACAATTTCTAGAGGAAGAAAGAAGACAGCATGGGTTCTTCAACAGAGCTAGAAAAAGTGAGATTTTTATGAATGTTCAATTAGGTTTTTTTTAAATTTTTAATACCTATCATTTAAACTCTAACTAGTCAAAATGCACAAAGGACCACATCTACTCATTCCTTGAGTACCTGTTGCTAAGAAAATTATATGAACATGCAAAACTATAAGCTTCCTGCCTCGCACTAATTAGATTAAAATTAGCTAATGAAATAAAGCCTAAAGACTTATCTGGGTTATAACTTTATTTCACAAGAAAAGACTTTGAAAATAGTTTCCTAGGCAAAGAAAATTGCAACTCATATAAAGGAGCTGAAAAAGGAACATTGAAAGGGCTCTGAAGGGTGCAGAGTATTATTAAGTATTAAGTTATTGATCCACATTTATCAAGACAATAGCAATAGATTTCATAGCCAATTGAGATAGAATGGGATATAATGTTATTCTTTTTCAATTTTTTAGCAATAAATAATGCAGACATTTTACCTTAGTGGCCATTCAGAGAAGCAGGTAAGTTGAAGAACTTCAAGAGGTATACAATGCTGACAGAAGTCTTTAACCAATAATGGCATTTCTCTAAAAACTAGAGAAAAATTAATGCCAGAGCTCACTTTTATCTTCAGTATACTTGTAATTAAAATTCTCTTGGACTCTTCTGGTGTCACTGAATGAATCAATTAAATATAAAGGAATTTTCGAAAAATAGAACCACTTTTTCAGAGTGAAATTTTCGAAAAATAGAACCACTTTTTCAGAGTGAAAATACAACAGAGGTATTAATTTCACTGAATTTAAATTTTATATTATTTTAGTTTTCCACAGTCACTGCTTTTTCAAAAGTTTTAAATAATAATTTTAATTATTTCAATAGAGCACTTACTTCACATGCAGGTTGTGAGAATTTTTGTCAGTTAAGGAAATTGTAATCCAAGTGGGGTTTTCCAAGAAATATTTAAATAGGAAGTTTTTAAAAATAAACCTATTATTCTAATAGAACTTATAATCATGGTATCACCTACTATGCAGTCAGGATTTAATTTGTGGGGAGCATAAGCTGATTTAGCTTCCTTCACACTAAGGTCACACTAAGGAGGGGATCTATTCATGTGTGGTATGGTCCCCTTCCTTTTTATCACCACTATGAGATCTGAAACCTTTTGTTGGTCCTTGTCCTGGACACTAAAGACAGTGAACTGAGGAAGAGGTAGTTCTCACTCATCTACTGAGTAGCACAGAAGCCTCTTAGGAGCTTACACTCAGGTTTTTTAATTTTTATTTTATTTTATTATTTATTCTTTTTGGCTGCATTGGGTCTTCGTTGCAGTGCGCGGGCTTCTCATTGCGGTGGCTTCTCATGCTGCGGAGCACGGGCTCTAGGCACGTGGGCTTCAGTAGTTGCAGCACACAGGCTTGGTAGTTGCGGTGCATGGGCTCAGTAGCTGGGGCTCGTGGGCTCTAGAGCACAGACTCAGTAGTTGTGGCACACGGGCTTAGTTGCCCTGCAGCACGTTGGACCTTCTCAGACCAGGGCTCGAACTCGTGTCCCCTGCATTGGCAGGTGGATTCCTAACCACTGCGCCACCAGGGAAGTCCCCTTACACTCAGGTTTTAATCAGGATGTCAAAGGCTGGTCCAGGGCAATCTCGTGAATTAAAAAAAAAAAAAAAAAATCCTCATTTGTTCACTATTTGTTCTCTTTTTTAAAAAAAATGTTTTCTTTTCTTTTTTTATCTTTTCTTCTTTTTCTCTTTCATTGTATAATTCTTGCTCTTTCAATCACTGGGAAATTTCATATAATCCCTATCTTTTGTTCACATCCAAGGACAGAGCTGAAAAACTCATTTAGATTGAAGAATAAACGGTAGTAAAGCATATACTTTGACCTCTTACAGAGATTTTGCTTTATAAATGAAAATTTTAAACCAAGACTTAGGTTTAGTATGAGGATTTCAGACATTAGTAATTGGTGGGGTAGGTCACTTGAGAGACAATGTGAGATTCTACCTAACATCCCAGAAATCACTTCAGCTGGTCCTGTTGAAAAAGCATGGCCAATCTCAGTGTGAAGCTCAAATATTTACACCAGAGCTGCCCAATAAAATAAAGTGTGGGCCACAAATGTGACCGCTTATGTAATTTAAAATTTTCTAGTAGACACATTAAAAAAGTTTAAAAATATTTAAAATGATAAAAAGACATCTTTTCAACACACAATGTCTTATAGTCATTTTTTTTCACACTGCCTTTGAAATCTGATGCCTTTTATGCTTACAGCTCAACTCTGTTTAAAACAGCCACATTTTCTTTTCTTTTTTTTTTTGAGTATTCATTTTTAATGAGTAAAGGATAAGATACCGATAGTACCATGTGATCATAAAGAAGCATGGCATTATTTTATTTTTAAATTTATATACAGTAAAATTCACTCTTTTGGTTATACAGTTCTACAAAATTTAACAAAAAGACTCATATAACTATCACCAGAAAACAATACACACAATGCTTCCATGATATTAAAAAAAAATTCCCCAGCCCTGCACCTTTGTAGTCGGCTCCTCTCCTCACCCTTAATCCTTGAAACCACTGATACTGTCTCTATTTAGTTTTGCTTTTCCCAGAATATCATTCAGGTTAATCATGTAGTACGTAGCCTTTTAAAACTACACACTGTATGCAGTTGAGATTCATCCATGTCATTGCATTTCTCAATAGTCCATTCTTTTTCGTTACTGAGTAATATTCCATTATGTGGTTATACCACATTTTTTTAACATCTTTATTGGAGTATAATGGCTTTACATTGTTGTGTTACTTTCTGCTGTATAACACACTGAATCAGCTATACCTGTACATATATCTCCATATCCCCTCCCTCTTGTGCCTCCCTCCCACCCTCCGTATCCCACCGCTCTAGGTGGACACAGAGCACCCGAGCTGATGTCCCTGTGCTATGTGGCTGCTTCCCACTAGCTATCTGTTTTACACTTGGTAGTGTATATATGTCCATGCCACTCTCTCACTTCGTCCCAGCTTATCCTTCCCACTCCCCGTGTCCTCAAGTCCATTCTCTACGTCTGCATCTTTATTCCTGTCCTGCCCCTAGGTTCTTCAGAACCATTTTTATTTTTAGAGTCCATATATATGTGTTAGCATACAGTATTTGTTTTTCTTTGACTTACTTCACTCTGTATGACAGTCTCTAGGTCCATCCACCTCACTACAAATAACTCAGTTTCGTTTCTTTTTATGGCTGAGTAATATTCCATTGTATATATGTGCCACATCTTCTTTATCCATTCATCAGTCAATGAACACTTAGGTTGCTTCCAGGTCCTGTCTATTGTAAATAGAGCTGCAGTGAACATTGTGCTACATGACTCCTTTTGAATTATGGTTTTCTCAGGGTATATGCCCAGTAGTGGGATTGCTGTGTCATATGGTAGTTCTATTTTTAGCTTTTTAAGGAACCTCCATACTGTTCTCCATAGTGGCTGTATCAACTTACATTCCCACCAACAGTGCAAGAGGGTTCCCTTTTCTCCACACCCTCTCCAGCATTTATCGTTTGTAGATTTTTTGATGATGGCCATTCTGACTGTGAAATGTCTATTTAGGTCTTCTGCCCATTTTTTAAATGGGGTTGTTTGTTTTTATGATATTGAGCTGCATGAGCTGCTTGTATATTTTGGAGATTAATGCTTTGTCAGTTGCTTAGTTTGCAAATATTTTCTCCCATTCTGAGGGTTCTTTTCGTCTTGTTTATGGTTTCCTTTGCTGTGCAAAAGCTTTTAAGTTTCATTAGGTCCCATTTGTTTATTTATGTTTATTTCCATTTCTCTAGGAGGTGGGTCATAAAGGATCTTGCTGTGATTTATGTCGTAGAGTGTTCTGCCTATGTTTTCCTCTAAGAGTTTTAGAGTGTCTGGCCTTATGTTTAGGTCTTTAATCCATTTTGAGTTTATTTTTGTGTATGGTGTTAGGGAGTGCTCTAATTTCATTCTTTTATGTGTAGCTGTCCAGTTTTCCCAGCACCACTTGTTGAAGAGGCTGCCTTTTCTCCACTGTATATTCTTGCCTCCTTTATCAAAGATAAGGTGAAACAGCCACATTTTACATGCTCAGTGATCACATGTGGCCAGTGGCTACCATACTGGTCAGCACAAATTTAAAAGCTAATTAACAATAAAAGGCAACACTAATCAAGAACTACATGATGGATATAGAAAAATAAGCGGACTCTACAGGAGTTCCCAGAAGTTGGAGGCATCACTCTGAGTATTCAGAGAAGGATAATATGATTCCCAGATGGAGAGGAGAGGGACGAATTTCTGCAGCAGGGAAAATTGCACAGTAAAGACAGAAGGAGTAGTAGGTGTTGGAGCGCTGGGATTTGAGACACTGGTGCAGAGACAAGTTTCGGGAATAGGGGTGTAGATTCCATGACACGTAACGGGGAAGAGGGGGCAAAGTAAACAGCGATTTGCACCGAAGGAAGGTGGTAGCTAATTGCACAAAAGGAAGCAAGGAAGAAAGAGGAGCAAATAGTTGCTATGTTCTAACTGAGTGTCAGCTGAGCAAGGCTCAGGTAGGGACATGCTGGCCAGTGTGGGGAACTCAGGGGAGGATGAGGGCAGAACCTTATTCCGGTTCTTCATCTGTGGATTGGGAGGAAAAGTGGAAATCAAGAAGGGGGAGAAGTCATGTGTAAATAAGATAGGGCTTGGCGGGTCAGAGGCTATGGACGGTAAGGCAGGATGCCAGGGGTTTAGGACGGTCTGCAGGACATTCTTTCAAGAGGTTTTACAGTGAAAGACAAGAAAGGAGATGGTATAGGGAGAGGGTCTGTATGGCTAGGTTGTCTAATCTAGACGTGCTAGTTAATCATCATACTGTATACATCTCATGACATACTTGTTAGTGGTTTTACCCAGTATCTCAGCAAATAAAATGTGATCCATCCAATTTCTGTGTGTTCTAGAGTTTTCAGTAGGCAGACTTATTTCTGCACACCTGTGATATGCAGTGCTTGGCTTTGGGATTAACTCTTTGTTAAAACCTGAATTATTCAGTGCAGATGGATCCCTTCTGGTATGATAAAAAATAATAAGGATTGTCTAAGCTTCTCACTGGGAAATGAGCGCTATGCCAGATTTCTATTCTCTGACTGCATCGTCACGTTTAGAAAGAGCCACGTGCCCTACAGTAGTTGGAGTTGGTTATGGCAGCGACACGCTGATTTCTCTGACCCTTCATGGTCCAGCCTCTGAGATCAAGCCGGCCCAGGTGCCCGTCAACAAGCTCTGGGTGCCCACAGATGACTGTTCGGGTTCTTTATAATGTCAGTCACAGTCTGGCCAAAACATACTTTTCCATCATGACCTTCCACAGATGTCAAATTGAATTCAACTTTGTCCAAGCACGCTTGATTGATTGATTGATTGATTGATTGACGGACTGATTGATTTTTACTTCTCAAATTGTCCTTTCAGGCTGGATTTTCCTCCATTCTTCGCAGCTTCACACTCACCCACAGCATGTTTTTGTCCACTTCACACTTTTGCCTCCTACAGATGCTTCTATCCCCCCTGTCAGAAATCCTGTCCATCTGTTGGTCTGTCTGTGTCTGTCTTCTTTCTATAAAGGGAGTCTTCTATGGTCCACCATTAACAAAAGCATTGTCCTAGCTCTGTATTTTCTATGACTAGGCAGAATTCTGTACCTGAAATCTACTTGTAACCTAGGATTTCAGGCAAACATGAAGTTCAAAAAAATGCTTGTGTGTATGCATGGACTCTCCCTGGAAAGATTACATTTTCAATCGGGAATCTGACCCAAATATATATTGAGAGCTACCAATTAAATTATAAACTCCTGAAGGCAGAGACAGTGAGTTATTGAAAAAAATTATAGTTACCATGTATTAATCTCCTACCAGGTGTTGCCTATTTTTATATAATTACATTTAATTAAACAAAGAAATAAAAATAAAGGTAGGTATTAAAATTAATAAATACCTTTTTCTTAAACAAAGAAATTGGCAAGGTTGATATTTTAAATTTGAATTCATCCTTATCCAATTCCGAGATCAGAGGTGACAATCCTAAAAGGCAGATAACAAATACACGAGACTCACAACAGCAGAAGTAAGTAAGCCTGGTCTTCCCCATTGTATCAAAAAGTGCTTCAGGCACAAGAAGTATGTTTTTACAGCAAGCTCATACAATCTGTCTTGCTAATAGTACGTATTCAATGCATCTCAGATTAATATAATTAAATGGAAATAAGCATATGACATTTTGTAAATATATATCGTGTTCTAGTTACCAAGTTAAATTAGATTTAAATGAATGTTATCATTTAGATACCATAAATAATTAAGTTTGCAGTAGCAATTAATACAGGTTTAAAGTTAACACTGACATTAATTAATGTAACACATTTTAGAAACTTTGGTCTCAATGTTTGGAATTGCCTAAAATTACTTCGAACAAAAAAGAGAAATTACTTTAAACAAAGAAGAGAACATTCTGAAAAGTGCTTTGAGAAAAAGACCAAATTTCGTACCTTTGTATTGAAGGTTGAATTTACAAATATATTTTATTATGTTTTAAGTCATTCTAAAGACAGAAAATTAAAATAATGAAGATAATAGTTTATAGGACTATATTAAAGGTATCAATTAAATATACTCATAAATAAGCAGCATGCTCTAGTGTCTCCCATGCCTATAAATTATTAAGTAGAAAAAAGAGATAAAATGAACAACCCACTTTCTCTTCTGTTACTATCAGAGTGGATTTGTTTTTTGTATATTCATTCCAATATACACCAAGTTTATTTCTAATGTATGATTGTTTTTATGTGGACGATTCAAATAGGAATTACATTTCGAATTTCCAAATATTATGCAATAGGTATCATTTTTTAAAGCAGTAAAGATTACCAGTGGTGATATCAATTGTAAAATTAAGTATCAGAATGCTTATAGATAGCGTCCATCATTCTGTCAACTCTGGCTCCACATTAGAATAATCTGGGAAGCCTTAAAAAATACCAGTGTTGGTCCTCAGCCTAAACCAACAAAATCATAGTCTCAGGGTGCTTTTTAAAATCTCTCAGGTGTCACAGTCATGTGCCCAGGGCTGATAATGTCTGGGTTAAGGAAAGTAGGAGACCCTGGGCTTTATAACCATTTCAAGAGGTAAAATAAACCTCTAAAAAAAAAAAAACCTCTCATTTTGACTTGCTTAGGGTTTTGAACCTGAATCAATTATTAATTAGGAATATATACATATACACACACACACGTATACACACATATTTATGTATATATATATTTATTTACACCATTTTGGAAAACCATTGCAATTTTCTGAAAAATGTAATGAGGAGAAGATTGAAAAAGATGTGCGCCATGGTGGCCACAGGTGACAACACTGCTGTATGACTGAAATTTGCAAAGATGGTAGAACTTACATGTTCTCACCAAAATTAAAAGGTAAATACGTGAGGATGGGTGTGTTTATTAAGTCGATGGTGAGAATCCTTTCACCCTGTTATGTATATCGATTCATCACGTAGCACACTTAAATATTTTCAATTTGTCAATTATGCCTCAATAAAGCGGAGAAAACACCCTAAGGAGACTATAGGTGTTCTGCAGGTAGAGATGGATCTATGATTGATACCGGCCAGGGTTCCTTCAAAGAAGAAGGATGGAAAAAGGGATATGCCGCAGCAGGTGGCAGGAGGGCTAGGGCGGGGTGGAGGGGAAGGGTAGAGGACGATGTGCTCAAACCACAGTCCGTGCGTTTATGTCAGGAGCCTGAGCTGTTTGGAATGTGGGTTAGAAGATGACTTTGAAAAGGAGAATGAGGACGTATCTCTGAGAGCTCTGGTGTCTACCCTGCACGTTGTACGTGATGGGGCTGCAGGGATTTCTACGCAGGGATGTGGTGCGATCAGATTTGGACTCCACATTTATGAAGTATAAGGAGTTTTATGACAGGAGAAGATTTAACTAGGAAGTCTTAAACTTTTTGGAGGCCCGCCAACCCCCCCAAAAAAAACACAACCAAAGAGAATTACCACTGGGCTAAGAAATGAAGAGTCAATGACTTACAAACATACACTAACATCAGTGTTCTAGCGACTTGGTGTATATTTTTCTGGAAAGAGGAGTTCCGTATTCACTTTGCTGCATGTTTCTGTAGACCTTGATGCTGTGCTCAGTAAATGCTAGTCACGTGTCTGGAGAAAGCTAAGGTCCTATTAGTCTCAAGGTAAATTTCAAAATACCTACAAGAAAACACTTGGGATTTTCTTCTTCCTACGTTGTATTTCTTGGGTTCATAAACTGTACACAATATCATGGTCAAGAGTTGACCACAGGTCTCCCGTGGAGGACACACAGCCTTCACCATGGCGCAGATTAAGATGGTCCACTGCACGGAGAAGCCTGCAAGGAACATGTGAGGCTTTAGAAGCCACCACCCAGACTGAGCTGACCGGAAGGAAGAGACCCTCTGAGACCCTTCTTGGAAACTGTTAGAGTAAAGAAAGAGCGTTCCAGTGAGTGACTTCATGCAAACGAGATACGCTGAACCAATTTGAAGGAACCAGATTCCACAGGTGCCCAGAAATAAACTTCTGCTCCACGTTGCTTCAAAACCCATTTTAAACTCACATCTGGATCTGTGTTGAGTGTTGCATTTATCCTTGGAGGCATCTGTTCCGTCCTTTCATCATGGGTGTGAAGCTCTAACTAAACAAGGCAGCCTCTGGAACAATGATGCTCCTTTCCCAGATTCATCCTAGATTCTGTGTCACATCAAGCAGCAGCTTCGCTGTGCAACTTGAGTAACCCAACCCAGATGATTAAGAGAACAGGAAATGTGGTCATGCATTTTCAAGTTTCCTGGCTTCCTCACGGTTCTGACAGAGCGTCGATGTCCCTACAGCTCCGCGTAGTAACTAGCTCGGGTAAGCGATACCTCTAGCGCCTCGCTGACCTAGCATGTGTCGGGGGGTGTGACGAAACACTACACTACGACGACTACGTTCTCAGTGGAAATGCTGACAGCCTCCTGACATGGGCACAGTACACCGTGATGCTTTCATTTCCAAAGCACACGGTACCTGTGGGAAATGGATATGTATGCGCCTTTAGGAATAAACTCTAAACATAGTCTCCAGATGGGACTGATCAAACTGCCACCAGGAGAGAAGGAGCACGAAGCATGAGTACAGTTAGGAGTTGATAAACCAAAAGCCAGAATAATTTCCATCTTAACATCACATAAATAAAAATTGTAGAAAGACAGTTTGCCAAGGGAGTAATAACCCTCCGAAGCTTTTATATTTTCCAAGCATAACAACTTGACATCTACCTGTGCTACACATTAATCTATTCTAAATAGCTGTGATTTACTGAATAACATTGTCGACTCCCAATTCCCCCGTGTGAACCACATTTAGGAGTTTAGGGAAAGGAAGGCTTTAGTTTAAGTGCTTTTGCGTAGAATGGCTGAGGTTTACTGTGCATTAATATTCCAAACACAATTTTTAAATTAATGAACACATGAAAATGCATTGACTTAAAAGTCTGGAATGGACTCAAAAGTTCATGTACTCCATTAGGTTGCCGCTAGGTGAGACTCCTATCTATTAATTTAACATCTCTAATGAATAAAATTGCATACTTCCCTTAAGAAATATGTTCTCTTTTTCAACACTAGTTTCAACATTAGTAAGAAATTGTTCCCAATGTCTAGTGAAAGCGATTACTACTGAAATCTGAGCACATTCTCTTTGTCCTTTTCACGATGGATTTTTACCTTTGTAATTTCTGAATGTGCTCTCTCTCGCGCGCACTCACACACACACACACACACACACACACACACACACACGATCACATCGCTTCCCTGCCTTAACAAAGGTTAAGTGGGTGGGTCTAATACATCACGGACAGACAGCCCACGGTGATATTGTGCAGTGCGGGTGGGTTTTTGGACACATGGGAGCAGCTGAGGGGTGTGTCACTTGGGCCAGGACAAGAGCCCTGCAGGCAGGCGACCCCTGGCTGTGCTGCCCCAGCTGATCACCTGAGCTCAGGTGTGCCCTCCACCTTGCAGACCCGAAAGCACCATTTGCCAGCGCTGTGACATGATCCCACACACACACACACACACACACACACACACACACGATCACATCGCTTCCCTGCCTTAACAAAGGTTAAGTGGGTGGGTCTAATACATCACGGACAGACAGCCCACGGTGATATTGTGCAGTGCGGGTGGGTTTTTGGACACATGGGAGCAGCTGAGGGGTGTGTCACTTGGGCCAGGACAAGAGCCCTGCAGGCAGGCGACCCCTGGCTGTGCTGCCCCAGCTGATCACCTGAGCTCAGGTGTGCCCTCCACCTTGCAGACCCGAAAGCACCATTTGCCAGCGCTGTGACATGATCCGTATCTCAGGGTGGGGCCCAAGAACCAAGATGAGAAAAAAGACGCTAAGACCCACAGCATCACTAATTCGTGTAGAAGGATCTCCATCACTCGTGGAGGGGACGGGATGTTCGTCCACAGTGTGGCTTTCTCTACAGACCAGCTCAAATGATGGTCTCAAATCAGACAACTTCGCTCTCACTTTCCAGACATTCTACAGCCTTGCCTTGTACATAAAGTAAATATCATCTGCCCCTGCGGACCTCCCCACCAGGCCCCCAGGGATTGTCCCCTGATGCGTCTCTGGCAGTTCTCACCCTTCAGCATTCTGTGTTCTTCCCCGGCTCCTCCTTCCGCAAAGGATTGGCACTTGCTGTTTTCACTGCCTCCGCGGCTCTTTTTCTAACCTTCAGGAGCCATTGGGATCTCAGGTCAAATGCTGCTCCCTCTGAAGGGCCTTTCTTGCCCATGACCCCTAATGTATCCCCCAACATTGTGGTCTTGACTCGCTTGGTGCCTTTCTTTCTCCCTCCGAGGATGTCAGCTCCGTGAGAGATGGGGCTTTCCTACTACAGATGGAGGTGTTGCCACACACAGTGGGTTCGCCGCCACTATTTGATGATGTGCTAATTAACACAAGCTCCCTCGTGTGTTCCCGAGAGGAAGTGGGTTACAGCCAGGCCACCGCTTACTGAGCCTGGAGTCCCTGCCATGAAGCGTTCATCTCTCTTGTCCAGCACTGGTTCACTGGGCTCTGAAGAAGACAGGCTGCCACTGTTTGACACTAGGTTTCTCCCTTTGCCAAGTACCCACCGTGATCACCCCCAAACACACACACACACACACACACACCCCCGACGGGCACATTCTCTTTCAAATACACTGACGCTTTAAATGTGATGGTGGCTGAGCCTTGGGATGAAGGGCGTTTCACCGCTTTAGGGCAAATATGTGTCTCTCGGCCACATTTCTTCCTCTTTGTTAAATATGACGACTTGGGGACGGTCCCGGTTCCTGCGCTCGGTGTCTCAGAGTGTTCCACCCGCAGCCCTTCCTCCTGAGATGCCCCAGGGGCCCCCCAAGAGCTACCAAAGGGCACCACCCAGCAGCCTTAGCAACAAAGTTGTGTGCATTGCTCTCCGGTTCTGCTTCTCAAACACTCCGGCATCCTCACTGTTTACCCACGGTTACAGTCACGTTTGTAAGGACGGCATAAACCCTCCCGAGATCCCCCGCCCTTTTCCCTCTGTCCCTGCCTGCTCTCTCCGCCTCCCCTCCCACCCCAGGACGGACAGGCTGCATTTGCAGAGGGCTGAATGCACCTCTGCATTCGATGCTGCCGCTCTGGTCTCCGAATGCTCCCCTCTTTGCCGAGATCCTTCCCTTCCTTCTTCCCGGACGCCCTGGATGCAACCCAGGCTGTCCCTCCTCTGGGAAACCTTCTCCAACAGCCCGTCTGCTCCTTCCGGCATCAGCAGAGGTGCATTTTTCTAATTCATAGCTCTTGGTGCCTGGCTGCACTCACATCGTCCGGAAACTGTCCGTTTACGTGTATTCCTCTCTTCTTCCCCGGACCGGGGGCCAGAGCACGACCCGTCATCTTTGGCCCCGTGTGTCCCAGCGCAGTGAGGTCACATTCAGATCGTCCATGAGGGACAGATCATCTGAATGACCTGAGCTGCTGTCCAGTGAATGGCCATCGTACCTGGACCAGTGAAACAGAGTAAGCAAAAGCAGTAGAGGCCGGCGAATTTCCAGGAAGTTTATGAAAGTAGTAAAACCCTGCGAGCCCTCACTGCACACAAAGTCTGTGAGGCAGACGTCCAGGTCATGCCCCATACGGAGATTGTAGAGCCGAATTTGAGGTGCAGGGGGACCCATTCTGGGCACCGAGCTACGTGCTTCACAGGATTAATCCTCTAATCCACAGCTCTGTCCACCGTGGTCATCGTTACCAGTCCTGTTTTGTAGGGCAGGAAACAGGCTTCCATAACACACACACACACACACACACACCCGACGGGCACATTCTCTTTCAAATACACTGACGCTTTAAATGTGATGGTGGCTGAGCCTTGGGATGAAGGGCGTTTCACCGCTTTAGGGCAAATATGTGTCTCTCGGCCACATTTCTTCCTCTTTGTTAAATATGACGACTTGGGGACGGTCCCGGTTCCTGCGCTCGGTGTCTCAGAGTGTTCCACCCGCAGCCCTTCCTCCTGAGATGCCCCAGGGGCCCCCCAAGAGCTACCAAAGGGCACCACCCAGCAGCCTTAGCAACAAAGTTGTGTGCATTGCTCTCCGGTTCTGCTTCTCAAACACTCCGGCATCCTCACTGTTTACCCACGGTTACAGTCACGTTTGTAAGGACGGCATAAACCCTCCCGAGATCCCCCGCCCTTTTCCCTCTGTCCCTGCCTGCTCTCTCCGCCTCCCCTCCCACCCCAGGACGGACAGGCTGCATTTGCAGAGGGCTGAATGCACCTCTGCATTCGATGCTGCCGCTCTGGTCTCCGAATGCTCCCCTCTTTGCCGAGATCCTTCCCTTCCTTCTTCCCGGACGCCCTGGATGCAACCCAGGCTGTCCCTCCTCTGGGAAACCTTCTCCAACAGCCCGTCTGCTCCTTCCGGCATCAGCAGAGGTGCATTTTTCTAATTCATAGCTCTTGGTGCCTGGCTGCACTCACATCGTCCGGAAACTGTCCGTTTACGTGTATTCCTCTCTTCTTCCCCGGACCGGGGGCCAGAGCACGACCCGTCATCTTTGGCCCCGTGTGTCCCAGCGCAGTGAGGTCACATTCAGATCGTCCATGAGGGACAGATCATCTGAATGACCTGAGCTGCTGTCCAGTGAATGGCCATCGTACCTGGACCAGTGAAACAGAGTAAGCAAAAGCAGTAGAGGCCGGCGAATTTCCAGGAAGTTTATGAAAGTAGTAAAACCCTGCGAGCCCTCACTGCACACAAAGTCTGTGAGGCAGACGTCCAGGTCATGCCCCATACGGAGATTGTAGAGCCGAATTTGAGGTGCAGGGGGACCCATTCTGGGCACCGAGCTACGTGCTTCACAGGATTAATCCTCTAATCCACAGCTCTGTCCACCGTGGTCATCGTTACCAGTCCTGTTTTGTAGGGCAGGAAACAGGCTTCCATATAACAGGACTGGGACTTAGATCAGGGCCACGTGTCTCCCGTGGTCCATCCATCGCTGGGCTTCAGTCCCCAGCGCCTCACTCCACACAGTGGAAGCGCTCGCTGTGGCCGGATTTACACTGTGGACGGCGTGTCTGCAGAGTGGCTTCCTCCGTGTGGCTTGGACCAAGCTGTTCCCTTCAGTCCCCAGCGCCTCACTCCACACAGTGGAAGCGCTCGCCGTGGCCGGATTTACACTGTGGACGGCGTGTCTGCAGAGTGGCTTCCTCCGTGTGTCTGTGTCACGCGAGTATGACACACGCAGGGCAGTCCTCACACCTGTTCGCCAAGGGCAGCCCTTCGCTAGGCTGTGAAGCATCTCCCTGTTCCTTTTGCCATTTTCCTCCTTCCTCAGGACTGTATGTACATTTCTTTAGCTTCTTTTCAACTCCAGCCTCTACCTGCCTGGTGCCCTTTAGTTCCATATCCATATGTATTCATATTCGTTCATGAATATATTTATTCTACTATTCAATACTTCACTCTCCATGTTTATTATTTCCGCCACCCCCCCATTGTTATCACACCTGTTCCTTCAGGGGGTTCTGCCATTTTTCTGCTCTGAATAGATCAAGCTGAGAAAATGGATAAAGTTGTCACTCACGTACAGCTGTCCTTTAGTGTCACTTTTTTCTTCGGGATTTCCCTTTTACAAAAATAAATCACTACTCCCCAGAGACAGGTGTTCTGATCGGCAACCGAGGAAGCAGTACTGCAAGTCGATGGAGAAAATAGGGTTGAAAGGATGACATTGAACAGAGAGCACAGAGGGTTCTATTGACGTCCTGATTCTGCCATTTATTTACAGGCTGTGTGACGAGGGCCCACCCCACTTACTATCTCCTTTCCTTGTATGTAGGGTGAGGCTCTTCTTAATTTTGACTTCAACAGGACCATGACATTGAGTGGGGGGTGGAGGTCTCTAGGTATTTTTGTCTGGGCCTATTTGTAAGAAAATTCTAAAGAAATTGTCATTTTGGAGGAAAGGGGTTGTTCTGCCCCTTTGTAAAAACACTTTTTAAATCAAAATGTACACACACACACAAAGTAAAAAGCAAAATACTCTTTTTTCGCAAAGAGCTCTCATGTAAATACTTGGTTTTGCAGATCCCCGAATGTCATGTAAATGGACCATGCAGGGTGCATGTGTTTGTGTCCATTCACTCTGTAGTATGTCTACGAGATTCACTCATGTTGTTGCTTGTAGAAGTCGTTTGTCTTTTTTCATTTTTATTTAGTATTCCACTGGACAAATATACATACTTTCTTAACATGCTCTACTGTGGCTGGACATTTAGGTTAATTCCAGTGTCTGACAACCATGGATAAAGTTTCAGTGCACATTCTCTCTCCGTGTGTCCTGTTGCACATCTGTACTCATTTCTGCTGGGCGTGTACCCAGAGTGGAACTGCTGGGTCTGGAAAAGGTTCAGGTCCACTTTACCGTAAAACAGCTGCACCGAAGAGGCTGCACCAATTCTGATTACTGCCAACAATGTGAGACGATAGTCTTCCCATTTTTTACGTTTTAAAATACCTCTTAAAATTTTGAAGGTCAAACTATTTTAGTTAATTTGGCTTAGGAAGACACACTGAACTCGAGGAACAGTTACTGATGGGCAATGGATGCTCTGATGTCTCAGTGCTGTTTACAAAGAGTTTGCCACACGTTCTTTTCATTGTATTTGCTACCCACAGTGGTTCGGGGCAGCAGATATTATTATTCTCGTTTTATAGACTAAGGTAGCGAGACACACAGGGCAGAAAGGATACTGGCTAATAATGAATACTTAATGAAAAAGGAGAAGCCAAAAGTCAGCAGCTTGGAACACATAGGTGGGGATCTTCTGTGAATTATTCAAAGCTCTGGAGTTGGCCCTTGGCAAGAACCTTTGGTTCTCAGAGAAGTTAAAGTATATATTTAGGGAAAGTGGTATGTGTTTCTGATTTCAGTGAATTTATATTTATTAAAAAACTCTTTTTCCTTTTAGAGATTTTAAGAATTACTTAGCGGTTATAAGATTAGATTTCACTAATTTATTTTGATCGAAAGAAAACTACGTGTCCCATCTACCTGGAAGGTCCCCTTAGTGGAAGAG
This sequence comes from Physeter macrocephalus, assembly GCF_002837175.3. Taxonomy (NCBI): domain Eukaryota; kingdom Metazoa; phylum Chordata; class Mammalia; order Artiodactyla; family Physeteridae; genus Physeter; species Physeter macrocephalus. The sequence continues at coordinate 111,807,435 of NC_041233.1, forward strand.
TGAAAGGTGCCCAAGGCCATAGAAATGAACGACAACGCCACCTAGGGGTTGTCTCACTAGTTCTGCAGATCAATGGTCCGTGGGCCTTGGGAAGAGTATGAACACCTGATTTCCTTCATGTTTCAACATACGTTAACTAAGCCCCTTTCAAGTTCTATTTATGGTCCTTACTGTTTACTGTTCTAAAGGGAGAGACAAACACACGCATTGGCCCCAGGATCCAGGTCTATTACGTTGGAGGTAGAGCTTCTACAGGTTGCAGAAGATGTGAGCACTGGAGAATGAAGAATGCATAACTTTTACCTAAACTTGAATTAATCTGAAAAGATGAAGTTCCCAATTTTCCAAAATATGTTTTTAACAACATGAAAGTCTTCATTTTATGCAAAGTTCTTCATTTTAAATAAAAAGGAAAATCAATAGTGGTATAGAATGATCACCTAAAAAGAAAGCTAAATTGTTTGTGTCAACACAAGACTTAAAGCCACGGTCAGGTTTTCCCTTGCTTTATGAGACAGAGTGTTCCCTATACAAACTGGAACTTTGTTACAAACACTTTCAAAATGATTGATCAGTTACAGAAATCAATGGGAATTTTATTTTGTGAAAATTGTATTTTTATAAATGGCAAGATAAATATATGTAAAACTGGAGCTCAATGCATATATGGCTACGTAATAGTGAAGAGGTATTCATGGTTCAAGGTTAATATATCTTTAAAAATATTCATCTTGTAGACCTCAAAAATGTCTACATGATGAATTGTGCTAACAAGGCACTTATTTAATTATAATTAATGATGGAGGCAACATATAAAGAATGGGCTCAATTTTCAGCTGATTTAAAGAATAACATGTCCTACATAAATCTATCATTCTGTGAGAGCCCACTATAGACACAAGATATTTCAAATCTATCAAGTGGCTTTTATTGCCTTTGCCACATTTTTTGTTCACAATGCTATTTTAAAGGTGAATATATTTAGCAACAATAGAGCAGTTTTACTTGTCAATCAACCTTACTACTACTTTTGGCATAACTTGCTGGCATGATTGAAGCGATAAAAGCCAAAGAAGAAAGTGGAAGATTCAGAGAAGAAAGAACGTAGTGATGAAAACATAAAGGAAAAGAAGAAAGACAATGTTATGGTGGTGGGTGGTTGTTTATCTGACCAAGAAAATCACCAAGTTAAAAGGAAAGTATTCTTTGTTTTTAGAAGTTGTAAAAACCTATCCAGGTGTCGTACTCTTGGCTGGAGAAGCAGTTTCTCCTCCAGAGACACAACCATAGGGCTGTGTTAGCAGCTTAGGAAACACAAAGAGTTTTCATAGGAATCTCACATAACTTGCAATCTCGTTCTCTTTGAGTAACACTGATGGAATTTTTATAGTCTTATGAGTGACCACAAATGATAAATGTGACTACAATAATGTTAAAAAGGCAGTAAGCAAAGAAATGTGTTTTTTAATGTTCCCCTTCTTCACCAAACACCCCAAGATTCAGATTCTTTAACAGAATATATTTTTTTAACATCTTTATCGGCGTATAATTGCTTTACAATGGTGTGTTAGTTTCTGTTTATATCAAAGTGAATCAGCTACACATATCCATATATCCCCATATATCCTCCTTCTTGCATCTCCCTCTTACCCTCCCTATCCCACCTCTCTAGGTAGTCACAAAGCACCGAGCTGATCTCCCTGTGCTTTGTGGCTGCTTCCCACTAGCTATCTATTTT
>NC_041233.1:111809485-111829108 GCF_002837175.3 Physeter macrocephalus
ATTGTAAATAGAGCTGCAATGAACATTGTGCTACATGACTCTTTTTGAATTACGGTTTTCTCAGGGTATATGCCCAGTAGTGGGATTGCTGTGTCATATGGTAGTTCTATTTTTAGTTTTTTAAGGAACCTCCATACTGTTCTCCGCAGTGGCTGTATCCATTTACATTCCCACCAACAGTGCAAGAGGGTTCCGTTTTCTCCACGCCCTCTCCAGCATTTATTGTTTGTAGATTTTTTGATCATGGCCGTTCTGACTGGTATGAGGTGATACCTCATTGTAGTTTTGATTTGAATTTCTCTAATGAGTGATGTTGGGCATCTTTTCATGTGCCTCTTGGCCATCTGTATGTCTTCCTTGGTGAAATGTCTATTTAGGTCTTCTGCCCATTTTTTAAATGGGGTTGTTTGTTTTTATGATATTGAGCTGCATGAGCTGCTTGTATATTTTGGAGATTAATGCTTTGTCAGTTGCTTAGTTTGCAAATATTTTCTCCCATTCTGAGGGTTTTCGTTTGCAAACATTTTCTCCCATTCTGAGGGTTCTTTTCGTCTTGTTTATGGTTTCCTTTGCTGTGCAAAAGCTTTTAAGTTTCATTAGGTCCCATTTGTTTATTTATGTTTATTTCCATTTCTCTAGAAGGTGGGTCATAAAGGATCTTGCTGTGAGTTATGTCGTAGAGTGTTCTGCCTATGTTTTCCTCTAAGAGTTTTAGAGTGTCTGGCCTTATGTTTAGGTCTTTAATCCATTTTGAGTTTATTTTTGTGTATGGTGTTAGGGAGTGCTCTAATTTCATTTTTTTACGTGTAGCTGTCCAGTTTTCCCAGCACCACTTATTGAAGAGGCTGTCTTTTCTCCACTGTATATTCTTCCCTCCTTTATCAAAGATAAGGTGACCATAGTGTGTAGGTTTATCTCTGGGCTTTCTATCCTGTTCCACTGATCTATATTTCTGTTTTTGTGCCAGTACCATACTGTCTTGATTACTGTAGCTTTGTAGTATAGTCTGAAGTCCAGGAGCCTGATTCCTCCAGCTCTGTTTTTCTTTCTCAAGATTGCTTTGGCTATCCGGGGTTTTGACAGAATATTTAGATAGATATTAAACTAGCTTTTAGTAGACACTGTGTGTTTTCACTATTATTATTGTTCTTGCTGGTTTTCTAGATTGCTCTTTTACTCTGCTTTTCTTTTTAGCAATTGTGTTGGTAATAACAACAGCGTTTTTTCCCCTGAGTTTGTCTGGTTGAAATAAAGTACAATACAAATTGGGGCTTCCTGATGTTCAATCCAGGCAGAAAAAAAAGGGAAAATTTACAGGAATAACACACTCTCCTACAAGACAGGAAGCTTTCCCCTCATTTGTCCTCAGAGTGAAAACATTGAGACCTCTCAGCTGCATAGTCAGGGCAGAGTGGTGTCCAGAGGAGATGGTCAGTGGGACAGCTTCCAGGAGCTCTGAGAGGCTCAGTCTGAGCCATCACTTGCCTCCTGCCTTCTGCTACCCTCAGGCTTGTTCTAGAATCAGCAGGAAGGACCACCCGTAGCTTCGATTTATGGGTGATAGTTCTGCCCTCAGGAGCCAGAAAAATTCTCATAATGCCTTCCCGCCTGGCGTTGACAGGTGCTCTCTGTTATTTCACAAAAGGATGACATCCAGTACTGAATCTGACCTTCCACGTATGGTCGGCTGAGATTCAGCCTTAGTCATGACTCCTCCTGTGATATAAGGCCTGAGGTGAATGAAACAAAAGGCAGCTCCCTCCCACCATTTAGTCTTGGACTTGAACTTCAAAGTCAGCCTGAAGAGGTTTTCTCATGTATCACTGTTAAGCAATGTTTACCCCTCCTTATATTTTTGCATCTTTTTATCTCTTGGGACTTATGTACAAATTTTTCTAATCACGGCTTATATATATATCATCAATGGCTGATATGTCTAAACTATTGCAATTGTTTCTTATATCTACCAATTTAGAGTATCTTCAAACTTGATATTCTATTTTTCACCTTTCTTCCAGTCACTGGTACAGATGCCAAATCCACTGATCAGGTTTAGAGGATGATACCTAGACACTTTTCTGTAGTTCCATACCAATCAATTAATCAGGACCTTTGGAAAAGATCAATCACCAGTTTAGAAATAACACTATAGATCTGCCTACCTACCTGTCTGATCAGTCAGTTGTTATTCCAAATAGTGATCTATGATGGCTTTAAATCAGGGATAGATGTATCTGTTGATGTGGAGTAATATGGAGAAGACTCAGAATTTCCTACGAGACTGAGCCGTGAATTCCTCATCCCCCCCCCCCACTATATCACCTAGTGACCCCAGTCCCCACTGATATGTCCTTTCCATACCTGTTCTCCTATAACTACAGTTAGAATATATGGCCTTGAAAGGTAAAGGCACACAAAGGCAGGTATAGGAAGAAAAAGATTGGCCTTGCCTGGGTCCCAGAATAAGTGAAAACAAATTACTGTGACTCTTAACCAAGCTTCAAGGCAGTATATTTGCAATCCAAGAGCTTTCCGGCAGCATCAGAAGAAACTGAGGGGTGGACAATGCTCCTTATGAATAAAATGCATTTTGGTGAAATAAAATTGTCCCTGGACTCCAAGTCAGGCATGTTCTATGAGGGTTCACAAGCCCCAAGGATCCCGGTGTCAGATAAAACTCAACACGTGTCCTCCTCAGCATCATCTGTATTTAAATCCCTGAAGATTACTCTTATTTTTTTAACTTCTTGCCCAAAAGGACAGAGTGAAGGCATTATGGATTTTAAAATGTGTTTCAGATAGGAGTCATTCAGAGCCACTTTGGAATATTACTAAAACCTCCTTAAGCGGCTCCCATGATTCTCTTTCTGTTGCAAGTTTCACGGGAGCTGTTTACAAATTATCTTTCTGATCTGCTAGTTGCTGGAGCATGGGGGTTGTCATAATTTCCTCATTGTGCGGTCCCAGCTTCCCTGTGGCAAGTGTTCAGGGAATTCTGCCTTAATTGAACTGGCATTCTCAGAGCCATGATTTGGGGAAAGCTGGAGAAGTTTGCTTGGCACAGCATCTAGCTTTCTGACAGTGCCATACTAGTTTTATTTGCAGATGCATGTGGAACAGTTTCCATCAACCTTTTCAGAGTATTGATAACACTTATTGATTATTAGAAACATATAGGAAACTATACAATACCATCCAGGAATAAACCCTAGAAATTAGAGAGAAAGAGAAAGTTTCAGAATCAACCCTACATACTATTGACTACAGACTCTCTGTTTTACCCGGCTACAAACAATCTGCGATTTCTGTTTTGAGGTCCCCTTATGTGTAAATCACTAAATCAGGTAGTTGCATTTATGCAGTGTGAATACATTTTTTTTTCTTATAAAATGGAGCCTTCTTACCTTGAAACTGAGCATTAAATCCTTTCCGTCGATGGTTACTGTCGGATGTGAAATGGAGTCGTAACCAATTCTTGCTACTGATAACAGGAGAAGGGAGGTTCATGCCCGTCAGCCTGGAAGACAGAATGAAGAAAATCTCTCTTGTAAACCAGCAGCACAAATGTCCCATCCCAAACCTGATTTTACAACTGAGCGCCGACAGTCTTTATGTAGGGTTGCCTAAAACAGACGCCATTTATTAGCTGCATTTCCACTTTGAAGCACTTCAGATAATTTCATCTTTGCCCACAAAGAAATGCTACATTCATCCTTGATGGAATAAAGGCTTTCACAAATATTGGACGTTTTGATTGTTCTTTATTAATGATGATTAAATGAGCAGATATTCTTTTGATCTCTTATTTCTTCTTATCAGGACCTCGATCATAATGAATTACAAAAGGAAAAGATAGGCAAATGATACAAGTCTGCCCTTCACTATTTGAACACTTGGCAATTCGGTTTCACCTGAAGTCGACTCAGATAACTGATAACATCCAATCTTTCCAGGGCCCCATCTGCAGATTCACAACCTGGGCCTTTCCTACTCAAGTGAAGAAGAGGGATGTTTATGAGATTAGTGACAAGAACTGTCAAAGAGATTCAACATGGAATAAAATCATGTGTGAGTAAAGTAGTATATTAAACAAAATTAAATCTTTCAAAAGTAAGACAGGATCAATCTCTGGTTAAGCTGTTGAAAATATCCAGCCCACTTACAACGTGCACTCTGGTTGTCAGAAAAAGCAAGTCATTTACTTCCTACTATTGAAAATTTTGTGTCATTACTAAGGAGTACATGCCTTCTCAGGCAGAGGAGCTCTTGATGGTTAGAGATGATGTGATGCCTTCCATTCTGGACAGTGGTCTAAGTACCACTGGATTGGATGCTTCAGACAGACAATTGTGTGTTGGCTCCACTTGCACTAGTTGAGGCACTATATCCCTGGGTTATCTTTTCTGAACCTCAGTTTTCCAGTCTGTAAACTGGACTTGAAAAGACCTGGATCAAGGTGTTTAAGGAGATGGTATAGATGCACGTGTAAATGCTCCTAAAGCTACTCACATGGGGTTACACACTGTATAATTATTTTGCATCTCAGCTGTAAAACTATTTTCAAAATGATGCTTATTCGTGCAGATGATATGTCAGGGATTCACAAATTGCCCTGGAGCTGAAACTGGTGGGGCCCTTTGCGGGCTGGCTGGCGATTTCCACAGCTGGAAATCGTACTCTATGCCTGGAATTTGCTAGGCACAGGTTGGCCGTGTAGAGCGTTTCCCTAGTTACTCCTACTTTTACCTGGAGGAAAAGCTGCATCCAGTGAAATATGTAGGCAAGCTTCCTGATGTCAGGGTGTTCAATTTCAACTCTCAGGTTTAAAAACGTGCGGTATCCATTCAAAGTGAAAAGCCAAACCTTGACTGGAACCAATTGCAACAGTGTTTGTGTCACTGTTTGAAATAATCTTTTGTAAGAGGAAATACATTACTCAGATCTTACTCTTTGCTTGGATTTATGTAGCACCGACTGGTGAAGCTGGATACGACTGATTCCAAAAAACATTTCATCATTCTAATATTTTTTTTGAAGGCTCCTTCCCCCACCTTTCTTTTCCTGGTGAGATTACGTTACAAATTCTATTAGAAAATGGTCACGTACCTCTTTGCCTCATAGTGACAATGGCCAAGAGAGAAGTAAATTCGGGATTCAGAAACCCCCATTGATCCAGCTCACCTATATCTACTTACTAAAATTTTTATAACTGAAATCCACGTTTATTTTGCTGTTGCTTTAAAAATATTGTTTCTCCTTAATTAGATTCTCTTGGAGTGGTTCTGATTTCAAAAACTAGGTGGAGTTACATTTTAGTTCCATATCAACGTTAGCAATGCACGTAAACAAATCCCCCTTTCACCGCCATATCTCCCAAATACTTACCTACCAAAAAATGGCAGTTTTGTGGTAGTGGACAAACTTGACCAATAAAGAGCCAGATAGAAATACTTTAGGGTTTATGAGTCACATCGTCTCTGTTGCCACTGTTCACCTCTGCCCTTGTAGCCCCGAAGCAGCCCTGTGTGATATGTTCCCACAACACTTTACTTACGGACATGACTTGCATTTCATGTAATTTTTCTGCATAACAACATATTATTCTTTTTTGATGTTTTTTCAGCCACCGAACAATGTAACAACCATTCTCAGCTTATAGGCCAGATTTGACCTGTGGGCCATAGTCTGCTGATTCTTGCTTTATTATAGATGAGGCAGTTTGTAAAATATTGAGTAAGGAAGATAACTAGACGATGTATATCAAACTAGTGTATATATTCAAAAACTGCATAATTCCTGTGCAGATTTCTTTTATATAGAATCAAAGGTGAGGATTTAGTAACAATTATATAATTTATTTCCCGTGGTTAGAGCCAAGCCATGCAAATGAATCATACTCCAGAGTGAATTAACATGCATGGATTTCTTGACTTGGCTGTGTGAATGCAAGAAATATTCACATCCTCTGTTGTGGGGGGAATATGGGGGCAGGTCATTGTTCCATATAAGACCTATCCTTGGAACTGTGCATTGTTCTCTCACCTTCCTTAGGGCAGGGGCTAACCTTAGAGATGCCATTTAACAGAAAGTTTATATTACAAAGTCAATCGTTCCTTCATTACAAGCAAATTTAAAGAAAGTTGACTAATATGGAAGCCAGCGGATGATAGGGCAGATTTACTAAGATCCTGGATGATTCAGAAAAGGTTTAGAGGTAAAGAAATTCAACTGAATACCTTTGTGATAATGGCTCCCAAAGTGTCCACATCCTAATCTCCACAACCTGTGACTATGTCACCTTACATGGGAAAAGGGCACTTTGATGATATGATGACGTTACAGATTACCCGGGATGATGGGGTGGCCCCATGTAATCAGAAAGATCCTGAAAAGTGGAAGATGGAGACAGAATAAGACAGTCAGAGGGATATCTGTGAAATCGAGTCAGAGTGAGGCTTGTGCAAACTCCACAGGTGGTCGCTGACCTTGATGATGGAGGAAAGGGTCATGGACCAAGGAACGAGGGTGACCTCTAGAAGACAGAAAGGGCAAGTAAGTGCATTCTCCCCTAGAGCCTCCAGAAAGGACACAGCCCTGATGACACTTTGATTTCATTGCAGCAAAACCTGTATAAGATTTATAACCTGTAGAACCATGAGATAATAAATTTGTATTGGTTTCAGCCATCAGGTTTGTGTTAATTTGTTATGGCGGCAATGGAAAACTACTACAGCCTTTTAATATGTGTATCCTACTTTTCATTCGAAAACAGTCCTGAAAGAAAGTCCATATGGTAGAAACTGTCATCACTGTATACCTGTTAATAACCTTAGAGAACCAGTGCAGTTTAAACCCTGTCCGTAATTATCAACGATTGAACATCTATCATTGTTGCAGTGAGATCTCCTACAAGTCCTCTACAATTCTTAGCTGTACTTCTTATAAATCTGTTGGAATTGGTTTTCTAATAAATAAATAGTCTGGGAAGTGAGAGGTAAACTATGGGGCAATTGTGGACTTGACATGGTTAGTACAAGATAGAAAGCAGAACCATTTTCAAGAGAAAAGAGGAAATGATGGCATAACAAATATCTTTGTCTATTAGCTTACAATATACTGACAACTTTTTTATCCTAAGCATATAGAAACAAAGGACCTGGTAAAATCAAGCAAATCAAAGATTTCTGGGCTTATAAAATAAAGGAGGGTGGTGAGGAAAAAAAGAACACCTCAATGCAATCAGCTGGGAAAAAGTCTTTCTGAGGAACTGGTAGATGCATTTCATTTCTGGAGCATCTCAAACTGGGTCAGGAAACTCATCAAGCCCAACAATGTGGATACTGAGCAGTCCCTACAGATATGGCTAAAGGTATCAGTAGTTCTCAAAATTTTTTTCAATAAGGCCAAATTAAGCGATTTAATCCATTGGCAAATTCATTTCTTTCAAAGGATTCAACAAGGTTTTGCTTCTGCCAAAGGAACAGAATTGGGTCATTTGTAGAGACATGGATGGACCTAGAGACTGTCATACAGAGTGAAGTAAGTCAGGAAGAGAAAACAAATACCATATGCTAACACATATATATGGAACCTAGAAAAATGGTACAGATGAACCGGTTTGCAAGGCAGAAACAGAGACACAGATGTAGAGAACAAACGTAGGGGCGCCAAGGCGGGAAAGCGGTGGGGGGATGGTGGTGTGATGAACTGGGAGACTGGGATTGACATGTAGACACTAATATGTATAAAATGGATAATTGATAAGAACCTGCTGTATAAAAAATAAATAAATGAAATTAAATTTAAAAATAAATAAATGAAGATCCCTCATGGGATCCTTAAAGTTAAGACGATCGTCTTTGAGCCAACATAGAACCATCCAGGCTGTTCCGTTTTCTCCAAATAGCTTTACAATAAACTCTGTGATTCTATTTTTAATACATCCATAACATATTTTTCCACTTAACCTCCATCAGCTCCTCTTTCCTGGTTTGCGGCATAAAGGGGCCCAGCACACTGTTCTTCCCAAACATCATGCCCTGTGTCTGTGACTCATCTGTTTACTTATGTGCATTGAAAGCTGTAGACTTGAGTCACCAAGATAGTGTTCTGAAATGCATTGGGAAAGGCTACAGTTTTTTCAGAGAGCTCTTTTTGAGCGCTCCTCTAACGTTAAGCCAGATTTCTTATGTCTTTAGGAAATCATCACACTAATCTCTGGGGATTCCTTGGTGGTTAAACCTCTTTAACGATGATGACTAAGAAGCCAGAAAGCATTAATACCATCAACACGGACTGTAAATTACCCAGCCTCCCTAAGGAGACTAAGGAATTTAATAAATCTGTTACTTTGAAGAGACTCATTGCTTGTCAAGTTGGAGAGAAAGTCATCTGGAAGCTGTGCTATTTCTGTGCTCTTGTGGACATTTAATCAGAGTGTGGTGGTTCACTGATCTCTGTTTTGTCAAAATTAACTAGAGTAATCTGATCACATGAAGTTTTCCTGAAATGCCGTATTTCTAATTGGGTGTTATTCATGTTAATAGTGAACATATATACATATTTTACATTGAGTTTCTAATGCTGTCACTGTAAGCCTTATTTTGGGCACTGAAGAAAATAACGATGGAAGTAAAAGGTAGTTCTTACTTTGGAAGAATAGAAAAAGCAATTTAAAAAAGAGCTATGGGGGCTTCCCTGGTGGCGCAGTGGTTGAGAGTCCGCCTGCCGATGCGGGGGACATGGGTTCGTGCCCCGGTCCGGGAAGATCCCACATGCCGCGGAGCGGCTGGGCCCGTGAGCCGTGGCCGCTGAGCCTGCGTGTCCGGAGCCTGTGCTCCGCAACGGGAGGGGCCACAACAGTGAGAGGCCCACGTACCACAAAAAAAAAAAAAAAAAAGAAAAAAAAAAGCTATGTAAGTGCGTGGACATACACAAATATATGTATACCAGATACACAAGCATGTACATATACACACACAATAGTTACATATTTACATACAAATATTTCTAGAAAGTTATTCCAAAGGTTTTACACACAAAGGTTTTACACACAAAAAAACACCCACCATCTATTTAAAAGCAGACCACAGAAGACTTCTCCGTTAAAAGTTCTTCCTTTCATCAAATTGATACTTTCTAATAGACTTTTCTTTCACCCTCTTGGCATTCATGGTTAGCTCTCATGAAGATCTTCTCTCTTGGACAACAATCTCTCTCTCTCTCTCTCTGCCTTTTTGTCCTCCAGGCACTTTTGAAGATTCTATCATTATATGGTTATTATACACGCATGGCTACACCCTTCCCTCTTGGTAATTTTATCCACCCTATGACTTTAGCGTCATCTTTCACATTCTCTATGTGCCTCATACCTCCTATGCCTTTTGCAAAAATAATCTGTAGATTCTGGAGCCCGTGGAGCTCCCTCCAGGGTGGGACACCCGTCCTTCCAGGCTCGCACTCTCCCCTGGCTTCCACTCTGGGATGAACTTGACTCCACTGTGCCCACACGTGCAGCCAGTGCTCCTTGCCTGCTCAGGGTCTTGACGTACACTGTTCTCTCGCATCTACCCCACCACCCGCTTCCTCTCCATTTGCCTGGTAAGACTGGGCACTGTTTAGGGCTCAGAGGATATGTCACATTCTCAGGGAAGCCTGACCTGACCACGTAGGTGAAGCTATTTCTCCCTTCTTCTGCCCTCTCCTCGCTCCCCAGTTTATCCTTCGCAGACATTTCAAATTAGTGATGACCTGTCTCTTGGGTGGTTATCTATTGAATGGGCATTTTTCCTGTGACACATGAAGCTTGTGTTACCACCAATGTCTCTCTAGCACCCGGTAAAGTGCTGGGCAGTTAATAGAGGTTGAATATACATAGGATGGGAAAATGGAAGAGGTAAGTTTAAACACTCCCAGGGGGCCTTACCCAGGTCCCATCTCACAAAGTGAAGGCTACTCTGTACAATCCTTCATGTTATGAAGCCAGGCTGGGTGTTCGTGACTTAAGATGCCTTCATGGGGTGAGTCAGATCTCTTTATAGCATTAGAGGTGAAGAGAGTGGGTGGGGGGGGGGTGCTGGGAGAGAGCTATGGTGTCATACCTGCCCGGGACCCAGGCCTCCACACAGACCCACGCACGACTCTGGGGGGCCGGCCATGCAGAATAGATTTGAACGGGCTCCCCCGGTTTCATGCCCCAGCAACCCTGACTGGACATCCAGTCTCCCCTTACTTTAATAAACCCTCAGGAAATCCAGAGAGACACAACTCAGCTGCCCCAGAAACGCCCTCAATACCCACCCCTGAGGTTGGCCTTTGGTAGATGTTTAGACCCTAGATGCACCGGGTTGCATGGATTTCTGGGAGCAGCAAGTTCTCAGATGGGTAACACTGGCCGCAGCAAAACAGGCGTGGGTGCAGTGGACCCAAGGGAGGGATCAGAGCGTGGGCAGCACCCTCACCTCATAGCCGCCTCCTCAGCTTTAGGTTTGCACACAGCGTCTGCTCAGTTGCTAAGTTGGCACTCAGCCCTGCCGTGTTCATTCTTCTAACCCAGCACCGCCCAGGTTCTCGCCCAAGCCCTGTCACCTCTAACTGTGCTGTGGAAAAGGTCTCTTTAATTGTGCATTGCTTTCCTGCCCCTCCCTCTACTCAAATCCGCTCGGTGTAACCCTGACATGAACCGCCCTAAATAGAACCCAATTCAACATTTATAAACAACCATCCTAGGCACCAAAGATACAACTGTCAGCAAAATAAGATGCCCAGAATCTCTCAGAGTGACCTCAGGGTATGACACGTAGGGTAAGCATCGCCAAATGGGGAACACGGGTCACGATACACATCGCAATAGGGGCTCCAGCTCTTCTTGGCGGAAGACCCTGCTGGAAATGCGACATCTGAGTTGTGACTTGTCAGGTGAGTTGCTGGACCGGGGACAACAGCTCGAGAGCAACAATTTCCAAAGTGCAGATTTGTGGAGACACCCAAGCCAGATCACGACTCACGGGCCCTTTCCTAAAAATACTCCAATGGCTCCAAATCACTCTGAGAAAAATCAGCTTTCTTGGCATGGGATTGAAGATGCTTCACGGTATGACTCCGACCGTGTCCTGCCTTCTCTCTCTTTGTGCCCTAAATCATCTTATACCTTCATGTCTCCCTGACTTTGAGCTGTCCTCTCCCATCCAGAGCCCTTTGGCTGACGTTTGCCTGTTTAAATTCTCAGATTTCAAAGCTTTTGTAAAAGATATCCCCTGCCAAAATCTTCTCTTATTATCTCAGGTAGAATCAACTCTCCCGTGTTCATAATCTTTTAGCACTTGACCCATATATGTCTATGGAAATTATAAGAGCCCATCTTGTACTTCTTCTTTTTTTTTTTTTTTTTTTTGCGGTACTTGGGCCTCTCACTGTTGTGGCCTCTCCCGTTGCGGAGCACAGGCTCCGGACGCGCAGGCGCAGCGGCCGTGGCTCACGGGCCCAGCCGCTCCGCGGCACGTGGGATCCTCCCGGACCGGGGCGCGAACCCGCGTCCCCCGCATCGGCAGGCGGACTCTCAACCACTGCGCCACCAGGGAAGCCCCCCATCTTGTACTTTTGATGTCATATCGATGTCTGCTTCCTCGAATGAACTGGGAGTCCCCTGAGGGTACACCTGGCACCTTGTTAATTGCCCTCATCCTGGTACTTTGCATACACGGGAGCCTCAATAAATCCATTTTAAGTGGTTTCTATGCTTTTGTTTTTGCTCATGATGTGAGCTCCTGAAACAGCAGCGCAGCTTAAGACTATAAAAAGTTAAGATCATTAAGAGAAGGCCATTCTTATCTTTTCACGCACGGCGATCTCCTGCCGGTGTCATGATCTGCCGAGTGCGAATGCCAAATGGATCAGCTCTGGCCTCTTCTTTCTGTTCCATCTGTGGCTTCCAAGGGGTCCGGAGCAGTAACACAGGCCTCACTGAAGCCAGTGAGAACATCCCTGTGTGTCAAGGAAGGAGCGGGAGGTGCACGATGGACCCTATTAGAGACGGGGCAAAGGAGCCCAGCCCAGACAGGAGGGATTGAGAGCAGGTCATAGACACATCGAGGGCTTCAGCAAATCAGGCATTAGGCATGAACCCAGAGGTCAAGCAGAGAAAACCATTTGGGAGAGAATGGGACAAATCCTGTCCTCTAAAGCTTAAGGACTAAATGTCAGGCAGTAGCTCGGAACGAAGCCTGGGAAATGGCCCAGACGGATGGTAATAGGATAGACGGTCAAGAGACAGCATTTCTCAGTGGAAAGTCCTTTGGGCCTCTCGTCCACCCCGGTGACCTAGGAAGGAGGCCAGCAGGGAATGTGGCTGCAGCCCAGGGGCATGCTTTTCCCTCCTGGCCTGAGGGGTGGTCACACCCACCAGAAACCTGCACAGTGTGGGGGACCCCGTTCACAGGTGACATGAGGTCACATCTGTACCAAATATCTCCGTTGCAGCAAACTGGTCTGGATCTGAGTCGGTGACTCGGGAAACAAAACCTCCAGTATGTGTCTCTAATCCCCGGCTCCATCTAATATTCTGGCGGGTTCTTTTAGAGCCACCTGCAAAGACAGGCATCTGAGGTTTGCCAACAGGAAACGAGGTTCTTTGCCTCCTGTACCACCTGGACTTTCAAAGGAGCCAATAGTTGGCTGTAGGCATGGATACACATCCATATGATTTGTTGATTATTAAAAAGACATTATCTACAAACAGATTTCTATAATAAATGCACATAGACGATACTCCAAGACTGTCAATAAAAAAGCAAAAAAAAAAACCAAAAAACCCAAAAAACAAAATGACATATAATTTCTGGATCACTCACCATTTTCTCTTTGATGTTATTTTTAGCAGTATGTATTATTTAACACACAACAAAAATATTTTTTCCCTTAATCTTGGGGTAAGATGTTATCCTAGCCCACTTCAAGGGTCTGAAATGTCTCTCTTAGGAAACTTTTTTCCTCACTTGATATAATGACATTTCCTTATGCCACTAGCTGGTAAGATCCACCCCCTCCCCGATGCTGCTACATTCTTGGTGGCAGGAGGGTAGGAGATGAGCTGTCCCTAATTGCACGGGACCCAAGGTACAGCTCTGATATGCGAGACCATCAGAATCTGGGGCACATCTGACAGAGGCACACCTGTGTCGCCGTCCGGCTGCTGCAAGCCTGGTTACTCTTCACACAGGGACACACAGCCCTTGGGTTCGGTCTATGGCTGCTCCTTCCCAGGTGGTCTGATCTGTGCTTGTCACCTTCATGTCACAAGTGCCATCACAGCAAGTGAGCTCCCTCCACCCACGGCTCTGTATTGAGGCCCAGGGGCAGCTGGAGCCTCACGGAGGCTGCCCCACGCTTTCTCCCTCACCTGCAGACTCTGGGGACCTATAGTCATTACGAACGCAGACTCTGGAGCCACCCTTGCCTGGACTCATGTCCTCCCGGCTGGGTGACCCCGGGCATCGACTCACCTCAACCTCCAGCCTCCTCTGGGTGAAGAATCACACACACACACTGCAGGCTGGACACTCCTGGTCGCCTCACAAGAACCCTTTCCTACTTTCCCGTCCTAAAAAAAATTCAATTTTGTTCTGAAACCCACTTCTACCCTAGCAGCAGCGAGATTCAGGGAAAGGCGATTGCTTGCTGAACTTATACGTGGATACTTATCTATCTATCTATACATATATACTCACAAAACACACTCATATGTATGCAAGTTATATATGTCATATACTGTGATATTGCTGTATTATGTAATATATATGCAGGTCTCTGTCTACCTATGTATCATCATAAAAAGTTTCCAAACATGTCAACTATTTTCTGTTTCACGTTGATGAGACCAATACTGCCTCAGTTTTTCAAATGTATTTATGACCTTCCACATGCCAAACCTTGTGCAATGTGCCAGGAGTACGAAGTGGAATAAGCCCTTGTCTCTCACTTCACATGGTTTACAGTCATTCTAACTGAGGGTGTTATGGGCTGATCTGTGGCCCCCAAATCCATGTGTTGAAGTTCTAAGCACAAGTACCTCAGGATGTGAGTGTGACCCACATGACTGGAGTTCTTATAAGAAGAGGCGATTAGGACACAGACACGCACAGAGGGAGGACCGCGCAGAGACACAGGGAGAAGACGGATGTCTACATGCCAAGCAGAGAGGCCTGGAACACATCCTGCCCTCATGGCTGCCAGAAGAAAGCCAACCTGTTGACATCTTGATTGCAGACGTCCAGCCTCCAGAACTGTGAGACCATCCATGTCTGTTGTTTAAGCCCCGCAGGGTGCGGGGCTGTCCTCTGTTAGCTCTAAACTAAAACAAGGAGTCCCGTAAGTAAGCCGATGACTGTGCCGCAGGAGAAGGGCTGTGTGACATTGCCCCAGCAAGCTTGCTTGCTGGGGAGGTGGGAACTCATCAGAGGGTAGGGTCATGACATCAGGGAGGGCGTCCTGCCGGTGGCAGGGCATAAACACTCAGGATAAAGAAATAAACAGAGAAGAAGGGGAGACTCAGTGTGAACCTGGGGGATACAGATGTCTAAGGGCGAGTCAAAAAAAGTGTCCTCGAAGGTGATGGAGAGGGACTGAGCAGCAAGAGAGGAAAATTGACAGCCTAGAAGTTAAGGGAAAAGGGAATATTCAGGAAGGATGATTGCTAGTTTCTCGAACCTCAAAGGGCCAATTCTGACCTGGCAGAGATGTGCTTTGGTGTTTGATGACCCAATGAAAACCAGTGATTGAAGAGGGCAGTTGCTTTAACACCCACTCAATGGATACTCTGACCACATGGTAGCTGATCCTACTAAACAGGACTGGGGAGTCCATAGCATCCAAACGTTAAGGAGAAACATGCTCTCAGGTCAACGTATGTTTATTTGTCTCAATGATTATATATTGTATTTAGGAAATAGAGTTCCAGCCCATTCTTCCTGAAAGTTTCAGCTGTGAAATAAGCAAGAACATACACCAGCACGAGGGGAGATATATGAGAGTCCAAATGGCTCAGAACACATGGAAGCCTGCCACCAAGTGCAAGAGTGTCACAGAGGCAGGAATTGGCTGTGGGGGACCCTCACTTGTTCCAGGGATCAGAATTTGTGGGTGTCTCTGCCCACTTTCAGCCTTTCCAGCAGAGATACATCACTGTTCACACGTAAACCCTGTCAGCACGTCACAGATTACTGGCACACTCAGAAATGGTAAGGCTTGTCCTAAGCTTTGTCCACAGCTTCATTTAATAAAGAATTCTCTTGAATGCTAACAAAAAATCACACAGGGTTTAGGAAATGCAGATCTTGAAGATATTAACTACGTTATTTTACAGAGAACCTGCTTAGGATTCTGTTGCTGTTGTTTAGTCATTTGAATACATGTCTTTTAATTTACTTATTTTTTAAAATTACTTATTTTATTTATATTTTATTTTTCCAGGTTTATGGAGGCATAACTGACCAACAAAATTTGCATAAATTTAGGCTGTAAAGTCTGATGATGTTATATATGTATATGTTGTGAAATGATGACCACAATTAAGCTCATTAATACAACCATCACCTCAATTACCTTTTTTGTGTGTGTAGTGAGAACATTAAGATCTACTTTCTCAGCGAACTTCAAGTATATAATACAGTGTTGCTCATTAGAGTCACCGTGCTGTACACTCATCTCCGGAACTTACTCATCTTAAAAAGGGAGGTTTGTACCTTTGCCCAACATCTTCCCATTTCCCTAACCTCAGCCCCTGGTAACCACCATCTACTCTCTGTTTCTATGAGTTCGACTTGTTTAGATTGTAAGTGAGATCAAAGGTATTCATCTGTGTCTGGCTTATTTTTCTTAGCATACTGTCCTCTATTTTGGTCCATCCACCTCAAGGTCAGAGAGCTGAGCAGTGGCCATTCATCCATCTGGGTTTCTAGTTTTGTTGTGTTTTTTACTTGGAATAGATATGATTTTTCCCATTTTACAGATATAGAACTAAGCCATACAGGCATGGAGTAAGTTTTCAGATTCAGCCTACAGCACGTGAGAGGTATATTCATTTAATTCATGTTGAATCTTGAACTTATTGCCTTTTAGATTTTGAAAACGCACGTCACTGCAAGCCTGCAGGACTATGGCGGCTGGTGAAAGCCAAATCACATCCTAGTTTACAACCCCTCTGCCTCCTGCGCTGATCTCCTCTTGGCTTGGGAATCCTGGCCACTTCCTGAAAAGATGCAGACGCTCAGGTCAAATCGAAAACAGGTGAGTCTCTTGGTGAGCCCGGGAGGACTTCGAGGCAGCCTCCTGTGCAGTGGAGTTGCAGACGCTGCTCTGCCCTTGAATTAAGTCGGGGCTGTTGACCTTCGTCTCTCCTGCACGTCGGATGGTCGATGGTCCTTTTGGCCGGTAGGGTTGAATATCTTGTTTAAGCCATTTAGCTATCAAAGCCTATTGAGGAACATGAGCCTGGGCCAGGCTGCTCAGCAGAAGGAACTCCACAAGGGAATTCCACGGGGTTGCAAATGGCAGGATTGCTTCGTTTTATGGCTTCTAGGGCTGAATAATATTCCATTGTGTGTATATATGTGTATGTGTATATATAGACCAGATTATCCAAGGAGAGACTGCTTAGTAATTACTGCTTTTCAAGAATATGTTACCTGTTGCTAGAGGATAAACAGACCAGGTAAATAAAGCCAGGTGGCTTCCTAGGCAACTGCTCACGTATGATTTTCCTTTTTCATAACTACATAGTTAAATAGATTAAAAAACAAAGAATACTTATATTTTTCCTCTTGCCATTTTTCTATGAACTTTTAATATCTACAGAGATGCTAGTGAGACTTAAATCACTTGAAGGCAATTATTCGAATCAATTGGAAGCTTCACCTGTGATCCTTCCCTGTAAGTAACAAGATAAATTATAGCCCCAAACTGGTCTTTACAACAACCTTAAGAAGAATTGAAAGTTTGTTAAAAAACATTTGTACCAAATTGGTTAAAAGTATCCACTAAATGTTATATTTAAAAGCATTCACTGGCACAAAAGAATATCACAGAGAGATACAGCTCAACAGAACATCCTGGATTACTTTTTCTTCCACGATTAATGAGTAAATAGTAAATAAGGAAAAAGAGATGAGGGAAATTAAAATTAGTCACAAAATGCATCTAATATTCTAAATACTTTCCCATATAGATATGTGTAGGTAGATATTAGAAATGGTGTGCCTATTTACATACCATTTAAGAAACTTATTTTTCTCTTTAAGAGAAGATTATAACTCTTTCCACATCAATACATATAATTTGTGAATTTTGTACTATCCCATCAAATTAATATGCCATTACTTGCTTAACCAATGCCCTAGTGTAGCTAAGTGATAGTACTTCTGATATCTTGATAAATTTGATAATAAACCACATTATAATGAGTACTTTTAAAATCAGTGCATTTATTGCCTTAGGATCAATTCCTACAATTGAAAGTTATGGGTCAAGAGGGATGCAATTCTTCAAGACTTTAAAAGCATATTGAAAAATTGCTCTTTTAAAAAAAATAAGCTTTGGGAAGAAGCCTTTCAAAGCTGCTCCATAAATTTATCCCGTGAAGCTCCTTTATTTTAGATCCAGTTCAATTGCCACCTTTTTGCTGAGCCCTGAGCACACGTGTTTCTGATTTCGTTGTTCTGCGTTCTTTCTCCTGTCAGAGTCCTTGTGACGTCTGTTCCTGCCATGAGATTAATAACTACCTGAGGCCGTGGCGTATGCTTTACTAGTTTTGAGTCCCCTCTGTCTGCATTTGTCTTTTCCTTGATACAAGGGAAATGCTTGAAAGCATTAAGAGGCTCCTAACAGACTTAGAACAGCAGAACTGTTTTGAATGTTTTTCCCTCTTATTACCGACTGAGCAGCCCTAAGCCCTTATCATCCATGTTTCATCAATAAAATTGTAACTTACATCCCTATAACTGTGATACCTACCATGGTATAACTCCTTGTTTTAGTCTCAAGAGTATTTTAGGACTAAATTCATTGCTTTCAGATTGCCAAGTGAATTTCCCGTGTCTGCCAGGAGGTACACAGAAATTTCACCTGTGGTTGTTAACTTGGTCAGTGTGTGTGCATTTTATATGTGTCTGTGTGGACACTGGACGGCTAGGATATTGAATTCTTAGGATCTTGAGAGATTGTCTCCAAACTGTGAAAACAAGAAAAAGAAAAAACAACCAACACGTGTTGATTATGAGTTGGTACAGTTGGAGAAAGAGAAAATGCCGAACTGCTTCAGGGCCAGCTTCTTCCAGGTTTGAAAGTCAGTCGCGTTTGGGTCCCTTGAGCACCTCTGGTCTTTGAATCGGGGTCCCGGCCTCCCCTCCCCTCCCCAGCTTCAAACTGTCCTTCCTCTGTGGCTGCACACACGGATCCTAGACAAAGAGGAACACGCTGAAAGCCGGAGGGCTTTGCTGCAGGCTCTACTCCAGCAGCTTGAAAAGGAGAATTTTCATTCAAAGTGCTCTGCACAGAGCAAAGTTTTTTCTCACAAAGCGAAGATTTTTCCTGTGACACTGGGAGACGCAAGCAGGGCCAGGCCGGTTCACAGACTTCCCCAGACTCAACAGGTCTGAGCCTTTACACTTCTGCTCACGTGGGTGATTGAGCGAGCAACGGCACTGGGGCAGAAACACAGCCCCGCAGCCCGGGGGAGGGGGAGGGGGAAGGGCGGGCCTCGGACCCGGGCCACCTCTAACCTCCCCACCCCCGTACCCAGAGGACTCAGCAAGGGTGGGGGTGAGCGGCGGGGCCCCTAAGGACCCCAGGTGAAAGGCAAGCTGCACACTGGCTCCAGTGGCATCCAGCAAGCGATTAAAATGACAGCCTGGCAGGCTTTCTCCCTTTGAGGAAATACTCTGCAAAGGAACCCTTTGCTCCGAGTAAAGGGCTTAGTTCAGTATATTCTCATGTGGCCTCACCCTGCCCTTGTTTGCTGACTTTTGATGCTGCCACCACCCTGATCTGACCCAGTTATGAATAGGATAAAAATAGCCAGGAGGCAGCTCAACAGGCCGTGTGATATCTCCTGGCATTGGGTGATTACAGACAGCATTTATCCAGGTCCAGGCTGCTGAGAATCGGTCCCCTCGTTGCATGGACCTGAAGAGGAGTGGCTGACGCCAGTACCGACTCCTTGCTTCTTCCCTCTGTCTAGGCAGCTGCTATCGGGATGCTCTTCTGTGAGTGCCCTCGCTGTAAATGAACGTTTCCTCTTCCGCTTGCATCCTTCCGAAGGAGAACATGCAAACTCGAATTCATTCAGCAGTAACAGATGAACGCTTGCTCTCTAAGGGCCTGTGACAGCCACTAACCACAGTGCCCTGCACAGAACTCTGCACCCCTCCTCTGCGTCACACCCTAACTAACGTGTCACCAAGTGTGCATTAGCCTGAGCCTCGGTTTGCTCATGTGTAACTTGCGGATGTGAGTGCTTACCTTACGTATTTTAGCAAAGATAAAATAAGCGCAATTTAAATGCTTTTTGCAGTTTTATTAGATTTTGGACTTATTATTTCTTTGGAATAGAGCAATAGCATCTTTTTTTTTTTT
>NC_041233.1:111829433-111830195 GCF_002837175.3 Physeter macrocephalus
TGTTAGTTTCTGCTTTATAACAAAGTGAATCAGTTATACATATACATACGTTCCCATATCTCTTCCCTCTTGCGTCTCCCTCCCTCCCACCCTGCCTATCCCACCCCTCTAGGTGGTCACAAAGCACCAAGCTGATCTCCCTGTGCTATGCGGCTGCTTCCCACTAGCTATCTATTTTACGTTTGGTAGTGTATATATGTCCATGCCACTCTCTTACTTTGTCCCAGCCTTCCCTTCCCCGTCCCCATGTCCTCAAGTCCATTCTCTACATCTGAGTCTTTATTCCTGTCCTGCCCCTAGGTTCTTCAGACCTCTTTTTTTTTTTTTTTTTTTTTTTTAGATTCCATATATATGTGCTAGCATACGGTTATTTGTTTTTCTGACTTACTTCACTCTGTATGACAGTCTCTAGGTCCATCCACCTCACTACAAATAACTCAATTTTGTTTCTTTTTATGGCTGAGTAATATTCCATTGTATATATGTGCCACATCTTCTTTATCCATTCATCTGTCGATGGACACTTAGGTTGCTTCCATGTCCTGGGGATTGTAAACAGAGCTGCAATGGACATTGTGGTACATGACTCTTTTTGAATTATGGTTTTCTCAGGATATATGCCCAGTGGTGGGATTGCTGGGTCGTATGGTAGTTCTATTTTTAGTTTTTTAAGGAACCTCCATACTGTTCTCCATAGTGGCTGTATCAATTTACATTCCCACCAACAGTGCAAGAGGGTTCCCTTTTCTCCACACCCTCTCC
>NC_041233.1:111834074-111838139 GCF_002837175.3 Physeter macrocephalus
TTTTTCCCATTTTACAGATATAGAACTAAGCCATACAGGCATGGAGTAAGTTTTCAGATTCAGCCTACAGCACGTGAGAGGTATATTCATTTAATTCATGTTGAATCTTGAACTTATTGCCTTTTAGATTTTGAAAACGCACGTCACTGCAAGCCTGCAGGACTATGGCGGCTGGTGAAAGCCAAATCACATCCTAGTTTACAACCCCTCTGCCTCCTGCGCTGATCTCCTCTTGGCTTGGGAATCCTGGCCACTTCCTGAAAAGATGCAGACGCTCAGGTCAAATCGAAAACAGGTGAGTCTCTTGGTGAGCCCGGGAGGACTTCGAGGCAGCCTCCTGTGCAGTGGAGTTGCAGACGCTGCTCTGCCCTTGAATTAAGTCGGGGCTGTTGACCTTCGTCTCTCCTGCACGTCGGATGGTCGATGGTCCTTTTGGCCGGTAGGGTTGAATATCTTGTTTAAGCCATTTAGCTATCAAAGCCTATTGAGGAACATGAGCCTGGGCCAGGCTGCTCAGCAGAAGGAACTCCACAAGGGAATTCCACGGGGTTGCAAATGGCAGGATTGCTTCGTTTTATGGCTTCTAGGGCTGAATAATATTCCATTGTGTGTATATATGTGTATGTGTATATATAGACCAGATTATCCAAGGAGAGACTGCTTAGTAATTACTGCTTTTCAAGAATATGTTACCTGTTGCTAGAGGATAAACAGACCAGGTAAATAAAGCCAGGTGGCTTCCTAGGCAACTGCTCACGTATGATTTTCCTTTTTCATAACTACATAGTTAAATAGATTAAAAAACAAAGAATACTTATATTTTTCCTCTTGCCATTTTTCTATGAACTTTTAATATCTACAGAGATGCTAGTGAGACTTAAATCACTTGAAGGCAATTATTCGAATCAATTGGAAGCTTCACCTGTGATCCTTCCCTGTAAGTAACAAGATAAATTATAGCCCCAAACTGGTCTTTACAACAACCTTAAGAAGAATTGAAAGTTTGTTAAAAAACATTTGTACCAAATTGGTTAAAAGTATCCACTAAATGTTATATTTAAAAGCATTCACTGGCACAAAAGAATATCACAGAGAGATACAGCTCAACAGAACATCCTGGATTACTTTTTCTTCCACGATTAATGAGTAAATAGTAAATAAGGAAAAAGAGATGAGGGAAATTAAAATTAGTCACAAAATGCATCTAATATTCTAAATACTTTCCCATATAGATATGTGTAGGTAGATATTAGAAATGGTGTGCCTATTTACATACCATTTAAGAAACTTATTTTTCTCTTTAAGAGAAGATTATAACTCTTTCCACATCAATACATATAATTTGTGAATTTTGTACTATCCCATCAAATTAATATGCCATTACTTGCTTAACCAATGCCCTAGTGTAGCTAAGTGATAGTACTTCTGATATCTTGATAAATTTGATAATAAACCACATTATAATGAGTACTTTTAAAATCAGTGCATTTATTGCCTTAGGATCAATTCCTACAATTGAAAGTTATGGGTCAAGAGGGATGCAATTCTTCAAGACTTTAAAAGCATATTGAAAAATTGCTCTTTTAAAAAAAATAAGCTTTGGGAAGAAGCCTTTCAAAGCTGCTCCATAAATTTATCCCGTGAAGCTCCTTTATTTTAGATCCAGTTCAATTGCCACCTTTTTGCTGAGCCCTGAGCACACGTGTTTCTGATTTCGTTGTTCTGCGTTCTTTCTCCTGTCAGAGTCCTTGTGACGTCTGTTCCTGCCATGAGATTAATAACTACCTGAGGCCGTGGCGTATGCTTTACTAGTTTTGAGTCCCCTCTGTCTGCATTTGTCTTTTCCTTGATACAAGGGAAATGCTTGAAAGCATTAAGAGGCTCCTAACAGACTTAGAACAGCAGAACTGTTTTGAATGTTTTTCCCTCTTATTACCGACTGAGCAGCCCTAAGCCCTTATCATCCATGTTTCATCAATAAAATTGTAACTTACATCCCTATAACTGTGATACCTACCATGGTATAACTCCTTGTTTTAGTCTCAAGAGTATTTTAGGACTAAATTCATTGCTTTCAGATTGCCAAGTGAATTTCCCGTGTCTGCCAGGAGGTACACAGAAATTTCACCTGTGGTTGTTAACTTGGTCAGTGTGTGTGCATTTTATATGTGTCTGTGTGGACACTGGACGGCTAGGATATTGAATTCTTAGGATCTTGAGAGATTGTCTCCAAACTGTGAAAACAAGAAAAAGAAAAAACAACCAACACGTGTTGATTATGAGTTGGTACAGTTGGAGAAAGAGAAAATGCCGAACTGCTTCAGGGCCAGCTTCTTCCAGGTTTGAAAGTCAGTCGCGTTTGGGTCCCTTGAGCACCTCTGGTCTTTGAATCGGGGTCCCGGCCTCCCCTCCCCTCCCCAGCTTCAAACTGTCCTTCCTCTGTGGCTGCACACACGGATCCTAGACAAAGAGGAACACGCTGAAAGCCGGAGGGCTTTGCTGCAGGCTCTACTCCAGCAGCTTGAAAAGGAGAATTTTCATTCAAAGTGCTCTGCACAGAGCAAAGTTTTTTCTCACAAAGCGAAGATTTTTCCTGTGACACTGGGAGACGCAAGCAGGGCCAGGCCGGTTCACAGACTTCCCCAGACTCAACAGGTCTGAGCCTTTACACTTCTGCTCACGTGGGTGATTGAGCGAGCAACGGCACTGGGGCAGAAACACAGCCCCGCAGCCCGGGGGAGGGGGAGGGGGAAGGGCGGGCCTCGGACCCGGGCCACCTCTAACCTCCCCACCCCCGTACCCAGAGGACTCAGCAAGGGTGGGGGTGAGCGGCGGGGCCCCTAAGGACCCCAGGTGAAAGGCAAGCTGCACACTGGCTCCAGTGGCATCCAGCAAGCGATTAAAATGACAGCCTGGCAGGCTTTCTCCCTTTGAGGAAATACTCTGCAAAGGAACCCTTTGCTCCGAGTAAAGGGCTTAGTTCAGTATATTCTCATGTGGCCTCACCCTGCCCTTGTTTGCTGACTTTTGATGCTGCCACCACCCTGATCTGACCCAGTTATGAATAGGATAAAAATAGCCAGGAGGCAGCTCAACAGGCCGTGTGATATCTCCTGGCATTGGGTGATTACAGACAGCATTTATCCAGGTCCAGGCTGCTGAGAATCGGTCCCCTCGTTGCATGGACCTGAAGAGGAGTGGCTGACGCCAGTACCGACTCCTTGCTTCTTCCCTCTGTCTAGGCAGCTGCTATCGGGATGCTCTTCTGTGAGTGCCCTCGCTGTAAATGAACGTTTCCTCTTCCGCTTGCATCCTTCCGAAGGAGAACATGCAAACTCGAATTCATTCAGCAGTAACAGATGAACGCTTGCTCTCTAAGGGCCTGTGACAGCCACTAACCACAGTGCCCTGCACAGAACTCTGCACCCCTCCTCTGCGTCACACCCTAACTAACGTGTCACCAAGTGTGCATTAGCCTGAGCCTCGGTTTGCTCATGTGTAACTTGCGGATGTGAGTGCTTACCTTACGTATTTTAGCAAAGATAAAATAAGCGCAATTTAAATGCTTTTTGCAGTTTTATTAGATTTTGGACTTATTATTTCTTTGGAATAGAGCAATAGCATCTTTTTTTTTTTTTTACTTTATTTTTATTTTTTTAACGTCTTTATTGGAGTATAATTACTTTACAATGGTGTGTTACTTTCTGCTGTATAACAAAGTGAGTCAGCTATACGTATACATATATCCCCGTATCTCCCCCCTCTTGCGTCTCCCTCCCACCTTGCCTATCCCACCCCTCTAGGTGGTCACAAAGCACCAAGCTGATCTCCCTGTGCTATGCGGCTGCTTCCCACTAGCTATCTATTTTACGTTTGGTAGTGTATATATGTCCATGCCACTCTCTCACTTTGTCACAGCTTACCCTTCCCCCTCCCCATATCCTCAAGTCCATTCTCTAGTAGGTCTGTGTCTTTATTCCCGTCCTACCCCTAGTTTCTTCATGACCTTTTTTTTTTCTTAGATTCCATATATATGTGTTAGCATACGGTATTTGTTTTTCTCTT
>NC_041233.1:111839336-111840690 GCF_002837175.3 Physeter macrocephalus
AGTTTGGGAGTGTACCTTCCTCTGCTGTATTTTGGAAGAGTTTGAGAAGGATAGGTGTTAGCTCTTCTCTAAATGTTTGATAGAATTCGCCTGTGAAACCATCTGGTCCTGGGCTTTTGTTGGAAGATTTTTAATCGCAGTCTCAATTTCAGTGCTTATGATTGGTCTGCTTATATTTTCTATTTCTTCCTGGTTCAGTCTCGGGAGGTTGTGGTTAGATTCTGTCTGCTAGTATTTTGTTGAGGATTTTTGTATTTATGTTTATCAGTGATATTGGCCTGTAGTTTTCTTTCTTTGTGATATCTTTGGTTTTGGTATCAGGGTGATGGTGGCCTCGTAGAATGAGTTTGGGAGTGTACCTTCCTCTGCTGTATTTTGGAAGAGTTTGAGAAGGATAGGTGTTAGCTCTTCTCTAAATGTTTGATAGAATTCGCCTGTGAAACCATCTGGTCCTGGGCTTTTGTTGGAAGATTTTTAATCGCAGTCTCAATTTCAGTGCTTATGATTGGTCTGCTTATATTTTCTATTTCTTCCTGGTTCAGTCTCGGGAGGTTGTGCTTTTCTAAGAATTTGTCCATTTCTTCCAGGCTGTCCATTTTATTGCCATATAGTTGCTTGTAGTAATCTCTCATGATCCTTTGTATTTCTGCAATGTCAGTTGTTACTTCTCCTTTTTCATTCCTGATTCTATTGATTTGAGTCTTCTCCCTTTTTTTCTTGATGAATCTGGCTAATGGTTTATCAATTTTGTTTACCGTCTCAAAGAACCAGCTTTCAATTTTATTGATCTTTGCTATCTTTTCCTTTATTTCTTTTTCATTTATTTCTGATCTGATCTTTATGATTTCTTTCCTTCTGCTAGCTTTGGGGTTTTTTTGTTCTTCTTTCTCTAATTGCTTTAGGTGTAAGGTTAGGTTGTTTATTTGAGATGTTTCTTGTTTCTTGAGGTAGGATTGTATTGCTATAAACTTCCCTCTTAGAACTGCTTTTGCTGCATCCCACAGGTATTGGGTCATCATGTTTTCATTGTCATTTGGTTCTAGGTATTTTTTGATTTCCTCTATGATTCCTTCAGTGATCTCTTGGTTATTTAGTAGTGTATTGTTTAGCCTCCATGTGTTTGTATTTTTTACAGTTTTTTTCCTGTAATTGATATCTAGTCTCATAGCATTGTGGTTGGAAAAGATACTTGATACGATTTCGATTTTCTTAAATTTACCAAGGCTTGATTTGTGACCCAAGGTATGATCTATCTGGGAGAATGTTCCATGAGCACTTGAGAAGAAAGTGTATTCTGTTGTTTTTGGATGGAATGTCCTATAAATATCAATTAAGTCCATCTTGTTTAATGTAC
>NC_041233.1:111841641-111858596 GCF_002837175.3 Physeter macrocephalus
ATGGGGATTCCCTTGTGTGTTTTTTGTTGTTTTTCCCTTGCTGCTTTTAATATGTTTTCTTTGTATTTAATTTTTGATAGTTTGATTAGTATGTGTCTTGGCGTGTTTCTCCTTGGATTTATCCTGTATGGGACTCTCTGTGCTTCCTGGACTTGATTAACTATTTCCTTTCCCATATTAGGGAAGTTTTCAACTATAATCTCTTCAAATATTTTCTCAGTCCCTTTCTTTTTCTCTTCTTCTTCTGGGACCCCTATAATTCGAATGTTCATGTGTTTAATGTTGTCCTAGAGGTCTCTGAGACTGTTCTCAGTTCTTTTCATTATTTTTTGTTTATTCTGCTCTGTGGTAGTTATTTCCACTATTTTATCTTTCAGGTCACTTATCCGTTCTTCTGCCTCAGTTATTCTGCTATTGATTCCTTCTAGAGAATTTTAAATTTCATTTATTGTGTTGTTCATCATTGTTTGTTTGCTCTTTAGTTCTTCTAGGTCCTGGTTAAACGTTTCTTGTATTTTCTCCATTCTATTTCCAAGATTTTGGATCATCTTTACTATCATTACTCTGAATTCTTTTTCAGGTAGATTGCCTGTTTCCTCTTCATCTGTTTGGTCTGGTGGGTTTTTACCTTGCTCCTTCTTCTCATTTTGCTTATCTTACTGTGTTTGGGGTCTTCTTTTTGCAGGCTGCAGGTTCATAGTTCCTGTTGTTTTTGGTGTCTGCCCCCAGTGGCTACGGTTGGTTCTTGGTGGAGGGGACTGGTGCCTGTGTTCTGGTGGATGAGGATGGATCTCGTCTTTCTGGTGGGCTGGACCGTGTCTGGTGGTGTGTTTTGGGGTGTCTTTGACCTTATTATGATTTTAGGCAGCCTCTCTGCTAATGGATGGGGTTGTGTTCCTGTCTTGCTAGTTGTTTGGCATAGGGTGTCCAGCACTGTAGCTTGTTGGTCGTTGAGTGCAGCTGGGTCTTAGCGTTGATATGGAGATCTCTGGGAGAGCTTTCTCCATTTGATATTACATGGAGCTGGGAGGTCTCTCATGGACCCATGTCCTGAACTCGGCTCTCCCACCTCAGAGGCACAGGCCTGACACCTGGCTGGAGCACGGAGACCCTGCCAGCCACATGGCATATGCCTGGCACAGTACTAGATGCTCAAGATACAGGAGTGAATGAGAGAGATGATGTACTTTGCCCTCCTGAAGTTTATATCCAGTTGTATTTATATCAAGCAGGGCATATAATTTCCCGGTCTCAATTCTCTCATCTGTGAGGGGAGAAGAGACAGGCACCATGTCCCACTCACTATGCTCTCCTGAGCAATAGCATCTTAATTGATCTCCTGCTCTCTAAAAGCCATGATGATGATGATGATAATGGAAACTAACAGTTAACCCAGAATAAATATTATTCAACTGTTGCCTCCTTTTATATGCTTTGTCAGAACTTAATCATTAGATTTGCTCTATACACTGGTTATTATTTTAATTTTACCTACAAAAAATGGGGATCTGTGAAGTTAAAGGCATTTGTTGCCAAGCTAGTTAAGAGCCTGTGAATGAAACCCACATCTGTTTTCTCTTAACTCTTTTACTATGCAGTTTCTTCTCTACCAAACTATCGTTAACCCTAGTGCTTTTACTATTTTCCTATAGTACGATGGAGTCCTGCCACTTCTTGTCTAAAAATGTTCACTGCCCATTTCCTCTTAGACCCTGAGAGTGTATATATCTTCCTTAGAATGTCGTCTAAGACCTGTCATGACCTTACCTTCCAATTTCATTTTTCTCTGTTTCTTATCCATCAAGACTGGGCTCAAAGGCCACTTGCTCTCTAATTTCTTGCAGACTCCCTCAATCAGAATGGAATCTCTATGTATCCCACAGCATCTGCACTTTAGTAGAGTGCCTATTGCCTCAGGTCTCGTAACATGGCTAGTTGTCAGCGTCCTCCCCAGGCGGCGACATGTGAACTTTTGAAGGCAGGTGCTGTGTGCCCCTCCCCCCGCCCACTGCCTGAGTTAGTGCTTTGTTGCACTGCTCATGGGCCACCAGGGAGGCTGAATAAATAAACAGGTGAATGCCACAGACTGAATCAGTATTAATCGTTCATGTCTCCCTTTACATGTCAGAATTCTATATTTTTCCTGCTTTTGCCTCATTAATCTTCTTCAATTCTGAACCTATATCAGATTTTTCACCATCCTTTTTGAACTATGGAACATATAGCTGAGACGATTGAAAGTCAGTTTGACCAGTGCTCAGATTAGAAAGAATAACATCTTGATTTCTGCTAATTAGACTCAAATTTTGGTGAAAAGATTTATTCATACTATTCTAACCAGTACAATAGGGGTGATACAGGGTCAATTTGTAAAGCAGAATTCATTTATTCACACAAAACTTAAGTCCAAAAGGGGATTTTTAAAGGCTTTGATTACACTTTGGAAAACAAGTGAAAAACAAAAATGCATCTTAAATATTGGAAGACTTAAAGCCAAAGTAAGACTTAAAGGGAAAATAAGATATGGTGAGCCAGGAGGGAGGCTCTGAAGGACCACATCTCCACGTTTGGTTCTAGACCTTTCAGCAGCCAGAATGAAGAGGGAATCAGAGTACGTACTGCCCATTGACTGAAAGCCAACCACGTGTTGGGGACAAAAAAGCAAGTATCAAATCAATGATTGTCATGAAAAGGACACTGTTTGATGTCATGAATAGATATCACCTGATCCTGACAAGGAAAGCAAGAACTTTTAAAAGAAGGCATATTAGAATGTTTCCTCGTGTAGACACATGTATTAATGTCAAGGTTCAGTAACAGTCATAAGGGGTTTAGGGGAGGGACCACCACAATGGCACTGAAATAGGTTCTATTTCCTAAAGGATCTATGTAAACATACGGTTCAACTAGTATGTGACTTGTGTTGTAAATTT
Organism: Physeter macrocephalus; assembly: GCF_002837175.3. Taxonomy (NCBI): domain Eukaryota; kingdom Metazoa; phylum Chordata; class Mammalia; order Artiodactyla; family Physeteridae; genus Physeter; species Physeter macrocephalus. Next base: position 111,844,575 of record NC_041233.1, read on the forward strand.
GTTCTATTACCTTACTCCACCCAAAGTCAACAAGACACCACCATGTGGTTGACGGCATCCTGCCAGTAGCAGGGTTGTCACCCACCAGGTCCTGGGACCTCTTCCCTGTTCTGTGCTCATCCTCTCAGAGAGCTCATCCAGTCTCATGGCTTCCAGCACCACCTGTGCGCTGATGATACCAGTGTATGCAGATGCTAGCCTGGACCTCTCTCCCAGGAACACAGCCCATGCGGCCACCTCCCCCCATCTGCTCCTGCAGCCGTCTCAGAATGATCACACCTCCCTGCCTGGCAGGTCTTTCCATATGGATCTTCCCCCTCCCATTCTCCCCCCTTCCTTTCTCCTTCTCACCTGTACACATTCTATTCATCAGCACAACCTAGGATTCCACCGTCAACATAGATCCTATCTGACCATTTCTTAGTAGCTCAGTCATACCCTGTTCTCATCTGGATGGACCTCACCTTCTCCTGTGATGCTTTCTGGCCTCCTTACTTGTATCATCAACCCCTATATTCTTTTCTCATCACAGCATCCAGATCATTTAAACATAAATTAGACCACATCACATCTGTGAATAAAACTCACTGGGACTAAAGCTAGAATCTAAAGGTGTTCTGTGAGGACTGACACATCTCTAACCCTGTCCTCCCTGGAACCCCTCCCCCCCCGGCCACTTCCCATCACATGCTTAGCTCTGGCCACCCTGGTTTCGTGCTCCCTTGAACACACCCGCACCTTTGAACCTGCTGTGCCTTCTGCCTAGAATTTTAGATATTCTCAAGCTTGCCTTTCTTTCCTCCTTTAGGACTTTGTTCAAATCTCATGACATTTTAGTATCAACATCCTGCCATGTTCCAACTCCTCTCCTTCATCTTCCTCTAGGGGAGTTATCAGGACCTGATTTTAGATAGATGGATAGATAGATAGATACATAAATAGATAAAGATATAGCTATATAGATTGTATATAGATATTTATATCTATACACACATTTATGTACACACGTTATATGTATGTATATGCACACATGTTCACACCTATACGCACATACATATCTGTATATGTGTGTGTGCATTGCTTATTATTTAATATTTAAAATCTCTCTTCCTCTATAGAATATGAACTCCTCGAAGGCAGGGGTTCTGTCTGATTTCTGCTTGGCTCATAGTAGGTGCTTAATTAGCATTTGTTGAAGGAATGAATAAGCTTGCTCAGCAGGGCCTCCTAATGGTCTGGCCACTTGCAAGACACTTTCAAGGACCCTTTTTCATAGACCTCCACACCTGGGAGATCTTGCCAGTCCCTGCATATCCTTTAAGCGAAGTGAGCCTTCCTCCTGGTGTCCTGCTCTCCTAAGTGAAGATGGATCGGGGAATGCTCTGAGCACCATAAAATCGTCTGTGAAGAAAGGCTTCGTCTTCCATGCTCGCCCTGCTCGACAGGAGAAAACTGCTTGGAGGAGTGGTTCCCAGAATGAGATTCCTCGCCACCTTCACCCCACCGAACATCACCTTCCCCAGGGAGGGTCCCTAAAATGGCGAGCCCTCCAGGTGACTCCAGGGAACACTACGATTTGAGAACCACTGGCCTAAAGCATTATCTTGAGAAAGACTATGAGACTCAATCTGTGGCCAGTGGGAAAAGGGGTCAGTGTCCACTAGAAATGCAGGCAGAGGGCGCTGGAGAGAGGCAGGTGGTCTGTCTGCCCTGCAGAGCTTGATAAACCGTACTCTTTTCTACTCTGACATTTGCTATCACACCCTAGTTTGACTTGCAGCAGGTTAATACTTGAAAGGGTGTCTTTCTCTTAGTACCTCTTTCTAACTAGCAGGGCATGTGCACATACCAGCTGCCTGAAATCACTTTGTAATGAGGTAGGGCCAGAAGCAAAGTAAACACAACACTTAAATGATATGGTTCCGCTTCCACATCCTTACAAGGCCCCTCCCATACAGCTCTGTCTCCGTCTTATGGCCCTTCTGGTCACCGCCCCCCCTGCATTACCACCCATACCAGCCAGGTGTGCCAGGTACCGCAGCCCTCTCCCAGACCCCAGTTCCGGAGGGTGCAGCAAGCAGAGAGGACACTGACGCCCATCCTGCTCCATCTTGGGCCTCCTCCTGCCTGGTCCTTGCTCTGGTTACATCTCTGGCTTCCTGCGGCTCTGGACCTTGTCTCACAGGCAGGCCCCTCCTTTTCTCAGGATCTTTGAAAATAGGGTTAAGTATAATTGCTTGTGATCCGGTATCATGGAGCCTTGTTTTACACTCCAAGCACTTTTCTCCTGACTGCCCTGTGTGTTTCTGATTTCTCATTGAATCCACGGTTGAGAAAACATGCTGCTTGTGGGCATTTGTAAGAAAAGTAGGTCAGGACTTCATTGATCAGGAAGATTCTCTTTAAAAACACTGATTCCGGGGGACAATTAGGCTTGGCTTGTATGCTTTCCATTCACAACACTTTTTCTGGGCACCAGTATGATTGTAGGATCAGCATTTTTATAACAAATCACCATTCCTTGTCTCCTACAAATGTAATATATGTTAAAGAAGCTCTTTAAAACTAGTTTTCAAAGAAAAAAAAATGTTCATTCCTTTTTTTTTGGTAAAATATTTGGGAGCGTACATCAAGCAGAGCTGACAATATATTCCCTAACACGTAAAGAAAAGCAAGAGTAATATCTACCTGCTTGAGCTTTTAGGGAACAAGCCTTCCAATCGTCTATTGATTTTTAAACATGTTCATTATTTAAAAGTAGAGGCATGGCTATAAATGGTAATGACCCACTATAGAGAAGGGGCTTCAGAAAACCTGTAATGGATGAATACCAATTAGGAGCATAGGGAGAGATTGTTTAAATTGTCATTTTTTAAGGATTTTATATGTCTTAAAATAATCTTTTTATATTATCACCGATTTCATTCCATACTTGATTAAAATTACCCCACTAAATGAGCCATGCATATTAGCAGTGAATTATGTTCAAATATCCAAAAGCAATTATGTTGGTGAATAAGTTCGTGTTTTAATAAAATATAGATGATAGCAGGGTTAATATTTTAGATTATGCATGTCATGATATGACTTGAATTATGGAAAAAATGGGCATAATAAGATGATCTAATGCATACATAGGCAGAAGGCAGAATTATATTGAAGTTATTTGAAAACTCTCATGAGCTAAATCTTCATGCTTATTCCAGAAGGAAGATTAATGGCCAGACATTTTAAGTAGTCATGCGTTGAGGTATATTTAACAGAGTGCTAGAAAAATAGTTCCTCAAGATGTTCCTGAATATTTTGAGAGTTTATATTTTCTCAAATTTTAAACACTTGAAAACTAAGAAATCTTTATTTTTTTTAACCAAAAGAATGTTAACTTCCAAACTCCTTTTTTTCTGAATGCAAGCATGCTGCTAGCATTCGCCAACCCTCTGCTTTACTTTTGTGAAAAGCATTTTCTGTATCATTTTGAACCTTCTTGCCTTACCACTCAGTACGAAATAATTAGGGTATTAGGATATAGACCTGTGCCATCTGGCTAAAAAATTAAATGCACAAATCAAATATCAAAGGTTCAAAGTCAATAGCACCTTTTATCTCCGTATGTAAACACACCAGGATTAATCAAATCAGTATCGTGTAGTCCTTTCTTGCTCAGAAAACACCACAGATGATGCTAAACAATTAGTCCCTATTTCCACAAATGAGGAGACTGAAATAACAGTTGTTCATCAGAATAAAATTTCGGAAGCTCTGCAAACAATCAAGATGCTGCCTAGTCTTTCATTATCCCCCTTTAAGTACACATTATAAACTCTGCTGACTCACGAGGGAAAGTGGATTTCAGCACTTTAATGCTTCAAAATTACCTCCTCAAGTGAATACCAGAAACCGTTCCATTAAGCCAATTTTGGTGGTCAGATTGAATTGTGTCGGGAATGAACACTCACAAGCAACTATCATCCAATTCACAAATACTAAAGTGTATCTAACAAGTCACTAAAACGGACACCAAACTGGACCTGCTTCCAGCCCCTGGAGATTATAATAAAGCATCTGATCTGTTAGCATCCACTTCGGTCAACAACAGACAGAAGGCAACCTGATGCATACCGAACAGGTGATTTTCAGGTAAAGCTGATTTAATCTCTTTGGTGATGTTCTTAGACACAGATCCATCTAAAGGAAAGTAATTCAATCAGCTGGCCCTAGTATTTTTCCTCAGAACTATTTCCTTGATACTTTTCTCTCTTTATGGGATATTTTGAGATTCGCAGAGTATGGAAAGGGTGTAGGTAACAATGGGGAATTTAGATAAGATTATAGCCTTCGAAAAGGAGGCTTTAAAGATATTTGTCTACGCGCACCCAAAATAGCCATGACATTTTGTTTGACTGCTTGGAATAAAGCATTTCATAAGGGAAATTGAAATCCAATCCAAGCAAAGCAAAACAGTAAATAGTTATGATTCTGTGAAAGACATGACACTGCAGACTGTACCGAGAAGCAAAAAACGCAGCTTCTGGGAGTTTACAACCTAAGTTGGTGAAACAAGGCAAAGATTCTGACTATTTAACTAAAAGTACTAGGTTAATAATTGGAGCAAAATTCCAAAACTTATTACAACCAATCATTTCTGTGAATTAGAATGTGCAATACCAGTAAAATGCTCACACATGCATTTATTTTTTCATGTTTTATTCGTTTAACCGGGTTAGAATTGTCCGAGTGATGTTCCTGCCTCTGTGCTGTGTGCTTTATTCAGGGAGGTGAATTATATGGAATTAATGAGAACTTGCAGTGTGGCCAAAGGGGCTGTGAACTGTGCCCTCTGGGAGGTGCCTTCGCATGGACGATGGGGTGGGTGGAGCCCCGGAACCACGTGGTGGCCCCTGAATCAGGATGTGCGATGGAGGACATGGTTATACGGTCTGTCCTCCTGCACACTACAACTCTCTCACAAAGAGAATGCTCCAGCCTCTGTCAACTCTCTCCCACAGCCTCACACGCAGTCAAGAAACTCAACATGTAAATGGCTGAGCACGTGATGGGGATGGCACGTGTTTGGGAAGAACCATGACTCCAGCTGTCTCTGCCCTTGGCGTTCCATCAGAATGCCATCACAGACCCTGGCGTGTGTAGGTCCCGGTGGGGTGCCTGTGAAGATGATGGTGATACATGATGAAGACATATTAGTGAATGTCCCCCACTAAAAAGCTTACGTCCTTACAGTTTTTCTCCTGCGCTTCTTAGATCTTCTTGTTCAACGGACTCTTTGCCATCACATTTTCTCATCTAAGCTCATTCTCTACTTTTAATAGACTCATTTGATAAGAACTATCATCTTAACCACCAATTCCATTAAAAATGTATATGTGGTTCTAGGAAGAAGCGACAAAATAAAAAGACATTTTGACTTTAAGGGACAACTGAAGAGTGTCTACCAATGAATCTGTCTTTCTGTCAGTCTAGTAAGTGTTTGGTAGGAGATACTGATGACTTGAACAATACAATTAGGGAACCATAAAGAACTGAGGGGTTGTATGATCATTTTCCCTTAAAAAGAGGAAGAATCTGGCCCTAAGGAGGTTCATATCATATGAAAAGCAAATTTATAATGTTGTATAGGATAGAATACAAGTCATCTGAGTCTCAACTCAGCACTCATTCTTAAATTAAGGATAATTATTTACTAGCTTATATATTTCAATACTAAGTCTACTTTTATGAAACTGTTGACTTAACGGAAATACCCCAAAAGAAACTTCAGTAAGTCAATTTTTTACATGATGATCATTGTAAACTAAAAATTAGTCCATGAATTAGTGTCTTCTTAGCCAAGAACCTTAATTCAGGGCAGCAGGAATGGCGTATAATACATATAGGAGACTTTCTGTAATACACAGATAAGGCTTAATGGAAGCAGGTGATTTTATTTCTAAAGTGTGGTAAAAAACACATAATGAGGTCCGTGCTCTTACGAAATATTTGAGTGTGCAGTGCAGCACGGGTAACTACAAGCATAGTGATGTACAGCAGGTCTCCAGAACTTTCTCTTGTGACTAAATCTTCAACCTTATTAAACAGAAACTCCCCCAGTCCCTGGCATTCACCTGTCTACTTTCTGGGTGTTTATCCAAATGGTCATCATTTTTGACGATGGAAGTTTTAGCATTTTTCCGCTTGCTCTATTTGTTTATTCATTGCTCTCTCTTGTTCATGGAGAGTGGTCCACTATCAGATGATTCCACATCCTCTGACAAGATAAGGAGGCTGGTGAGGGAGCAGTGGTGCAGAAGTGGCAGAGCACATGTTCCTGAAAAACCTTGTGCTCTGCAAAATTGCACATTAAAAATAATTGGTCTTATGGAGAAAATGGAGCTGGTGGCAGGTTATTCAAATCCTGTGCAGCTCTGTAAGCAGAGCACCAGCCAAACCATCATTTGTCTCCTGGATGAAGACGAGGACGGCACAGACGGGCAGGTCCGCGTGGCCACGGGCTGGTGCGGCAGGTCACACACACCTGTAAAAGCCACAGACTGCCTGTGCCGGCCACCTGGGGGCTCAGGGCTGACAGGTGCTGAGACAGACCAGGACTTAAAGCTCCAGCCGGGGTGGGGTTGCCTTTAAGGTGGGCGCGCAAAGCAGCCAAACCGGCGCGGCTGCAAGCCAGGCCTGGGGCGCTGGGTGCCAAGAGCTAGAAAGCGTGTGATGTCTTAGGAACTTGGGAAAACGTAGGGTCGGGCTGTGGAACTCCTCGTAGATGACGTCAAGGATCTCTCTCTCTCTCTCTCTCTCTTTTTTTTTTTTTTAAATTCGTAAGGAGTTTGAGAAATGGCGGAGATAATTGTGGAAGGCTATGTCATGATCACATCAACATTTCAAAACTATTTCTCTGTGAAGCACTGTTGGGCAGCGAGAGAGGGAAACACACAGCTGGGGATGGAGCTGTTCCAGTTTCCCCCGAGACGTGGTGTAACGTGCACTGGGGTGGTAGCCCTGGAGATGGAGGAGAGCAGAGAGATGGCAGTGATATGCATTTAGGGGTAGAAATCAGTGGAGACAGGCTGATCCCCGGGCCCCTGGTTTGCACAACTAGGTGACGGGGCGTTCTTCACTGCGAGGGTGGACCCTGAAGGAACCCGGTCTGGGGACGGGGCCGCATGGGGGATCGTACCGTCGTCCCGACTGGGCTGAGATGGAGACATTTGGTGGGCAGGTGCGTGGCATGGAGGTCAGAGGAGATTTGGGAACTGGAGACAGAAGTCATCCGGGCAGAAGAAAACCAAAGCCGGGGGCTTGGCGACCTCACGTAGGGAGACGGCGGACTGAGTAGAAGAGGTTCCGGCTGCTTTGGGGGAACTGGGGGTACGAGAGGACTCAATCACGAGGACAGGGACAAGCAGGAGTAGCAGGGACAGTGAGCGATTCTGTCACGGAAGCCAGAATGAAGGGAAAAGTGTCAGAAGTGTTGACACACAAGTAGCCACATGGACCCGCAAGGATGGAGCTGAGTGGGGTTAACAGTACATCTCTGCTGAGCTCTGCGCCCGTGATATGTCAAACCTAGATTGCAGGAGGGCTTGGGAGGCGAGGATCAGAGTCAGAAGCCTGCTTTTCTTTCACAGGCATTTATTAAGCACCTCCTGTATGCTAACACTATGTTCATTCTGAGTTCAGAATATTAAAGCACACTCAATTATAACAGTATGGCTCAGAAGGAAAGGTAACCAGGGAAAAGGTACTGGACGTGTAATCACATGGCTACCAACTCCTAGAAAGAGAAAAAAAGGCCAGAGTTTGACATCCTTCCGTTGAGTAGAATGAAGAAAAAAATTTGAAAAAGGTTCTGGGTTGTAAAAAGAGCTATACCCAATTTTACAAGATAAATAAGATCTTATAGACCCTTAAATCTGAAGGCTGTGGAGGAAACAGATCCAAGTTGTCACTTTACTTTCCAAATCAATTCAATAAGCAGAAAACCATGATCTTCATATGTTGTGGGAAATCCATGAATTTCAATTAATCTTCTAAATAATTTACAGGTGTTCATGTGAAAAACAAAATAATGATTAATCCAGTAAAATGACAGCTTATCATAACAGGTTAATAGCAATTAAGATAATATTAATATCCATGACTCTATGAGAAGATACAGATTTTTCCAGGTACTTTAATTAAAGATATAATTGTCACAACAATTACAGCTGTGTAATTATGTTTATTCCAAGGAGAAATAAGGCAGCCTGGTGATTTCAATTTAATATCGCTTACAAATTATTACAAGCTTTCAGACAACTAGAAATCTATATTATACGTGTAAGGCAAACATGGGCCCTGTGTGGGAAACTTGGGAACTCTTATACTAGGAGGACAGAACTTAGAACTTTTTAGTACTTTGAATGTTCTAGAATGTGATAATACCATCCTGTCTTATACAAAGTAGTGCTCGAATGTGCTAGGATCATTCTCTTTGACAAAAATCAAAGCATAGTGGTGGTGGGAAAGAGGAGGGAAAAAGAGGCCCTTGCAGGGGTTTGTAATGATCTTGCACCATGAACCGAGAACTATGATTTTCAGCCCCAGGGTAAAGAGAGCTGGTGTTTGGCTACAGTCTCGACTTCACACATTGAGCCAAAGAGCCTACCCACTGGGTGAGTGTGTTCACTGGGCGATTCTCCAGTCCCTTTCAGCACTTAGCGCTAAGATTTTCTGAAAAATATTCCTGAGAGCTGGGTGTGAAATCATGCATAGGAAGGAGGGCCCGGGTGGCGTTACATCATTACCGATTACAGAGACATGGATCAACTGTTTTAAGACAGGCAGGTCGCTTTGCATTTAAACATGATTGACTTCACAGCAATTTTCCTTCTTGATGAATTTTTTTTCTGACTAGTCCGTCACCGTACAACATCATTACATAATTATCGACTATACTCCCCACACTGTACATTTTATACCTGTGACTCGTTTATTTTGCAATGGGAAGTTTGTACCTCTTACTCTCCCTCACCTACTTCTTCTCCCCCCTTTTGGTGACGACCATTTTGGTCTCTGCACGTGTCTGTTTCTGTTTTGCTACATTTGTTTTGTCTTTCAGATTTCACATATACGTAAAATCCTATGGTACTTGTCTTCTCTTTCTGACTCATTTCACTTCCATAAGACCCTCTAGGTTCATCCATGTTGTTACAAATGGCATTATTTCATTCTTTTCTATTGCTTAGTAATATTCCGTTTTACGTATGTACCACATCTTCTTTATCCATTCATCTGTCAATGGGCACTCAGGCTGCTTCAATATCTTGGCCCTTCTTGATGAACTTTGTCTTAGCAATTTGCTAAAAAGCGTAAGAGATGAAGGAACGCTACTTAAGATTCCCTGACCAGTGCAGGCCACTGTCTGCACCTTAGCCACCCTAGCTGAGGTTTGCGATACAAGCATGGACCCTGGGTTTGAGGGTACACATACAAGCAAATGGCTGCGACTGGAGACAGAAACCAAAAACAAACTTGGAAAGTGTCTCCTTTCCGCCTAGGAACTTTAAGATCAGCTGCTTCATCTCCGTCCTGAAGGTCACTCATTCCTTCATTCCTTCCTTCCTTCATTCATCCATTAACTTGTTCATTCCATTCTTCCAAAGACCTTGTAAGAGGAAATCAGTCCCACCACATCCCTCTGAAGTAGATATGGACACAGGTGTAGCTACATCTACAGGGGTAGTTATAGATCTAGAGATCTACTTAGAGTTTATAAAGCACTTTCACATCCATAGAACACTCTCACCTCTAAGTATTTGTGTAAAGGGTGCATGATAAATACATATAACAAATGTACTTACAATTTTATTTAACGTAACTTTCCAATAACAATTTGTGGTAGATATTATCGTCCTGCCCGTTTTACACATGAGAAAACAGAAGTTCAGAAGGGTGAGTGGCTAGACTATGAAAACACAGATCACACACATTATTTGAGAACTCAAACCCAGGTTGTCTGATTTCAAATCCCAAGGTATTTTACCTATATATCACACTCTTCCTGAAGTAGGGAGATACTGTGACACGTGTCTGCTAGTGTGTGCTGTTATTTTTTAAAGTAATTTATACAACTTTAATAGGAAATGGAATAAAGATTATGAAATACTCCCATTCAATTGTTTATGCATATACTTTAATAGTCTAAATTATAGACAACATTTTCAGCCACTTGCTAAATAAAGCACATCTAACTAGGGATGCTGAATAATTCTGTTAGTCTTTGAGTAAATCCTTTGGAGAGTAAAATAGTGAAAACTCCAAATTTTCTGGTAAGGCATTTAGTATGTGTCTATTTAGTATTTTTCAAAAATGTTACAATAGCCATGGTTAGTAACAATGTAAGCATTTACAGGATACCATCGAAGGTCCATGATTAATATATTAAATGAAAGTATCAGAGAACCGCTTACTGTGCTTTTAAAGCATAACAATTAAATTGCATTGGCTCATCTGCCTTGTTACAAATCCACAGCTATGGTCAGAACTCAGATATGCCTTGTGAATCAATGTTGCAAAACCCATTTTAGGAGGAAATGCACATCTAGATAATTAAAACAGAAAACGAGTTGTGTACCTACTGGGTTTAGCTTAAAAAGTGTGGGGATGATGAAGGAGATGCTGACAGTGATACCTAGAGCCAAGCACAAAGCGTGTGCTTCTTATGTTTCTGCATTACAATATAATTACATCTTGCAATAAGAACCTATCAATAATAATATCAATAACCTATCAAAGGTTTCTCTGAGCCTATATAACAGAGGTATTGTGAATTTTTTTTATCAGTTTTAATCTTCTGATATCTAGCTATCTTTGAAAGAAAACACCCAAATGTCTTCATTTCAAGAATCATGGCCATTGGAAATAACTACTAACTAAAGTGAGTTTGGGTTTTTAGAAACAAGAGGGTCACAAATGGATCTGAAAGTGTCAGAGCCCTGATTAATGTGTATTACCAAGGGAAAGATCCAATCTGAAAAGGCTACGTGCCGTTTGATTCCAAGTATATGACATTCTGGAAAAGGCAAAACTATAGAGACTGTAAAAAGATCAAGGTTTGCCAGGGGTTGTGGGCTGGGTGGAAGGGGGGTATGAATAGGCAGAAAACAGAAGATTTTTAGGGCAGTGAAATACTTTGGTGTGATACTACAGCGATGGATACTTATTGTACCTTTTCCAAACCCATAGAATGTATGGCACCAAGAGTGACCCCTAACGTAAACTGTGGACTCTGGGGGATGTGATGTGTCAGTGTAGGTTCACGATTGTAACAGATGCACCATCTGGTGGGGGGTGTTGATATCGGGGGACCCTGTGTGTGTGTCGGGGCAGGGGGTGCATGGGACGCCTCTGTACCTCCCTCTCAATTTTGCTGTAAACCCCAAACTATATTAGAAAAATAGAGTCTTAAACACAATTTCAGAAATTGGGGAGTATTTTTTCACGGAATTAACCAGTATGAGTAGAGGAGTGATATTGAACAATGACATTCGTGGTATTAATAGCCAGGGTAGTTCTGAGGAGTCTGTGATACTCTCTGGCATTTTCTACAGAAAGCCTTGTGGGCTCTTGAGGTATCTGGTTCCCTCGCCCTACGTAAATATTTGTTGGCAATGTCTGGAAGCCACTATTTCATCATTGTACTGTTGTCTTTATTTTTGTAGAATAGAGTGTTTGGTATTATGTTTTCATTGAAATGTACGGACATCTTACCTTGTTTGACAGAATCATTGAGTCAAAGACATTTCCTGAGCAGATCCTCTGAAAAGCAAAGTATTATGTCCCTCATTTGTCTTCTGTCTGCAGTGACATTTCCCAGCTAATTGAATTATGTCAATCTTATGAACTTTACTAAAATGCTTTCAGTCCCTTTACCTACATTTTCGAGCCAGTTCATATCATTCTGCCTCAGATAACTCAGGTAGACCATTCATGTAATGTTTAATTTCACTTTAATTTCGAAATGAATGAAAGTATCTAGTTAAGGTGATACATGAAATCTTAAACCTTGAAAAGCAAGCTAGGTAACTATAATAAAATTGATGTTAAATTCTTAGGAACAGATGTAATAGAAATTGAGAGAGTTCATAACTTAAGCTGCTAACTACATTAATGTCCACCCAATAAATTATAAGGAACGTGGAGTTCTACATAATCAGTTATATTAATAAGTTACTAAGCACAGTAGTTGTATTAAAATTAAATGCAATCAGATGGTTAGCTTTTCAAATGTTTTAGTTATAATTCTATTGACTATTCTGAGACTTACATGATTATTTATATCATAAAGACTTGTTTTAGAATTTGATTGAATGATAGATAAGGCATAATCACGGCTGGCTTCCTGTCATTCATTCCTTTCCTGGAGTCCTTGAAGTTGGTCTTCTGAACCCACTGTACTAACGGAATTCTTCTCTCCTCATCAGCAAGAAGTTTCTAAGGACCAATTCAATGGTTATTTCCTGTCTGCATCCCTTGATGCCGATGCAGAATCCGACCATCGTGAACACCCTTGTGTTCGTGAAGCCCTTTTCTCCCTCAGGGCACATTGCATCGCAGTACTGTTAGGTGTTGCTGCTACTTTCAGGTCAACAAATAGTTATCCTGTAAGACTGAAGCAGCACAGAATTAAAGACCGCATGGTCTGTGCCTCTGAAGAATTTAAATTCTAACAGAGGGACACGTGGTAGCATAGATGCTCAGTAAATATCTATTGAGGGACTAAATCATTCATGAATGAAGGATGAACTGATGACAGATAAGTGTCAGAGGGGCTGCAAATAAAAAGGAATATAAGAAAATAAAGACATTCATCACCTGACAACTCAGTTCACTCGTGCACTGGTGGGATTTTCAGGAGGAAAGAGGACAGCGCCGTACTTGAGGGCAGATGGTACTCTTTTCTGCGCTTACTTTACCGTCAGGAGGAACTTTCCATTTCAACAGCGGGAACTTTACTGTACTATTTAGTTACAAACGTTGCTCTTTTTATCTGTAACACACATTCCCCTCCTTTCTCAAGACGCGATTGCACCCAATGAATCGCAGTAGAGATAGGAGAGTGAGATTGGAGACTTCTCCGACTCCTTCCACCAGACTACCCCCTGCCCGTGACCACCTGTCCTCCGTCCATCCACGTCACTGTGACCTTCAGTGGGCCTCTGGGTCCTGGCCTCCTCCACGTTCTCAGGAAGGCAGCGCTGCCTCTTCGTGCTCTACCTTCAGAAGGTACAGGCCCTCCTCCTAACGTCTTTCTACCCGACTCTACTCCTTTACATGGACTCACATTGCTCTCGGCTTTAAAATCACCCTTGGACCCAGACTCCTTCACCAGCGACCGCCTTGCCTACTGATTACATTTAAACGTCTTGAAAAGTGTGTGTCCTGGCTTGTTTAGTGTCCCAATCTCCAGCTTTCCATCGCCGGGTTGCTCTTACTAAGGAGGCCCCGATCTGTCTATTGCCAAAGGCATTGGAATTCAGTCATCATATTAGTTATTGCCTCACCATCACTCCATCCGTTTTGAATATTTCTTTTTCCTTCACTTCTGGGACACATTCCTATCACCTTCGTTTTTCCTCTCTAGATGCTCGTGTCCTTTACTGGTTGTTCCCTGTGTCCTGACTGGCCTTGGATCCTCTCTACTCGGTAGAAAGATGTTTGGTCTTCAGACTATCCTTGAGAAAACTAGCCCTAAGATTTCCATTACCATCAACGTGCCAGGAATCCCCAAATGTTTATTCCAACCCTAATGTCTGTTCTGACCTCCAAAAAGGGTATTAAACATTCATCTCAGCATCTCCACATAGATTAACACGGACACTGCAAAAATCAACACGTCCAAACCCCAAATGACCATTGCATCACGTGCATGCACACACACAGACACACACGCACACACACACAGACACACACAGACACACACAGACACACAGACACACACACACAGACACACACAGACACACACACACACACAGA
>NC_041233.1:111858798-111868057 GCF_002837175.3 Physeter macrocephalus
ACACACACAGACACACACACACGCACACACACACACACAGACACACACACACCACACACACAGACACACACGCACAAACACACAGACACACACACACACACACACCACACACACAGACACACACAGACACACACAGACACACACACACACACACACACACACACACACACACACACACTAAAATGGCTCCTTTTCCAGTGCTGCGTGTCTTCAAAGACATCACTGTTGACCTAGATGCCCAGGTCATGATTCTCCCTCTTATTCATTGTTTGTATCTACCAGCACGTCAGGTTTCCTCTATTGTGCTCATGTTTGGTTTTTTCTCTTCAGCCCCGTAGCCACTCCGTGTTCCAAGCCCACTGTGTTCTCTCAGCAGTGTGACCACTGCAGCTGCAGGCTGGTCCATCTTAACTCCCTCTTTTTTTTTTTTGCGGTACGCGGGCCTCTCACTGTTGTGGCCTCTCCCGTTGCGGAGCACAGGCTCCGGACGCGCAGGCCCAGCGGCCATGGCTCACGGGCCCAGCCGCTCCGCGGCACGTGGGATCCTCCCGGACCGGGGCACGAACCCGCGTCCCCCGCATCGGCAGGCGGACTCCCAACCACTGCGCCACCAGGGAAGCCCTTAACTCACTCTTAACACCATCCTCCCTGTGACCCCATCTCACACTCTCAAGGGTAGATCATTTAAAAATCACCCTTCTACCAGTCAGCGTTTAATGCCTCGATGTTGCCGGTAACGTACAAGCACAGACCCCCATCCACCTCTCCAGCCTGACCTTGGACCTCTCATCCAATTTTCCTGCTGTTCTGTGTCTTTTTTTGGTTTATCCAGCATGCTCTACTTTTCCCGACCTGGGGCCTTTGTCAACACTGTCTAGAGCTCTTACTCTCTCTTCACCACATGGCTTCATTTCTCCTCCTGCCTCCCCACCTATTTTCCCATTCATCTCCAAAATAAACTCAACCAGGCCCCTGTAGTTTCCAATGTTTCACGTTAGGGTCTAGGAGCCCTTATAGTTTCTAGTTTAATGTATCTTCCCTGGCAGACGATGAGCAGAAGTTATGATGTCCTGTTTTTTACTGTCCCCCCAGTGGCTAGAAGATGGCCATGAATGTAGTAAATATTCAGTAAGCATCTCGACTGAAGTAAGACAGATGCGTTTGCATCTGATATAATTTACCAAAGTATTGAATATTAACTCTCAGTTTATCTTTTTTTTCCCACACTTAGTGACATTTTAAAATAGATTCATACCCCTATAGAAGTATGTCAGAGAATTAGAATAAGGTTATCTGATTTACATTTATCTGATTAAGTAAAAATAGAAAAATTTCACACAATTGGACAGTCTATTACTTTTATTGATTTAGGGCTTAAAAAGTCTCAATAAAGTATAAAAGGTAGTTAAAGAAAATATACTGAATATATATATACATACATGCACATTTTAAGGGGATCACTTACTGTATATGTATATATAGCAAGTGATCCCTTAAAATTTTGATCAGGCCAATAAGCTCTGTGAATACATAACATGTTGATGGCCATATGGGGAAACCACATGGAGGAGAATCCTTTTGAAAGAGATGATGAGAAAAGGTGATAGAGGTAAGAAGATGGGACTTTCGCTTCTGGTGAAAGTCTTGGGAAAAAGTCAGAGACGAGAAATGGCATTTTGTGTCTGTGGCAGGCAAAATAAAAGAGTGGACACAAGGTACGAATTTCAGTGTATTGAGAAATGAGGCTGGAAAGATGAGGGGAGATTTGGTAAGAGAACTTCTATGATGAAGGTGAAGGATTGGGGGTTATATGGAAGTCCTAGAAGTGTGTAGGGCTATTCAGACAAGCAATGGAATCACCAGGTGGAAGTGGTGATTATGACAGGCACTTCTAGTTATTAATTGGATTGGACAGGAAACAAACCGGAAATAGGACCAGCTGGTGTTATGTGGCCATTTAGTGAGGAGAAAGGAAAAGAAAGCAGAATATACAATAATAGAGATTTTGGTTAAACATAAGAAAAAGGACTTTGAGAATGATGTGATTTAATCCTGGAATAAGATTTCAAGGGAGACTCTGACATCTTGGCCCCCAGAGACCTGCCTGGAAGCAGATGCCTGCATGATGTGATTTTCTGGGAGCCTTTTGAGTCCTGAGATTGGCATCCTGTCCAGTAAACCACTGTTGCCAAGGTAACTTGACAGGATGCCCTGGTCATCTCAGATTTCTAGAGCACTGGAATATCCCCAAAGGGCTAGCTGGGCAGAGCCTGAATAAGTAGGACTTGGCTGAGTGTGTGTGCCTTGAAATAGCTACAGTAATATGCCCAAGAACGTGCTAGCTATCATCACCAATGACACAAATAACAGTATTGTGCAGACAGTATGGGGAAAACACTTATTTTTCTATTTCTCTCGAAATTCATTTCCTCCAAGAAAGTTAGAAATTAGAGAGAGATTTAGCCTGTTACATGCACGCTCCAACAACAACTTATATTCATAATAGTGTCCTCTGGGGGAAAGATGATGCACTCTCTAAAGCAGCACCGAATTCGTCGTAGAGTTTGTACACCCCTAATGGTTTGAAAAAGCATTTCCAAATAACAAAGGAGAAAAATAAATTATATCATTAGCAATCTCGGTCTGTTTTCTTATTAAGCATAATAGCTTTATATTAAACTCATCCATCTTCTGCTGTATTAGAGCCCTAACAGTAATACATCCCTAAGAATGTCTGCTCGAATTATTTTGAATGTATCATTGGAATCCTACTTCTTGGTAAAATTAGTATTGTGTTTACTGGGTTCACATTTAAAATATGTATTAAAAAATTAGTAAACTTAGATGTCATGACTTTTATAAAAGGACTTTTTACCGTCCTCGTGGCAGTCAAGGAAATGCCGTCAGAGCACTTCCATAATTCACCCAATGGTCTCGATACTTCAGATACCACTGCAGACAGCTTGCAGGAAAGGGCAAGGTCCAGCTTCTATCATCTTTTCTCACATAGTCATGAGTTATTTGAGCATCTGGACATCAGGCTGACTCCTGACATGTTTTCATCTCCACACGAAAATGCGTGGAAAATTTGTGAAAACCGTTTTGACTGCATTATCAACCTCTTTTTAATCCCAATATGACTAATGTGTCCAAAGTAAGTTTTAACACACATACAGTTATTATCCTTATTTTATATTTAGTTCTCCTTTCCCAGCACCTTGTTAGGCCTCTATTTAGGAGCAAAATATAGGAAATGATTGGGCAAACATTCCTGTCCTCACTCTCCAACTTTGTCTTCACAGAACTCAGAAAGCTATTTGTCTTTCTTATCTAAATAGCATCCATGCAGCTCTGACACAGGGATTCTTCTTGTAATTATTTTGTACCCATTCCTTCAACTATTTTCCAATAGTGTATATGTGGTGCTTTTATTACGAACACTATCAAAAATGGCAATGGAAACTACTAATTATTTTTCAAATCCACAGAGTCCCTATCAGCTCCAGAATCAAGAGCCTCTTCTTCTGATTCCTGCCTTTGCTCCTATTGATAAAATTAAGCAGTGAGGTTGTTCCCTAAGAAATTAGGAAAGGAACCCTGAGGTCCAGACAGGGATATGAGATAGCCGGATGATTCTTCACCTGTTCCCGCAGTGACAGACAAGTCCCTGGACACAAAGAGGCCATCAGAACCTGGACTTTACGTCAGTAAAAGGGAAACTCCCGTGAAGTGTCAATGCATCCAGAGGGAAGTGACAGCAACAATCCTGCTGATGTAACAAAACACAGCACACTGGACCTTAGCCTGGCTCTATCCCAGGAGCAGCTGCACAGCCTTCTTCCCCCGGTCCTGCCCTGGTCACCATTTAGCTCATCTCAACTGTGGGTTTAGTCTTGGTTCCTATTTACGACCAGGAGTTAGAACAGTGCTTCTCAGCCATGTTGCTCCAGTGAAACATCACAGAAGATGATGTAAAAATTGCAGATTATTATTAGAAAAAGGGCCTCCACACGTAGATATGTCTGAAGATCAACAGGGATTCCCATGCAGGGACACGGTTGCGAGAACCGCTCTCTTGCCTGTCACATCAACCACCTTAGCCAGGGCCTGACCCAATCCTGACAATCCAATCATGATCCACTCCATCCTCTCCAAACATATGGCTCCACTTCTTCCCAGCCCAGCACACCTGTTCCCTAGAATTCCCCAGAGACTTTCTTAGATGCTTCCTTCCTTTCAAGAAGGACGGACAATCCTACTGAAATAGCATTAACTTTGAACCTGATTCCCTACCAGGCTTTGCAGAGCAATATAAATGGAATACAGTGATCTTTCTCTTAAGGGAGGTATATTATTATATTACATCCATGAGTGATATTTGAGAAGTCTAAAAGCTGCTGGTCCTCATATGTGGATACTGCTTTCAAATAATAGCTAAGAACCACAATCTCTCCTAATGCCTATAAGCAAGTTTGGCACCTTTGGAAGTTACATTAATAATATCTGTGAGACCTCTGGGCTGCTATTAGGTTATTGCTTCAGCAGAGTTGATTCCTGATGCTAGAATTGGCCCAGCAGAGCAATTTTTTAGAAAATGATTATTTTTGAGCAAAGTTTTTTTTTTTAAAGCACACTCAGGGCTCAGAACAGAGAGAGGGGTTGTGTGAGGTTTACTACACAAAAGGGTTTCCCTTAGGGTAGGAGTTCTTACTCAGAGACATTGGACACCGGAAGCTCAGGGCAAACACCCAGAAACCACATGCAGACTTTTCTGCCTCTATTCCTGTGGAGAGACTCCTCAGCATCCATCACTCCTGCTAGAAGATCTCCCACCACAGTGGGTAAAGCAAGGCTGTGAAAGAATGGCCATTTTTCCATCTCTTCTCTTCCACTCACAACTTCCTTGACCTTGGGCAAATTTCTTAACTCATCTAAGGCTCAGTTTTCTCCATTCTGCTAAATATGTTGTGAACATTACATTAGGTAGAGAATTGATGTGCTCAGCGTCTGGCCTGGCACGTAGTCAGTGGTCCATAAGTGTAGGTTTGTAATGATCCTCATTTGCTATTCTCAGAGGGGTCCATAAGTCAACAGACATTGAGCTCTGTGATCCCCACAGAGTCCCAATCTGAGGGTTGGATTTTTTTTTTAATTAATTAATTCATTTTTTGGCTGCATTGGGTCTTCATTGCAGTGCGTGGGCTTCTCATTGCTGTGGCTTCTCTTGGTGCGGGGCACGGGCTCTAGGCATGCGGGCTTCAGTAGTTGTGCCACACGGGCTCAGTGGCTGTGGCACGTGGGCTCAGTAGTTGTGGCTCGCGGGCTCTAGAGCGCAGGCTCAGCAGTTGTGGCGCACGGGCTTAGTTGCTCCGCGGCATGTGGGATCTTCCCAGACCAGGGCTCGAACCCGTGTCCCCCGCATTGGCAGGTGGATTCTTAACCACTGTGCCACCAGGGAAGCCCTGAGGGTCAGATTTTATCTCCTATCACAACTCAAAATTCCTGTGGTGTCCTTCTAGTGGTGAGAGATTGTGAACATGTCAAAGTTGGTTTCAGGTCCCAGCAAATCACCATGTCTTCTGCCCCCCAACCCCCATAAAAATAATAATAAATGTTCTTCTCAGAGGCAAGAACTGCAGCAATGCTCTGAGGAAGAAAGGTTGTTTACTTGAATCCCGGAACATAGGGTTGAGAATTAGAGGGACTACGCGAGAGATATCTTGGGCTGTTTATCGACAATAACAGAGAATGAATTCTAAAAGTCTAGTTGCTACTGACCGGCCAGAGGTAGGGTCTGAGATCCCTCATATACATCCGTGATGGCAGGCATTTACCCAGGTCCACACTTCTCACAAAAAGCTTGTCCCCTGTCTTTCCTAGTACAAGTTAGGGGGTGGCATTGTTGTCAGCTAGCCTTAGCTCATGACGGTAACCTTTACCTGGCACTAGCCACAGCCATTGGCACCTCACCCTTGGCTGGGGCATTCCTTACAAACTAAGCAAAGATCTACGGAATGATTATATGACACCCTACTTGAAAGGCTACTGCAAAATCTCATCATCTTGTTACCTTAGAGTGTTCATGAGAGCTTGGTGTTATTTCTAATAGTACACCAGGAGGAAATCATAAAGGGAATAACAAAGAAAATTCTACATTACCACATTTATACAGTTCACATAAGATTGAACTTTGACATTTTTTCTAATTATACTTTTATTAAACACTACATGTGTGTTTTAGAATATTGAATGTTCTGTTATGGTCCTAAAATGCATTTGAAATATGTTGACCGAATGCACTTCCTTTTACAGACTTAGGATAAAACTGATTTTTTTTTTCCTTTTTCCTTTTCCAACACAAATGCTCAACTTTGCGTTTGCTATATGAGATCATATTTCCGGTTTCTGGTTTACGTTGAACAGCAGATTTTCTGCTGCTTAAAGTAATATACAGGGTAGCACACAAAGCAATTTTTGTGCACAGCAGGGTGCATGGGAACCAGGGACTTGGAATCAGAGAGATCGCAATTTGAATATTAGTTTGGCTGCTTACTAGCTGATGTCATGTGAGAAGTTTTTTAACCTCTCTCAACCATTTTCCTCATCTATCACATGGCAATATAAGACCCGTTTACAAGCGTTTGAGAATCTTCAGTTGTCTGGTATATGTGTCACTTAGTACTATAGGACGCTCCAGCCAATAAGCTGATGGGTAATGTTTGGCTTAATGTTGGGGCTGAATATGAGCACTTGATCTTAATATTTTATGTTACTTACAAAATGAGAATGATATCCATCTTCATATATGCATTATACATGTTACATATACATTTATGTTTTATATAAAATATATATACCCATTATATATCCATGTACATATAATATATAAAGTATGTATATATATAATATATATATAAAGTGTGTATATATATATAAATATATATTTTTCCCTCTGGGAGGTATTTCTGTTTCCAGAGGTGGGAAAGACCTACCAACCACCGAGTTAATTGCCATTTTTCACATAAAACAAATAATTATTTCCACTTTTCTGTTGAAATTGTACTTTGCAAATCTGAAAAAAAATAATTTAGGTTCATTTGATACTGGAATCTTGCTTTATATGAAAAGGTTTCAGAGATTATTGCACCGCTTATTTTTTTGCCTAAAAACCCCTTTATTCAATCTTTTAAACTGCGTATAACCTTGTTTTTTATTCCCCCACATTAGATAAAATTTGTCAATTGTTTCTTTCTAGAATTTATAACAAGACTTCTAAAGTATCAAGCATTCCTATCTCATGTTTGGTGAAAATTTGTTAAATGTTCCACATGATATAGCTAGACTACGCAGTACGTGACTCAGGTACACTTTGGGATTTTGAATTAGTGTCCCAAATTGATGTTTCATACTATTTTCTAAGAACAGTTGATTTTATCTGAAGCAGATTCACGTTGCAATTTAATATTATGCCATGACATTTTGTTGCCCAAATCAATAAAATTAGCTATTTACAATTTATTTAGAATAACTCACAGCCCCTGTAGAACGGATGCTTGAATGGGTTTCCAAGGGGCATGGGAGGAATCTCTGCAGCTCTGACGTCGGCACTGTGGTCAGGAAAGGGAGGGGCTGAGGACCGCATCCCAACACTTAGGGTTTGGGGAAGCAAACAAGAGCATTCCAGACAGAACCATCTAGTGAAGAAACAGGTTTGAAAAAAAAAAAATCAAAAAGCATGTTTGGGGCTCACCAACCATATTTATCAATTGGCCTGTTGAGGACAAGGAAATAAACCGTAAGAGGTAAGATGATTGTTGTTAAATTGGGTCCAAAGTCAGAGAAGAACCTGAAGTCAGACCAAGGTGCTTGAGTTTACTAGAGAGGAACCCACCGAAGGATTCTGGACAAGGATGTAACACAATCCGAATCCAGCTGTGAGGTGACTGACTCTAGTATCCGTGAGCACTTGTATGTGGACAGGAAATCACCCAGCGAGGTCCGGAAGATGTGGTCCCGCGTCTAGCGGCTTGAGCGCCCGCTGGGGCCTGTTGGAAACGCACATTCTCAGCCAGAGTGAATCAGAAGCTCTGGGGTCGGGGCTCATAATTCTGCGTTTTAACAAGCCCTCCTAGGAAGACGGAAGACGGAGCATCCCTGGGCAGCAGCTGCAAATACACAGTGTATCAAGTTTAGGGAAGTTACGGGTGTCCACCCACCCAACCCCTGGTGGGCGTTCCGTTCCACTACGGTGACTTTAGGCAGCTGTCTGGTCAATGAGCCACACCTCTGCTCACAGTTGCTCCGAGAATCTCTAGCGACCTTTCGGCAAATCATCCACGCTATTTGCTATGCTGGATTCACGATCAGATGGCCAGATGTTACTAGTCTTCCTTCTGTCTGCAGTGGATATAGTCCCCTCATTATGGAAAAAAAAGTGCAATCTAAATACACATTTCTGAAAAAGAATATATATAACCACTTTGCTATATATCAGAAATTCACACAACATTGTAAACCAACGATGCCTCAATTAAAAATATATATATGCATTTCTGTGGGTGAAAAAATTCATTTTTTTAACATCTTTATCGGAGTATCACTGCTTTACAATGGTGTGTTAGTTTCTGCTGTATAACAAAGTGAATCAGCTATACGTATACATACGTCCCCACATCTCCTCCCTCTTGCGTCTCCCTCCCACCCTCCCTATCCCACCCCTCTAGGTGGTCACAAAGCATCGAGCTGATCTCCCTGTGCTATGCGGCTGCTTCCCACTAGCTAACTATTTTACATTTGGTAGTGTCTATATGTCCATGCACCTCTCTCACTTCATCCCAGCTTCCCCTTCCCCTTCCCCATGTCCTCAAGTCTATTCTCTACGTCTGCGTCTTTATTCCTGTCCTGCCCCTAGGTTCATCAGAACCATTTTTTTTTTAGATTCCATATATATGTTTTAGCATACGGTATTTGTTTTTCTCTTCTGACTTCCTTCACTCTGTGTAACAGTCTCTAGTTCTATCCACCTCGCTACAAATAACTCAATTTCGTTTCTTTTTATGGCTGAGTAGTATTCCATTGTATATATGTGTCACATCTTCCTTACCCATTCATCTGTTGATGGACACTTAGGTTGCTTCCATGACCTGGCTATTGTAAATAGAGCTGCAATGAACACTGTGATACATGACTCTTTTTGTTTTTTTTTGTTTTTTTTTTGCGGTACGTGGGCCTCTCATTGCTGTGGCCTCTCCCGTTGCGG
>NC_041233.1:111868409-111931151 GCF_002837175.3 Physeter macrocephalus
TCTCCCGTTGCGGAGCACAGGCTCCAGACGCGCAGGCTCAGCGGCCATGGCTCACGGGCCCAGCCGCTCCGCGGCATGTGGGATCCTCCCAGACTGGGGCATGAACCCATGTCCCCTGCATCGGCAGGTGGACTCTCAACCACTGCGCCACCAGGGAAGCCCCATGACTCTTTCTGAATGATGGTTTTCTCATGGTATATGCCCAGTAGTGGGATTGCTGGGTCGTATGGTAGTTCTATTCTTAGTTTAATTCATTTTATGGAAAAGGATGCATTTTCTTTCATATGAACATAGTGGCAACACGCTTACCTATTATTGGTAATTATTTGAATGGAAGGGCTCTTTCCTTATCTCTTACAAAATATCAAGGAAGTGGCTCCAGCTCCCACACAGAGATTTAGGTAGATAGAGTCTCGTGGAAAAGTAAACGCGAGAAAGTCAGACTCCAGTAAAAATGATAGTTTAAGAATATTCTATATATGCAATGCGCTACTTTCTTCATTGATGTAAAAGGTCAGGTGTTCGAAACATATTTTTGAGATGATTTAATTCCTACTTCTCCCAAGTGTGGTTCATAAAGACAGCATTGGCATCACCAGTCAGCTTCTTAGAAATGCTGAATCTCAGGACAACTGTTTTAAAATCTGCATTTTAGTTAAATCACCAGGACATTTTTAGACACTTTCAAGTTTGAGAAGCACTAACATAGGTCCATTGTAATAACAAAAAATTAGCAGGTCTCCACCGCATCTTTTCTTTTATTAGAAGTGAGTTTGACGACACTATAATGCAAGGGAAGAGAGTCGCTTCCCAAAACTTGGAATCTCTTTGGGAAGGAAAGATGATATGGATCTCTATCATAATTCAGCTCCTGTCACACACATGGCGTTTCATTCAACATGAGCCATAGCTCTGGTTCTCGGGAAACATATATTAGAGCAAAGTAGACAAAATAATATAGGCAGAAGACTTCATTCTCTGAAAGAGTCATAAAATAATGTAAAATTTCAGAATGAAATACCACACCTGTGGGGGAAATCAGTGCTGCAGGAAGTGACCTTTAGGCCAAGCCTGGAAAGACAGGGAAGTTGAAGGATAGGGTATCCCAGGTACATGGTTCAATCTAAAAGACACAAGTCATGACCCAAGGAGGTATATCGCAGTACACTCATTGTTCTGTGCACGTAAAATATGTCCGTCACTACATCATAAACACGACTACCTAGGAGTTCAGAGATTTAAAATAAAAAGGAACAAGGAACAGAGAAGCTCGAATATTGACTTGACTGGCAGGTAGCAAAGCCCGGAGTCTGAGAGATGGATGAACCATATCCTGCTGGCTTTTGCTCAGGCTGTTGTAACTGATGTGTTTTCTTGTCATTAAGATGGTTGGGGCTAAGTTCAAGGTAGAAAAGACTTTATTACCTGACACATTACCCAAACTTGCTAACACAGTAGTGAACCCTGCACAAAGAATAGGGCACCATGACAGAGTAATAATAATCTACAAGATGAAATTCAGAAACAGGATAAAACACCAGCAGATGCTGAATCTGTATATGAAAAACATACTTCTCTGATATCAATAATATCATTTCAGACTTTCTTGATAATATTCTACATAATTTGCATGGTAATATCTTATGAATATGCATACTCTGGCCTGGGAAAGCTTATAATAATGGTATAATAATTATATAATGATTGTTTTGTTAAACCCTGTGCGTTGAGAAATCATTTCTGAGCTTGACAGGTTATTTTTATCTGGGATATTCCAAAACGACGTGGGCTGGGCAAAGCAGGAAAACTGTTCCTGACCAGCTGTAACGGGGCCTGGGAGTGACTCTCCGAGGCCCCGAGGCCCCAAGTCACACTGACGGTAAATAGATGGCCCAATGCACAATCCTCAAACAGCGTGAAGACCTCATCTAGGTTTCCCCAAAATACCTGTACGAAGCTCTCGATCCGGTTAAGCAGACCAGCAGCAGTAGTGCTGACAGCGGGCAATTATCACATCCAGGTAGTCAGCGAAATGTCATTCTAATAAAAGAAAAAACTGCGCTCATTGCAGGACTAGTGACAGGTGGTCAAAATCTACTGGAGTTCAGGGCTAGCTTTCAGCTCCAGGTGGAAAACTAGAGTAAAGGTTAAGTAGTTTGAGATAAGATTGGTCAACGGATGGATGGATGGATGGAAAGTTGGCTATAGCTACTCTTTATTCAGTATCCAAGATGGGCCGGGCATCATGTAATTTAATGCTCACAGACTCTTGCAAAGCGGATAGCTCTATGTTATTTGATTGGAAGATTGTACCTTAGAGAGATTGCATAACTTGATTATGCATTTTTGCAAATAGCAAAGCCAAGATTCAACCCTGCACCTCCTTTCCGGGTGGTGGTTTGAATAACCGGAGTTGATAGTAAAGTCGGGGAGGGAGGTGTGAGTTAATCACTGGACCCTAGAAAGAGCCACTTGGAACTCTGGAGTCCAGGAGGTTGGCAGGGTCCTGAAAAAGACAGTAAGAGAGGAAGTATTGGAATTATGACTCTTCATTTTATTAGTAGTAATATGGCTACAGTAGGTGAGGGGGGTTCTATAACTTCTGTCACATTAACATTGTAACAATGAGGTCAGGCTGGTTTTATTTATTTATTTATTTATTTTTTTTGTGGTACGTGGGCCTCCCACTGCTGCGGCCTCTCCCGCCGCGGAGCACAGGCTCCGGACGCGCAGGCCCAGCGGCCACGGCCCACGGGCCCAGCCGCTCCGCGGCACGCGGGATCCTCCCGGACCGGGGCACGAACCCGCGTCCCCTGCATCGGCAGGCGGGCCCCCAACCACTGCGCCACCAGGGAAGCCCCAGGCTGGTTTTAGAGACACAAAGAGACAGGAGTATGACAAATCCTATAACTTGTACAAATCACTGGGAAAGAAGCACCCAATGTAATAAATGCAATACGGTGACAGGTGAAAGAGGTAAAGAATGGTTGAAGCAGCCGTTCAAAAGCAACGGTAGGCTCTGAAATGTATGAACTGCCCCATTGCTTGTAGTCACAAATCATCATGGGACATCTAAAACAATCTAATGGAAAAAGCAGCCGAGAAGGGAATAAGAAAGCCACGGCAATATTAAGTCACAACAGAGTATTTGGGAACATCTCTAGAGCCCAACAAAGCACAATGTGATGCCAGATAGGATGTTGGCTTGTCCACATCCTAGATCATCAAGCCTTGGCAAGGACAGTTCAATTCTCTGTCATTTCAGAATCTAATAAATTTGTTGAATGTCACTGCATTCTATGTACCTAAATCAGAGGAGTTAGGTACTGTTTTATTTCAGTGGTTTCCACGAAACCATCAAAGGATCTCCGCCCCAATGCTCCCTGAAAAGGCATGATATTGAATGAGCAGATGCAACTGACGAGATTCTGTACATTTTCCGAAGGCTGACTATTGATTTAAAGTCAACTATGCATTATGAGATGTACCTAGTGGAAAACAACTTAAAGTCTTTAGAATGAGACCAAAAACAAATTATAGAAATAGTGAAGGATTGGTGAAAGATGCCTGTCCTCACTTGGAATCAAGAAACATATACCACTACTATATATAAAATAGGTAATCAACAAGGACCTCCTGTATAGCACAGGAAACTCTATTCAATGCTCTGTAATAACCTACATGGGAAAAGAATATGAAAAAGAATAAATATATGTATATGTATAACTGAATCACTTTGCTGTACAGCAGAAACTAGCACAACATTGTAAATCACCTATACTCCAATATAAGATAAAAATTAAAAGAAACTTTGAGAAAGTGAAGGTGGAGTTGGGGTTTCTGAAGCTGCCAAGGGGTTGAAGTAACACATGATGTTACTGACACAGCAAAGAAGAGGAAAAGTCAAAGGAATCTTACGATACTGGAAAAGAACATTATTGAGCATTTGAAATAAAAATGTTATTGGCCAAGAAGTGACTAATGATCTTGCTGTTTCTGCAGGAGGAGGATGTATATTTCTCAGCACATTCACGATTCTCCATAATCGTGGAGTTCAAAGTTTAAGCTTGAACTCTGGGTTAGAATTTGTCTTTTTTTCCCCCCGAAGTGGTTCTTAAAATTCTTCTCATTAAGAAAGTAACAACAATAATGATAATTATATGCATAACAGTCACCAAACTCCTATTGGCCCTGAAGTCCCCTCTCCTGGAAGGCTGCTCTGAGGTCTCCATGGCTGGGTGGAGCTGGCTTCCACCTCCACGCTGCCTGGCAGCCCAGCTCTCACTGTGCCTTTGTGCGTCCTCTGCTGGTTGTTTACTTGTCTCCCACCGTAGGCTGTAAACCTTTCCCAGGATCGGTCCCTAATGCATAACAATGTGGCAGGCAGTATTTGTTTTAAAGCGAAGATGAACCCTTCTCAAAGTTGAGTCCAGCTTTGGCTGATCTGTATCACTTTCTCTTCCTGGAGTTCTTTAAGCATTTATGGCTTCCAGCCACACATTTTAGTACTGACAGGCATACTGTTTGGTTCTGTTTGTTTTGGTTTTTCACATGAACATCTTGAGGGCTGACGTTCTTGAATAGAATCAACGCAGCTTACATCACTGTATCCCTGGTGGGGGCCCACTGAGTATTGGTCCATCAGTCCCACCCTGAGCGATCAAGGAATGCTTGATGATCCACTGATTGAATTTAGGAAAGGTGTTAATGCCTCAGGGAAAGACTGCTTTTTGATTTTGATGTAATGGTTCAATTTCAGCAAAGCATTCAGGTTGTTCTGCCCAAGATTTCATACACTTGTCCATTCTGAACTCTGAGCAGAGATGAATCGACAATTACCAAGAAAACATGTGGATTCACGATGATGTATGGATGCACCTTTGAATTAATAAATATTCAGCCTTATGCAATTTTTAATTTCATCATATTTTAGTGCAGTAAAGATTTATGTTTATTACAATAACCTAGAGACATCACAGACCTGGAAGTACTCTCTGGAACGTTATGCTTAATAAAGTTATAATGCTAAACTAAAATGTTATTATTCAAATTAGTTAATGGCATGTCATATATTTTACCTCATTTTATTGACCTTTGATTATTGACACATCTTATTGTAAATAACAGACTATGATACAAAACAGATAATTTACTTCACGTGTATTAAATAACGGCTGATTGTTCGCACTTCTGTTGCTTAAGAGATTGATTACCATTTGGTCTTATGCCTCTGTGGCCATTTTACCTGAACGATCTTCATTTCCTCAATATATAGACTTTTTCCATGTTTATAGGCTTGTAGCTGGATGGCTTGGGGGGATTTGTGACTTATAGTTGCCGCTCTTCTGTCCCAGCTAGTAGAAAACTCTGCTACCCCATGAGCAATTGGGTGTCAGGATGATTGTAATGTATTCTTCTATAAACATTGCCTGTAAGTACCATTTAAATGGTGAGAATAGCATTCTTGAAATGGGATCTGAAGACCTCCTAGGAGGCCTCCTGTTCTCTGTGACTAGATTTTAACTTTGTATTTTCATTTTATGATTATGCAACTCTATGTAACCATATACTGTATTATCAGCATGACCGCCTTATTTGTATTGTGTTTAAGATTCCACAGGCTATAAGTAGCACTACTTTAATATCCTCAGGCTAATGAGAAAAAGATAGACATGAACTTGTGATGTAAATGACACATCTGGGCCAAAGGAAGGCACATGATATCAAAGTGTTTCATATGAAAGAGATTTTTGCTGTAATTTTAATAGAGGCTTCATCAGCGTATTATGGCCATGTTAAAGAATATGATCATAATAATATTATTATTATTGATGATGATTTGTGCCAGAACAGTTTTGAGTGGTAATTTATTGTTACTTAAAATTCATCATATTAATGTATGTTCTTGAAGATTTTTATAAACAGGTTATTTTTTAAAAAGAAAAGATGTATGAATATATACAGTTTTATGTGCATTTGTTTTATATATATTTTATATTTGTATACAAGCTATAAGCATTCCTAGTTTTATATTTGCATGATTTTAAGATCATCATTTTTTAAACTTTTTTATTGAAGTGTAGTAGATTTACAATACCATGTGTTTCCGGTATACATCACAGTGATTCATTCACAAATATATATATTCTTTTTCAAATTCTTTTCCCTTATAGCCTATTACATAATATTGAGTATAGTTCCCAATGCTATACAGTAGGTCTGTGTTGCTTATCAATTTCACATATAGTAGAGTGTATATGTTAATCCCAAACTCCTAATTTATCTTCCCCCCCGCCCCTTCCCCTTTGGTAACCATAAGTTTGTTTTCTATGTCTGTGAGTCTATTTCTGTTTTGGAAATAAGTTCATTTGTGTCTTTTTAAAAAAAATTCCACATATAAGTGATATCATGTCTTTGATATTTGTCTTTCCCTGTCTGACTTACTTCACTTACTGTGACGATCTCTAGATCCATCCAAGTTGCTGCATATGGCATTATTTCACTCTTTTTTATGGCTGAGTAATATTCCACCATATGTGTATATATACCACATTAAGATCATAATTTGATGAAAACCTAATCAGTACAGGGATACTTGAGAAATGTTTTGTTTTAGAAGAGGCTCATATGGCATCAGATTTATGAAACACTTGTCAGAAGTGACTGGTTATAATAGAAACCTGACCCAAGTATCCGATTGTCCCATGCACAGCTCTCCTTACATGAAAGTAATTAAAATTGCTAGTTGTGCTGTGCTGTGACCATTGTCTCAGGAGGAGAGAATAGCTACATCATTGAACTTTGTTTTGGAAACTTCCTGTACCTTTTCCGCTAATCCTCAACTCACTGAAATTTAGACCCCTGCTTTGAAAATATTGGCTATCCTTTAAGATCTCCATGATTTTGATGCTCTCATGAATATACACAACACGGAAAGCTGCATTAGAAAAATTCCAGTGCACTAATTCCATTTAACAAATGAGGAAAATTAGATCCAGAGAGAGATTAAGTTGCTTGAGATCAGTGGGCAGTTAGAATTGCTGTCCGGGATGTGAAGCAGGTTTCCTTAGTAATATGGATGAAGTTATTTATGAGATAGCAGTTATACCATTAGAGAACCCAGCATCAAAGTGAATTAGGTAATAGACAAACACAATTTTCTTGATTCAAACTTGATGTCACAATGATACCACTGCCACAGGCTGTTAGACCACCTACTTGTTTTCTCCATCTATGTACTTCTGTGGTTTTTAAGAACTAGTTTCTAGTTCTAGTTTTTTAGAACTAGAAAATCTAGATTCTAGATGATCTAGAACTTTCAGTACATCATTTGGAAGCTTTTTATTGAATTTGCTTCCTATGTTCAAGGTTTCAGAATCTTTTTCTGGGGCATCTCTGGTGTGTAAAGAGATCACTTCCTTTAATATTTCTTTGGACTATTACTTCTTAATACATTGCTAATTCAGCAGAGGGGGTATATAAACTCCTGGAAATCAGTTTATGCATTTTTTCCCCTCAGGGTAATTTCACTCACAGACAGATACAAGTTTGGAAATGATTGGTTCAAGAACTTTTGTCAACATCAAAAAGGCTGTAGAATTCGAAGATCTTTCTCACAGGTTGCAAGATGATCTTTTAGTTGTTTCTTAAGCATGGCATTGGTTAAATCACATTGGACTTAATCAAATGCACAAGCCACGTTCTGCAGTGCTGGTGATGGGTGTGTGTGTCAGGCTGCTATGAACTGCAGCATGTCTAACTATCCATCACCAGTCAGTCTGCTGAGCTGGTTGTTTGTGTCTTTTTCTGGAACCAGCTGCACTGCCTTAGATGTGATGCAACAATCCAGGAGGCTGAGATGGCTCATTTTCCGCAGGTGTGACCTGAAGCTCTCAACTCCCAAAAGTGCTTCTCTAACAGGAATGCACATGCAGAGCAGGTGTGAATATTGTGAAAGCACTAATTCTGGTTCAGCACCTCTGGGGTGAAATCTGAGGTCCCACATTCCTGGCAAGTTCCTGATGTGAGGCTACTCTGCCCCTACAATTTGAGCGTGAATATTTAAGACTGTGGAAAGTATTTGTTGAAGAGTGGATTATGAATGAGTAAATAAGTGAAAGAACAAACAAATAAATAAGTTAGGAACCAAATGCAAAGTCTTAAACTATAAATATGTGTGTATAACAAAAAGCGATTTTAAAATTTCACATAGAGTTTTTCCCATTTTTGAGAATTTATCAGGACAATTTCTAAAAGTGAGACATGTTTGGGCATTAGAAATAGAAGCCTGTGTGTATATAGTAAATGTGTTTATGTCCTTTCAGGAATACCTATATTTCACAAGGATAGGTACACCTAGATTGATCATAGGCCTAACGATACTGATTTTCTATTTTCTGTCTGATGAGATTTAAATTTTGCGCCTCTATAATACCGCATTAACAGGGACAAAAATAAACACACTCGTGCAGTCTTCCATTTAGCATCTAAAATAAGGCATTCCCCTTGGATTATAAATCTCAGCTATAATTTAAAACGTGAATGTGTGTTAATAAAGAACTACATGGGTTTATTTGATCAACCGTAACTTAAATAGCCTGCAGCAGACATTCTAACTCTGTGTTGGGGTTGGCCAAGAGTATGATGAAAAAGTCAATTATTTTGATTAAAACCCATTTTCTTAATATATAGGGAATATTTATTGATGTCTTTAAATTTGTAATTTTGAAGTGAAGCCAACATCGAGGTGATTCATGAATTACATCTAATCAATAAGTGAGTAAGCCAATGAATATTTAATTATGACGACCATTGGTTGTACTTTGCCCGAACACTGGTCAGCTAGTAAAAATCTCACAAATGGTCTCGATTAAGCTGGTTTCAGGCCAAATGGGCATTTCATGATTGACTTTTTAATGCCCTCTTCATCATATTGGGAATTAAGTCATCTATACAGTAGAGGTTTGAATACCACTAACCCAGTATGATTTTTTTTAGGATTTATGTGACAGGCTTGAAAATAACGTTCTTTTTAACAGAACTAGAGTGAAACATTGTCAATGAATGCAAATCAGGGCATCTACCTATTTCACAGCCACATGCACCTCTAATTGAGGCTTGGAAGCCGACTTCCTGGGTCATTCTAGTTAATCAAGCACATCATTCATATGGTTGGAGCACTGCACAGTCTTTTCAATTAGACTCTCTCGTCAGCAGTAACTCTGGACTCTTCCTTCGACCTCGGCCCTGGCCGTTTACTTTCCTCTGCGTAGCCCAACGCAGACAACAAACCAACAGAAAGAAGAATATTTTAAGTGCATATTTTTGAGAAAAATGTCCTAGAATGATTTTTTTTTTTTTAGAATGATTATTTTTGAATTAGGTAAATGGTAAAGCTCTCTGCACTTCTATCGTTGAGGGCCCACAGTGGTGCAAAGTTGTTTTCTTTTAATTGGATAGACTTAAATATCTGCTGATCTTTACGAATGTCAAAACCATGAGAGACATCTGTCCTATGACACCGATATCCAGTTGCCACCAGAAGTAGAGAAAACCCAGAGCAAAACTTACAGTGGGTGGACCTAGGAAGGAAGCAAGATGGAATGCACAGGAAGGAGAAGGCAGTGTTTGCCTTTGATTTTATAATATTCTTGGATTTTCTTTGTTATGGAAGGACTGTATTTTTTGGAACCTGATGTCAAACTGTCACAATAGTTTTCAGAGGCCAGTCTAGGTTTTGGCAAGCTTAAAGGTCATAATTTGGGGGGGCATGCCAATAAAAAAAAGACAAAATTATGAATATTATATTGTTTGAAAGTGAATATTTTCTTTAGAATAAGACAAGAAAGCACTACAACTTACATATGTTTAGAAAGCAAAAAAATACTATAATCATCAGAAATGTCAGAAGAAAATCTGAAAACAAAATTCCTAGTCATTTTACCCCTCACACACCTGTAGCATATATTTTCCTACACTTTGGCTGAATACTGATTGATTACCTTTTCATGTGAGCATATGATTTTTTAACATTTTTTTGTAGAGAGAATAGAAAGATCATTGGGGCTTTTCTTAGTCAAATGTTTATTCAAACTTGTTTTATAAATATTACTATTACGGATGAGTTGTATTCTGAAGTGAGGACTCATTTTGGTAATGTCATGTGTATTTTTAGCACTGTGAGAAAACTTGAGAAAACTTGAGAGTTTTCTCAAGTTTTCCACTCTTCCACTGCTACCTCCCTTCAGGGCTGGCACTTAGAACACGTTCCATAACACCCCTGCCCTACACCGGGCTCTGTGACCCCCGCTGCGTTCTCGGAGCAGACCATACACATTGTTTTGGGATGATGAGTGATAACTTAGTTATCGACAGAAGTGATGGAAACTGCATAAACAGGCTGAAATAAGAGATCTTGAACTTCCCTTTAGACTGATCCCAAAAGCCCCACGCCATGCCCAGCACCAGTGCTGAAGTACCCCAGAGGGAGGATGCAGCAGAGAGAGAGCGGCCTTAACCTGTTGAACTTAAAATATATTATTGTTGCAAAATTCCCCCAATCAGAGGATTATAGGCACACACTGTAAGGACAGTTTCCAGAGCCTCAAGGCACCTGTGTGAAGGACGGGTTCTCGAGTTCAAGCTTCATTAGCTTCGGGGAAATAATCCTCTCATGATCTGTGCAGGTAAATGCGAAGATATAAAAAGCATAAAATCATTCCCAACACGTCTTCTTGAAGAGGGAGGCTGGAGACGGCTTTCCTTTTTAGCAATTATGAGTGAGTGATGTGGAGCTGACGTGCTGGCTTATTGAATGTTCAGGTGTCTTGAGTGAATGCTTGACCTCAACTCTTTGATTTAACCTTATAAAATGTGACTGTGCGTTCGAAGCAGGCTAAAGGCGTCGTATATTTTGGGCTGTTACCTTTCACTTGCTAATATTATCTGAGAGTATATATATATGTATATATATATATATATATATATTGCCTTTACACAGAGAAGGACATTTCAGCACACATGTAATAAAACCTTACACGAATGTGACCTCCTTTACTATTTTTTTTTTTTTTTGCTGCTCTCATGTTAGTAATATTAGTGTGTGCTAATATCAAAATAACTGACGATATGCTTTGGGAAACTAATTGGGCATGTTCAAATATTTCTCAAGAGTTTGGCATTCTGATAATTTTGTAAATCATATACAGAAATAATGAATATATCAGTAGCTACCCTTTACTGGGCACCTTCTACTAGGTTTACAGACAAGGGAATCAAGGTTTACAGAAATCACCTGTGTACCTGAATCACACAGTAACGAAGTTATAGAGCTGGGATTCAGTGTCATCTCAGAGGTGTGCTGCGTGGATGCTAGTTTGGAGAGTTTGGGGACATGGATGGAATAGTAGAAAGCAAGTGAGTTGTGGAATCAAAGAGACACAGCTTCAAAAACCTGCTCAACTGCGGGATGGCCTTCACTTTCCTTACCTAGAAAATGTCCATAGTGTTTATTTCACACATTGTCGGGAGAATTCTATGAGAGCATCCTGTCCGAATGACTCAACAAATGCTGCTTTTCTTCCTACAAACTTATATGCTTAGTGAAGATGAGCATTTTTATCACCATTACTCAGCTATTACTGTATTTTAGGAACTGGAAACTTCCAAGACCAAAAATGTCCATTACTATAAGCATCCGACATTCTTGCTATTTTATATAGTGCTCCCAGCTTGTTCCTTTAAATTCTTTCTGGGGTAAGACTCATCTGCAGCAACAGTTTTATTGAACTCTGGGGTTAGAAATGTGCTCCATTTTCTGGGGTGGGAAAATATGCCACCGCTTTAGTTCATGTAATCTTTATTTAAAAAAAAATCCTGGTGAAATTAGGTATCACTCTGTCCTTTGAGAGAGAAAAGTTGTTTTCTTCGCAGAAGGCTGAAGGGTCTTGACACAGTTAATAATGATGGAGCCAGGATTCACGTGTTCCCATCCCGTCCTGTCTGACTGAGAAACGAAGGCTCTCGGGTCTGGTTCAGAGCAACCGCCTCAAAGTTCTGTGGACGGTGCACACATTCAGGGACTGAGAACCCAAGTGCCGCGGATTCTCAGCGCTCACGGCTGCTGCAGCTGAACCCCAGCAAGTGCTGTCCCACCAGAATGTCTTCTGCTGTAACTTCAAGTTCTGTAGGCATTTAAAAGTGAGCCACTTTGCCGAGACTTTCCAGTGAAGGAGGCAAACGGCCCCCCGGCTGGCGCCCAGGGACTCGGGAGCCCACATGGAGCCCAGTGCGGTCAGGGCTGCAGTGAGTGACCCTGTCTCAGTTTGGACCTGCGTGAGGGTCTCTCATCTCCCCCTCCGGCCTAGGCCACTCTATGTATAGTTTAAAAAGCCCCAGTAGGTTAAGCATTTCGTACCTTTTCCTCTTTGCCTAAGTCTGCTCAGCTCCGGGACAGGTTCTGAGCGAGGCTGCGAGCCTGGAATCAGGATCTGCCTGGCCCTCACCTCTGACCTCCAGGCAAGGGGCCTCCGCTTTCCTCTTCCCCGTGGCTCGTCATCTTTATCCCCTCCGCTCCACCCTTCGCCCTACAGCCCACGTCATGCTCTGCACATCCCGGTTGGCTTCCAAGCCTGTACTAGTCGCGGTTATGGACTGAATTGCTTTCCCCCAACATCCATTATGTTGAAGCCTGCGCCCCCAGATGTGCGCGTGTGGGGAGAGGGCCCTTTAAGGAGCTGACGAAGGTTAACTGGGGTCAGAGGGGTGGAGCCCAAATCTGATAGGACCACAGGGTCCTTATAAGGAGAGGGAGGAGCGGCGACGCGTGAGTGCGCCGCGAGGGTGGCCGCCGGGCGCGGAACGGGGCAGCCGTCTGTCTACACGCCGGGGAGCGACGCGTCGGAGAAGCCAGCCCTGCTGACCCCTTGGTCGCCGATGTCCAGCCTCCAGAACCGTGAGGAAATATTTTCCTGCGTTTAAGCTCGTATTTTATGATCCTTTGTTTTGGCCGCCGAGCTAACACAGCCCCCGTTGGCTTTTAGTACTGGGGTGCAATGCCACCCTCCTTCTTCCTGCAAAGGAACGTTCTAGTTCCAGTTTCCAAGGCTATCCCCACCCTAGGGGCTGACTCTTTGTCCCCTCGGGTGCCTTCCTGTCCTCTGAGTGAGCCGAGAGCCCTGAAGCCTTTGTGGGTGCAGTTTCCCCGCTGTCTGATGGGATTTTGCTTCCCATCTCAGCCCCCCGAGTGGTCCTGAGGCCTTCGCAGGTTTTCCTCATCAGGATGCTGGAGCCCCCCCGCCCCCGCCAAACACGGGGCCCCCAGGTGCGTCCACAATAACCGCCCTTAAAAAGCCCCTCCCTCAATTAGAGTCATGTGTCTCCAAGACGCCAGGGGCTCCTTGAGGCCCAGGTGAACGTTCCATTGACATGGGTTTCCCATACTCCTGCTAGGGTCTGCTCAGTAATAAATGCTCAAGAGGAGTCTGTTGAATTAACGGGCACAGATTTCCGTCATTATGAAGATTTCCCAAGTAGATTAAATTTACCAACCAGTAAAATACCTGGTTTCTTTGCAAATTGGATCTGTAGCAGTGCCACGTTTATTAAAAGTAGAAGTGTATCCTTCTTAGGGAATGTGATATTCTAGTTCTCAAAATGCTCGCAAAGAAAGTAGGACCCATATATCCAATAATAAGCTATAAAAGTAGATTATCAAATTACCTAATTCACCCTGAAACCAGGCCACACCAAATGCAACAACGACTTAGTGACTCAAAGAATTTTTGTGATTTTGGTGCCTTTGAGCTTTCACTTGATGAGCGTAAAATAGTTGACAGAGAAATGGAGATTTCACAGCAGAAGACTATCCAGGCCTTTATAATGTCCTTCGTACGCTTAGAATGGTACCACTGTGCGTAATGGGGCTGTGTTCATTAGAAGCAGCATCCGTTCCCTTTTCAGACTTTCAGTTGTGTGGATTTATGGTCTAAATGTGCATTTTTTTGATATTAAGGCTAAGAGTGTATGATCTACTGGGAACATTCTAGAATATGCTATTTTAGCAAAATAAAACCTAATATTTTTAATAGCATAAAACTTGGCAGGTTATCTTTGTTGTAAAACCTTTGAAATTAAGGACAATGACTTTCTATGGAATCAACATTTAAGAAACCTCTCGTAAATTCATCATTCAACTGAATTTTTGTGGTTTGTTGTTTATCTTGGTGGTGCTTTCTAAACCAGTCTTGAAGAAACCTGCAACCTTAACGCCGGTCTTCATTATATTCTCGAGACCTTGATACTTTTGAATTATTAGAAGTCAAACTTCTAACTTGCAGAATCCAATACACTGGTGATCAGTAGATAAAACGTACAGTTGGGCTATTAAGTTCCTTCTAAAATTGTTTTATGGGATTACATTAAGTATGACAGTCGTATGGGTTTATAAGAACTTTTTGTCCTAAGAGAGAACTTTCAAGAAGAATGCACTTAATGGCATTGAGTTTTTAAATATAAAACTAAATGGTGTAGATACGCTTTTAATTACATGATAGAAATCATGTGTTGCATATTGAAATATGCATTTACGAACATAGGCCTTATTTCTAGAATAATCTTTCTCAGCTGCGTTTAGAAGTGCTATTCATTTCACTTGCAGAGTTCTGCTTGCCGACGTGTAGGCTGGAACGTGATGCGGTGCTCCAGCCAGCGCTAGCGTCCCCGCCTCTTTCTCTCTCAGCGCACAATGAGATTAATACGCTACAGGATAGAGCACTTGACCTTGCTTGTATCACAAAGATCTCGTTAGACTATGCAGCTGGGCCATTATTAGCTCGGTTTTCTCCAGCTGGGCACTTGATACAACAAGAGTTACGGTCACAAGGGGGAGTGAACAAAGCGCTGCGTGTGTTACTTGAAATCGCTGATAATCATCTCCTAAATGACACTCCTTTTTAATTACGCATTTTGCACATGAACTTTGCATTAAGGTAAAAAAAAAAGTCCCTATGGAATGATTCGAGCTTCTCTAGCAAGCTTGTTTGACAGTTCACCCAATTGAGTAATCACCGTCCTTTGAATTTGGATGTGAAGCCTAGAAGACCACGTTGCCAGGGTTCCACTAACAAGGACTTAGCGCTCAGGTGTATGTGGCTGATGATCACATCTTACGTAAATTATTCTAGATGAATCTTTAGGCTTTGAAGTTGTCAGGTTAGGTATGATAAAAAATTTACAAGATGGTAAATATTTTATACAAATAATGTTATTTATCCATGTTACCCCATTTAGGTAAAAGACCATTTGTTTCCAATTACATGATGTCACGGAATAATAACTGTACCCTATTTTCCAATTTCTTTTTTGCTCTCAATTTCCCTGCCAGAAGTTAGGCATCTTTGATAATCAGATAATAATCCTAACAAGCACCTTTTAAAAGAATACATCCTGTCATTAAAAGCACTATTTTCATAATTATAAGTTTTGCCAAGTGGGCTCTCTTTATCTCACTCACCCCACATAGGAGCACAGAGGAGACCTTATCTTTCTAATCCCTTCTTTGCACATAAGAGTCTGAGGCACATAGAAGCAGAATGCCTTTCCTAATAGCGCAGGGACCTTAGTCTTCTGACATGAGACGAGAACCCCAGTCCCCCAATGCCCAGATCAAAACTACTTCCTCCAATCTAGTCTGTACATGTCTGTTACAAAGGTATGGCATCTTAACTGGGGGACTAGAACAGTGTTCTTGGCTCCATTTTCATGTTAGAATTACCTGGAGAGCTTAAAAGAAATTCCTTTGCCCTGTCCTACAGGGATTCTGATTTGATTGGTTTAGGAGAAAGTCTGGGCATCATTGCTGGTAAAACACCACCTGG
Organism: Physeter macrocephalus; assembly: GCF_002837175.3. Taxonomy (NCBI): domain Eukaryota; kingdom Metazoa; phylum Chordata; class Mammalia; order Artiodactyla; family Physeteridae; genus Physeter; species Physeter macrocephalus. The sequence continues at coordinate 111,884,285 of NC_041233.1, forward strand.
TGATTCTGATGTGTAGGCACGGAGGAGAACCACAGGTTAGAACAAAATTCATTCCAATTCTGTGTGTACCTTACCTAACCGGCATGTAAGTTGCAGACAAAGTAGAAGGTATCATGTCCTTGGACACACCCAGAAAGAATATCTGCCTTGTCTTCTGCGTTTATCTGTAAACGTTCTCAGGAAAGGAACACGTGGCAGTGAAAGGAGGGTGCTCTGTGGTCTCCCAGGGGTCTCTGTCCTCACTCTGCAGCTGAAGGACTGGTCCCCAGAGCCAGCTCTTCCTTACTGATGACACCACCTTTAGGAGCTGGAACCCTCTGCGTGGCTGGAAGGCTCTCTACGGATGCTCTCTATCGATTTCACCAATTCAGCATGGTTTTGGTAAATGCTTAACTTCAAATTAAGATACTTGGCCTGAGTGGAATCGTGCCTTAAAGTCGGGAGAGGATTTGTACAGTGTAGAGGTTGAAAGGTTCCTAAGGTCATGTGTTCCAGAATGTTCCCTGCCTCTTTGAGGAGGAATACATCAGTGAATGTATTCTTCTTTGGCTTGATCTACTGAAGAGCATTTCAGTGCCTCCAGAGTTGGGTAGAATGCTGAGAAGGGGCGTGTGGGCCTGATCGCTGGCTGTGTTTATGCTTCGCTGGGAATCGGTACAACTTGCCGGTAGCTACTGAGGGCAGGAAGCGTGGAGCCAGAACTGGGCTCACATCGCAACACGGCTGTCCCTGTTTACCTGACCTTGGCAATCTCTCTTTACCTTTCTAAATCTCGGCCGCCTCTGGAGAATAGGGGATGCTTACCTCCATGGCACCGGATTAGGGGTTTAGCAAGTGTGCTACATAGTTCTTAACAGTAGCAATGACGAGAAGAAACCTCTCCAGAGTCGGGAAACTGCAGCCTGTGAGCCAGATCTGACCCCACTAGTTTTTGTAAGCTGGTGTTACTGGATCGCAGGTGGACTCGGCTGTGAATGCGCCGCCCACGGCTGCTTCCACGTGTCAACGGCAGAGCTGAGTCATTAACGGGCAGTAGGGCCCCCCCAAACCTAACATATTTACTATCTGGCCCCGTAAAGAAAAGGCTTGTTGAATAGGTGATACTCTAAATCACTGCTATCACATTATTTAGTGGCAAAAAAATAATTGATCATGAAAGTTAGAGTGTTTGAAAAAAATTAATCATATTGATTTAGCCCTGTTGTGACTTCATTAGCTTAAGTTATAATTATTGAATACTGATTGATAGAGAAGCATCAGGCCTCATTCCGAGTAAATTGTTCCAAAAAGACTTTGGCCGGGTCAGAAATAATTTTATTCTGTGGTTTATTGCAGAAAACCAGCTTTCAGCCATAAATAAGCTTTATTTCAGTTTGCGTGTATGGGGGTGTCTGGTGTGTACATGCAAGTTTGTGAACTCGCATGTATTTCTATGAATTGGGGAGAGAAGGGACAAGGAAGGATAGAGAACAGAAAACAAAGGAAAATATAATTAGTAGGTGGATTGAATGACAGTGGAACAGCTGTTCATCGTAGCAGATTCAGATGCTGGGTAACAGTCTACGCAATTACACCCGTAGGTAGAGTAACAACCCTTCCCTCATCTGATGAGAGAGCAGGCTAGGTAGAGTCTTCAGGAATTTATTTTCAGCTTTGAGAACAGTAGAAATTTGCACTTCAGCTTTGTTCAGATAATTCACAGCATCCTGTGATCAGATATTGTCCCTATAATGATTCCATTGGCATCTTCAAACTTTTATACTTTCATTTAACAGTATAAATGTCGCTAAGTGTGCCGATAAATATTGACAAACCCCCAAAAAGGTCAGATTGATTCTATAACTCGCACACCTGTCCGATTCTAATGGCTTTTCAGGATTTTCTTTGAACACCATAAACGGTCTCCCTAAGGAATTTTCCATTTTTCCTGCCTGTGCATACCCCTTAATACAACTCAGTACTTGTGTTAGCTGTATGCCAGAAGCTATGTGCTTTAGGAACATGGTAGAATCATGGAAACCACACACATCTCCTAGCTTTCCGTAGGATATTTTAAGGTTGTGTTTTGTTTACACAAACAAAACACATGGAGGCTTTATCTATGGGCATTTGTTATATAGTCTTTCTGAACAACTCTAATCCATTATCTCTTCCTAAAGATGCTGGTCCTACCATTAACATCTGTTCCCACCACCCTCACTGGAAACCCAGTTTTCTTCTTTTGCCCCCGTGCACACTTTGCAGGCATTTTCAGAAACTCGGATCCTGGCATGTCACACAGCCGGCCCTTGGCCGTCCACGCCGTGTGGGCTCTTCATTCCCTTTCTGTTCTGGTCCAGCTGCCCGAGGGGTAACTTCCTGGTTCCCTCTCGTCCTTCGCTGCGGCCGCCCTCCACAACCGGAGCGAGAACCCCACGTGACAGCTCTGATCACATGGCCCGTGTGCTCCAGTGCCTTCAACCACCCCCCTTGCCTAGCTCTCGAGGTTCCAATCCTGGCTTCGAGCCCTCCTACACCTGGTTCTGTTTGCTCTTTCCTAGGCTGACGGTTCAATTATCCTTATGAAAAGGATACCAGGCCCGATCAGAACTAGCTTCTGCTAACATCAAGATACTTCTGCAGTAGTTTCTCCCTTCTCACAGCATCGCCCCCATTCTTGAGCTCCTAACTCAGCTTTTCAACCACACAACCTCTTCTGGGTGCTCAGCTTCCTAAGCTGAAGCTGCATTTTCTCCAAACTGTAGTGGCATTTATCACACTGCGCTGTAATGGCCCACCTTCTTGCCTGTACCATCCATTAGGATGGTACAATACAAATTCTGTATCGTTCCCCTCTGTATTCTCGGTGTCCAAGTGGTATGTGGCACATACTGGTTGTCCAGTCAGTAACTTGTTGACTGAATGCCAGGACCCTTGGAACCGCGAGATAGGCGAGGATTCTCCTCCACAGAGACCATTCACATCACTACCCTATCTGCACATGGGGCCTGCCACTTGGCCTCGGGTGTTCAGGGACACCTTCTATTTACATCTCCAGCACGTTCTCGTTTAGGTTAACTAGTACTGGACCACAGGTGCAAAGTTTTGATGGCTCTTTTTTTTATACCTGACTCCATGAAATTCTCACAGAAGCAAAACTGTTCTCAAGATCAGTTTTCATTGGTTATAAATATAACTGCAGTAGGAGACATTTTCAAATCTAAGCATCCTACAATTAGTAATGAGGTGGTCATCAAAAACCCTTACACACACCTTCAGAAGGCACTCAGCAGATTTTTATGTAGCAAGTTTCTTGGCCTTGGCATTTTAATATATACAGTTGAGGGCCAGGTAGAGGACTTAGTCTACACAGAAGCTCAAAATAATGTCAGTGGAACGGGAATTACTTACCTAAAAGTTTTATAGAAGTTAAAGCCAAACACAGACGTTCTCCCAGATGAGTTAGTATGTCGATTGTAATTTAAATAAAGAAGAATATACACAATGTGCAGGTCAACATTAAAAGAACACTTCTATTTAACCGAGTCAGAACAAGTTGTCTTTTTGTGCTCTGTGAGCCCAGAGTCCTAGAACCAAGTGTATCAGGGAATCATGAATGACTAGGGTTGGGATGTGTGGGAGAGGAGAGACAGCCAAATGTGAATTCATGCCAGTGTGTGATCCTCCGTAGTGCTGATAATTTTTGGTTTTGTTCTCTGGGTCCTTTCATGTCCCTTGAGCCCAAGACCTCTAACAGAACATGCCAGTTGAGGCAGCAGTGATGTGTCTCTAACAGTTCTACAGGGAGAGGCTTTATCACTGTCTTTGCTGACGCAGGTTTACGTAATGCAGGTATCCTCTTGTACGTAACAGATGCAAATGGTGATGTTACATGGTAAATAGAAGGGAGTTTGGAGTCCTCATCAGAGGGATGTAGAAGGAGAATAGAGGGCTTGTTCAGTAAACGTACCTGTTCAAAATTTTAAGCCACCTGAGTTTATTCCATAAATATTTTCTTAGAAATATGAAAGCGGCAAGAACATTAAATTGACTTTGGATTTCTTTCATTTTGCTATTTAGTTTTTATGGGAAAATAAATGCTTTGAAAACATCACGTAGAAACTAATGTTCTCTGGCATGAGAGCTAAAATATTTAGTAAATTCTGACCTTTCGATGGGACTATTTCCCTATGCTATATTTGTAAAATATAAATGCATATGCATATGTACATGTTTGTATATACATATGTTTAAATATATTTATAATTTACAATAAATGTATTAATATATTTATATAGAGGCAATTAGTTTCCTCTTTTCTGATCTAATTGTTAAAATTTATTTCATCTGAGCAATGCTTATAAAAGGAATTGTGTAACCTCATTTAAAAACTACTACATCCATGTAGATTTACAATAGGTTTCAATTGATCATTTCCAAACCATAAGAGATCAACCATGCCATGATACACGGTACTTGATTGATAAATGTTTGTGTCAATAAATGATTCACATTAAATCCTCAATGGTTTGGGGTTTTTTTGGAGACTGTTCCTCGAAGGCATTGGTTCAGTGCACTGTAGTGATTAAAAAGCATATAAATCCTCAGGATTCAGTTAGAACAGTAGTGGAAGTGATTATACATATAAGTTTATAGAAATAACATGCACATATAGAAACTGTGTATATATATACACACATACACACCTCATATAAAACTTGTGTATTAGTACCTGGGATAGCTCAAGTTTTTCAACTTGTCAAATGTTTAGGACACTGAATCTTGTGTTATTCAGTGCTCACAAAAAACCTAAGAGGTAGGAAATTATTTTTTCATTTTTAATGAGAAAAACTAGAGCAGTTACAAAAATCGCTGACACTTGTCTAGTAAACTGCATTTCCTGGATTTGAACCCAGCAATTTGTCTCTGAGGGCTGAGTTTTTAACAGTGCTACTATATTAGATTTAATTCTCTATTATCTATATTAAGAATTTAGAGGATTTCTTACAGAAAAGACATATCAGTGATTCTAGGATGTTTCCAGGCTTCTGATCAGTTAGCCAAATAAAATATGCATACAAAAATGTGTACACGCTGTATGCTTAGCGGGCAAAATTTTCACAAACTTAAAAATTTATGGAACTTCAGTTCAGGGTCAAGTTACAGAACATTTCCCCCAGGAGACCCTCCTGAGCTCTTCTTCGAATCTTAAATCCCAACTCAGGAGTAACCATTCTCCTGCCTTCTAACAGCGTTGGTTAATTTTGCCTAGTTTGGCATATTATATAAATGGTGAAACACAGATTTTGTGTCTTCATTTCTGGCTTCTTTCACTCAAGGTTGTGTTGGTGACATTCATCCAGGTGTTGTGTACACGTGTGTTCGTCGTCATTGCGGTAGGGTGTTCTATTTTGTGAATATGGCATAATTTATGTGTCTCCTGATGGGCATTTATGTAATTTCTAGCTTATGGTTACGAATTGTGTCGTTCTGAACATTCTAGTACGTGTCTCAGGTGAAGAGATGGATGCGTATCCACTGGACACAGGCCAAGGAATGGTGTTGAGTCAGTACAAATGTAGTGCGGGCCGTCCATGTGCTCCACGAACTAACCAATGTTTGGTTGTGTCCTATCTTTTTCATTTAAGTCATTCTGGTCTGGCTATAGTGGTATCTCATTATGGAGGCTTTACTTGCCTTTTTTTGACACATGAAGTTGATCACCTTTTCATATTTGTTGGACTGGCTCTTTTAACATCTTTCTCTGAGAAGTGTCAGTTTAAGCTTATGGCCGATTTTTTCACCTGTGTGTTGTCTTTTTGCTTTTTGAGAGCTTTCTTTAGATGTTCTGTGAGCAAATCTTTAATAAAACGATGGTCATCTTTTCTCACTCTGGATAGTGGTGTCTTTTGATGAATAGAATTTCTCAAATTTAATGACCCAGCCTATTGCTTTTTCTTTTACTGTTAATACCTTTGATGTTTGCAAAACCTTTGACTACTCAGAGGTCATAAAGATGTCCCCTGGTGTGTGACTCTAGAAAATTTCTTTTTACTTTTAGATCTGCAGTCTCTCTGGAATTGTAAACCGTCTTTAGCTGCATCTGTCCTTGAACCAGTCAGTCACACTCACGTTTTAAATACTTCATCACCATAATGGTCTTGATAGCTGGTAGTATAAGGCCTTGAGCTCTGCTCTTCTTCAGAATTGCTCTTTATATACTTAGCCTTCCGTATTTCCCTGTAAATTTTAGAATTGGCCTGTCAATTTGTGCCAGCCAAGAAATTCTATTGGTTTGGGGTTAAGATTGGATTAAACTTGTTGATTTGGAGAGAATTGCTAGGTTCACAGTATTGTGTCATTTTGTACATGAACATGGTGTATATCTGCATTTCTTTAGGTCTTTTTAAAAAAAGCTGATCTTCGTTGCTGTGTGCGGGCTGCTCATTGCGGTGGCTTCTCTTGTTGTGGCACGTGGGCTCAGTAGTTGCGGCTCGTGGGCTCTAGAGCGCAGGGTCAGTAGTTGTGGCGCACAGGCTTAGCTGCCCCGCAGCATGTAGGATCTTCCCGGACCAGGGCTCGAACCCGTGTCCCCTGCATTGGCAGGTGGATTCTTAACCACTGTGCCACTGGGGAAGCCCTCTTTAGGTCTTCTTTAATTTCACTTAGTAACATTCTAACAAGTCACTCCTTAAATTTACTCAGATTTCACATTATGGTGAGGTACAGGGCACCTTTAAAAATTTTTCCATTTTTCTGTTGCTAGTATTTAAGAATACAATTGACTTTTCTGTTTATTGTCTTTGTATCCAGTGTGAATACTTGCTAAATAATATGGCATTTGAATTTAATGAGACAAAAAGGACTGGGAAAGTTTGTTAGAAATAAATATAGAGATGCACAAACACATACCAGTCATTAGATTATCCTGAAGAATTATTCTACTTACAACCAGCCATCTAAAGGAAAATGTTTTTCCTGGGATTTAACTTTAGGATAATACTTGTATAACTTATCTTCAGGAAATACTGTTTTCCCACTTATATCGGGATCTGGAGCTGAGGATTTGTGAGTCAAATCTTTGTGTGCAAAGATTTCTTCCTCCTTAGGTTAAGAAGTACACATGCTCTAGACTTAAAAGGGGAGATCTCAAAATACAGTACTTGTTGGGAAGATAACTGGCTATATATAGTCCTACTCAGAAGTATTGAATGAAATCACCTTGCTTGTATAGCTTGGCAAAATCAAGTTTCATCTATACCTATAAGGAAATTCAGCTAAATAGTGAAATATCTGGGAAATTTACATAGAAAAAATGCTCATACTGCAAACCAGAACTGCTTTGATCATATGGTACTTATTTAGGAATTTGGAATATTTTCACTCAAATAACATTTAATAAAGAGCCAAGACTCGGTATTCTGGGAAGAGTTTGAAAGCTGTAACCTAATATCTTTACATTGGGCAAGAGAATTGAGTTCTAATGCATGCTAAGAGAAGGTAATTCATATAGAATTGCACTTAAAATTACATTGTTTCCCCTGACTGCTCCTCTTGGCTATTCTTGAATCCAATTTCCTCTGTACCTTGATAGAATGTATTAGAAGTCATAGTTGAAACGTATGGCGGTAAATGAATTCAAGTGATAGGCTTGTTAGGTTAGGAACTCTATTTAGAAACATCTTTTATATTCTTTCAGGTATCACACTTTACAGTAGTCGGTGACTTTAGTATAGAAGCCAACCTTCCCATCCATCTTTAATAAAATTCTATTTCATTGCACAAATATATTAAGTCCTACCATGTACCCAGCACTATGTCATTGATAGGATATAAAGGTAAATAGACCAGTGACCGCCATAAGATTCTCACCCACACCTCTAACAAAATAAACTGTAACTATCTGAATCTGAAAGCAGGGTTAATTCAGGGTAAAATGTACTCTATTCCACATGCAACATTTTTTTCTTTGTAGTGTAGGAATTGGCCTTTCCTATTTTCCTGTAGTCCATGAGATCTCTAGAAATATTGGCTCTCTACCCAGAGTTTGTGCTTTATTACCTGTGAAACCAGTGAATGGAAACAAATACATTTCTAACGCCCGTGTGATTTTTAAAGGGATATCAATGGAGAATGACAAAATAGACCAGCGATGGGGGAGCGAAAACCTCATCTTTACCTCACCTAACCTGTCCTGTCCCATTTCCATGCAATCGGAGCTTTACCTGGGAAACTGCCCTCAGCACCACGGTGATCAATTTCTTCCACATGTATGGGCTTTTGCTACAATGGTTGGATGCTTTATATAGAGAGATTATCCTTAGCGTATCCTAACAAGTCTGAAAATTTTATCTCGATTTAGATTTGACTACAGAGTATTTCTGATGTACTGATAAAATATATACAATATACATGTAACACGTGTACACAGGTGTATACATGTGTTTTTCCATGCAAAGAGAATTATAATTAAGTAATTTATTTGTAAGCAATAAATCATGACCTGTAACACCTCTGTATCAAGAACCCATCTAAATGCTGAGATATTCAGGAATCGGAAAGATGGTATCCCTATGCCTGGAGAGCTATCAGAGGTAGCATTCTAGAAGAATAATGGAGTACAGCATACAACTTATCAGGGGTAGGCACAAGGTATTCCAACATTATACCAATCAAGCAGTTTTACTGAAGTGACTGAATCATGATTTTTAAAAGCATAGATTAGTTACTTTCCTTTAGATCCTCTCTCTCTGATTTAATACCTTCTGATGTCGGTGAGGACTTAAGCTGAGACAACTTAGACTCCTGTGTGTCCTGGCCACACGTGATTAAAATATGAAAACGGGAATTTGCGATAGTGAATATAGTTACCGAGTCAGCTCAGAGTCGGGAAGGGAGGTGATGACATAAACCACACGCTCCATTCCACGTGCCTTCACACAGCACAGGACATAATAACTCAGACACATTGAATTTGGGTCTTTTAAAGGTTTTGCTCAATAGAGAGTATAGATATTTATAGATACAGATATTTGAAGGAATTCACACATTGATTACCTATTTTCCTGTTGATAAAATTTCCTTCTCCATTGATTTTTAATAAACCAAGGTAAAACAAAACTAAACAAGCTCGTGTTTTACGTAGCTAATATTTACATTTCTATTCATCTTTCTAAAGTGCAGGTAAAACTGGCATTATTACTGCTGCCGTACTGAAATAGTGACCATTTGTGGAGATACCTATAGAAGCATTCAGGGTTTTCTCTGTATCAAACAGAAGATACGCATGCAGGAAAGTTTGAAAACATAGTGTGTAGTACACTGCACACCTTGCGGGGGGGTCAAGCTCCTCTTGCACCCCCGTTCCTGGCAACTGTGGATAAACTAAAAAAGTATCATCTCCCTTTCACACTCCCTGGTAGTTTTATGTTTGAACTATCCAGTCTGGAGTTACCGATTTGAATCTTCCGAGCAAAGAACGTCCAGGGACAAAGGGGTGGTGAGCAGCGAGGGGAGAGAAGGGGTTAGGCCAGACGTGACAGTGCGTGCTTGGTACACGACCATCCAGCTGGAATGATTAATTACTGTGTCCATCCAATGACTCATCATCTTTGATAGTCTATCGTCTGCATTCAGCTGAATTTGAAGACTTTGCGCTCTAATGTAGTTTAAGCTTTAGATCCTGTCCAGGGTCTACAATGTCATTTGCTTATTATATTTTCCTTATGAATAATTTGTGTTCATGGTTTTTCGGCAAAATTGAAATTCTTTCTATGACTATACACTCTCCATGACAGTGTTTTTGGTTACTTTAACATTTTCAATATAAGTCTCAGACTGAGTTATTAATAGTCAGACTTGTTAAGTCTTTGCATCACTAGATATGAAAATTATATAAAATGTACAAGCCATGTACTTGGAGCCCTAGTCAAGAGACAAACAGAAGCTCCAATCTGAGAAGCATATGAACTAGAGCAGATGCTCTGAATTTTGGTCCTAGATGTAAGAGTGTAACCCTAAGGAACTCGCATTACATCTCTGAACTTTACCTAAAAATGGGGACTGTTGAGGCTGGAGGTCATCTATACGTAAAGCTCTCTTGTCTACCCCAGTTATCAGAGATGAAAAGAGACAAGAGGTAGGGTCCCCTGGATTGAGATAACCCACCTTTAATACCATCCCCTTGGATACTTATAACTGGGATGCGGCCTGGGTCGGCAGCCATGACAGGCCTCTTCTCACCCCATCTGTGACACAGCTGGACACCCACAGGACTCGCTACACACGGCAGGACCCTTTGGCCGTGCAGCAAAGGGAGCAGCAGAGCATCCACTCCCCCTAGGCAGGCAGATCCTAAAGCGAGGGGAAAGAGGTGTGGAGGGCGCACCCAGTTCCTATGTCCAAATGTCCCCTTTTCTCCCGTGGGGAACAGGAAGGGATGGAGGTAGGTGGGATTAACTAGCTCCCTTCATGTGGGAACTGAGTTACGTGAGGCTGACGGTCTCTTCAAAGACCCTAAGACTTTGTGGTTAGGAGAGGAAAAGATGCTATTTTAATTTACATGTCAAATAAAAATGCTCACATTTCACATAAAAATGTGCTCTTGGTTAAGACTCATGAGTTGTGAATTATTATACTTCTAGTAATTCCTGATGTAACAGGCATACTTAAAATGTATTGCCTCTTTTTGGAATTAGTATTTTTCTAGGAATAAACAAAAGGGTGAATCTTTGCTTATAAATTATATAAATGTTTATATACTCCATAAATTGTTAGAGCCCTCCATAGAAGACATAGTAATAGAGAGTGCTGTCTTCAAGCCTCTAAGTGCAAAATATCACCGAAAAATGTAATGGATGCCGTAGGACAATGATAAACACAAAAACTAATAGAACAGTCATTTCATTTTGGGCTTGGAAATATGTATCACCTTTTCCCATACTACTTCAGAAAATTCAAAGGAAATAAAGGAGTACCTGAATGGATTTGATTTAAAACAAGTGTGGCTTATGTGATGTGAGATCAGGGGTTTGAAAAGAGGTTCTCTTCCCTTCAAATATCTACAGCCCTCATGAGCAAAACTTCTGCCACTGGTTTTCCAGCGGTTAGCTGCTGCTTTTCTTAGAACTATTAAATACTAAAGGCATGAAGTAAAGGTATAGAAAATACCTGTATAAGTAAAGAGCAAAAGAGAAAATTAAAATGCAAGATCAACGGATTAAAACGTTAAAAAGTCTAGAATTGGAGCTGTAGTTGGGAGTAACTGTATAAGGCATAGAGCCCTTCGCACTTATCACCAGAGCACGCGTTTGCTTCCGAGTTTCACGGTCATCCACTCACAGAGAGAAACATGCCCGTTCGCCTCCTCACCCCGGCAGTGTTGGACCACACTTTAACGGTCCCTGCGGACAACCCCCTCTAAGCCCCCCGAATGCCTCCTGCCATCTCCCTGGTTTTCTACAGCCCTTTCGTGAAAACCTTTTGAGGAAGCACCTCTAGTTGCTGTCTTCACTTCCTTAGTTCCCATTCTCTCCTCCGTCCACCCCACTGACCCTGGCTGGAACTGCGCTCGCCGATCCGTGTGTGTCAGCTCCTGTGGCTGAACCCCTGTCCTCCTGGCCTTGCTGCCCTCAGAATCGGGCTAGTCCCTCCTAAGACACCCTCCTCTGAAACACGCCTCTCCTTGTGTTCCTCCTTCCCTGTGGGCTTCTCCTCCTGTGCTCTAGCTTCCAGTGAGCCTCAGAGCTCCGCTCCCTGCACCCTACTCTGTCTCACTCCCTCCTGATGGCCTTGTCCAATCCCGGAACGCCAGAGACCTTCCATCTTCAGAGGACTGCAGACGTCATCCGGGGCCCTTCACCCAGTATAACAGCAAGTCCGCTGAGCCCTGAGGCCTAAATGCAGACAGACAGCTGCTCTTTCTCCATAGCTGTGCTCTGAATCCAGACTGTTGGGACCCTTGCAGAAGCCTCCACTGCTCCCTCGAGCACGGCCCCTTCCCCGGTGGCAGCCACCAGCTTAACTTCCCGGCTCCGCACTGTGGTCTTGAAGTCACTACAGGACTTGGGCCCTGCTAACTGTTCTGTTCTCATCACTCTGCTTTTCAGATGGCTCGGTTCCTATCAGACTTAACTGCTCTGCGTTAGATCCCCGCATTGCGGTGCTCCGGACCCAGCTCTTCCGCTGCTTCTCACGGCAGAGGCTCTCAGCTTACATGTCACCCCCCTGCGTGCTCTTCTCGAAGTCCCGTCGAAATCACTGGTTGCCACTGTGTGTCGCCTTACCCCGTTCCCCTTGCTTAATGGCATCATTCATTCGCTGCAATGATCCCTTTCTTTGAGCTGTTTCCTTGTTCATTGTCGGCATCCTCACCTAAATCTGTCCTTCGCAGAAACAGCCACGTTGTTGTCACCTCTGCCACCAGTGACCATGCCTGGTGCTGAGCGGGGGCTCGGTAACATTTGTCGTGGGAAGGGATGGCAGGGCACTGGTTCTCCACAGGGAGAGACACGGTTCTTTCGGAAACCTAATTTTTCTGAGCCAAGCTGAAAGTAAAGTGCACAAGTGGGAATTAATATATTGAACGATGTTTCTAACATCCCTGGAGCAGATGCCGTGAACGCTTCATAAGGTGCTGCTTTTACCTTCTCAGCGAAGGCCGGGAGCACGTGCTCCGGTGCAGCTTTGTGCGGAACACCTACAGGAGACCGGGCAGTAGAGTCTGAGCTCTCTGGTGTCTGATAGCTCTGCCTGATGCAGGGGTAACACCTACAGGGGCTGTGGGAACTAGTGGAAGGTGTGTCTTCAAACAGTTCCCCATAAGTATGATTTCTCCAAACTGCTTTTGATGTGAGTTGGGCAGCTTGTCTTAACATCGCATAGGACTTACTCCCTGGCCCACGTCAAGATCTGGGGCACAGTGACCATGGACCTGGCAGCTCTGCAAGGAGCATGCTCACCTGCCCTTTCAAAACTGCAGGGCAGGGAGGGTGCATCTCTAAATGGCAGACTCCTAAATGGCAGAGATGTGGGAAAATGTGATATTTTTGGATTTATAAGAAATACATATTTGGTCATTCATATGACCAAATATATATTTCCCGTATGTATTTGGTCTTCTTTCAGGGTTCTTAGTTTCTGGCTCACAGCAACCAAAACACTTGGCATTTCCTAAGTGATGAGAGCAACAAAGTTGTCTTTGTTATGTTAATGAGGTGACTTTTGGACCCCAGCAAAGCGTGGGTTGGTTACCATGGGAACCAACCATGTGATTACAGGGTTGAAACTTTCAGTCCTATCCCTGACCTCTGGGGAAGTGGGGAGAGGGGCTAGAGGTTAGATCGATCACCAATGGCCAGTGATTTAAGTAGTCATGCCTATGTGTTGAAGTCTCCATAAAAACCCCAAAGGATGGTTTGGGGAGCTTCTGCGTTTGTGAACAGGTGGAGGTTTGGAGAGAGTGGTGCACCTGGAGAGGGCGTCAAAGCTCTGTGCCCTTTCCCCATGCCTTGTCCTATGCATCTCTTCCATCTGGCTGTTTGAGTTATATCTTTACATGATAAACCACTGATCTTGCAAGGAAAATGTTTCTCTGAGCTCTGTGAGCCACTCTAGCAAATTAATTGAACCTCTGATTTATAACCAGTGGGTCAGACATACAGGAGACAACCGGGACTTGAAACTGGCATCTGAAGCAGAGGGTAGGCTTGTAAGACTGAGCCTGTGTCATCTGACGCTGTCTCTGTGTAGACAGTGTCAGAATTGAGTTAAGGTGTAGGAAACCCAGCTGTTGTTTGGAGAATCAGTGGTGTGTGAAACCCACGCCCCCAACATACACTCACACATTTGAATTAGGTCACGGACCCTTACAGCAAGCTGTGTAGACGCCAAACCAAGAGACCCGCTTCAGCCACGCAGTACGTCACAACACACCTAACAGACCCACACGGTCCCCGAGAGCACAGCTCTTCTCTTGCCAGAATCCAAACTCGGATCTGTTTGTTTCCAAGATTGGCCACACGCGCACACCCACACACCCGTTAGCCAGTCTGGTTTAAGTGAACTTCTGTCTTCCTAATGTTAGGGACCTACAAAGTTGGGTTCCAGCTCTGATGGACTGCAAGCCCTAGAAGGTCACCCGACAACCACTATTGATAGATTCCTTTCTCTCATCTCTTAATCACCCTGCTCCCCGCACTGGGGGCCAATCTGATTGGTACTGTCTTATATTTTTCTATATGCGTAATGCTGAGGATAAGTCCTTACATATAGTAAGAGAAGCTGAATGAATGAAGGGCTGGAGGAATCAACATTCAAGTAAATGAAGAGCCAATGAATAGATGTAGGAAATTGAATTATGAAATGTATGCTTTTCCACCGGAGCCCATCAGAAAATTCTGAAATAGCAAACGTCGATTCTTAAAAGCCATCATCTAAGTGACCTGGCAGAGTATTACCTAGTTAAGGCACCAAGGAACACATTTTCCCTCTTTTCCCATCGCTTTTTCATTTGCAAAATGGGTTTGGAATAATGCTTGTTAACTAGGCAATTTGGGGAAGGGTGTGATGAATAGGGATAACTGAAGCATAAACGTTTGCCAACACAGCGTCCGGCTTCCCGCCAGAGGGAACGCTGGGAGAATTGAAAATGAACACAAAGCAGTTACTGAATGACCTGAGACACAACACATTCAGTTCCCAGCTAGACTCTTTTTTTTTTTGGTAAAAAAAGGCAGAATAAAGTACGTGATCTCAGAATGACATTAACCATTCTAATTTAGCTGAGCAACCTCCATGGGTTGAAACAGCATGAAATGAGGAAAGGAATAAATTTAAAAAAAAAGACAAAAGCAGAGTTACCTTTAGCAAGTTTTCCTCTAAAATACCAATATAATTTATTCCACGGTAATGTATAGACCACCCCAGTGATTGCATCCACATTTTACAGAATATAGCCCAGGTGTATGGATAGAAGAGGGTAAAACTTAGGCTGTGTTTTTCAGAAGTTGGCATGTGGCAGTTGATTTTCTTTACTGCAGAATGGGTTGCTGCTTTCTTTGAGATGGAAGTTTATGGCGCAGAGTCACCTGTAAAATAATCATAAGCTTCACACTTCACATCAACAGCACATGCTGAATCTCTATGCCATCTACCTTGCACCAAATGTCTTAGATATTAAAGAGTAGGCTTTGGAAGCAGTAACGTAAAAGACGATTTTGCCCACATGAAAATGACTGACCTTTATATGGAAAGGATGCAAAGTTAAGAGGCAAATGATAAAGCGAGAAAATATTTGCTTTATAAAATATGAATCTGAAGATTAATTCTCCTGATACGTAAAGAGCTTCTACAAATCAATAATCTATGAGACTAAGAAAAAATCAGGCACTCCCAGCAAGGGAGTTATGAATGGTTAAACATAATAAGGGACATTCAATTCAACCTCACTAGTAATCTAGGGAAATACAACCGAAGAGAATGGTGAGACATGTTTTTTGACTACTTCAGAGAAAGGAGTCATGTTTATATCAACCGAAAGTCATGTTTTTCAAATACCACTAGGAGGAGTTTAAATTGGTGCAGGTATTTTGGAAGGTAATTTGTTATTGAATGCTAAAGTATTTGTCTCCTATTATTCATTAATTTAGTTCCTTGGTATTCTGGAAAAGTAGTTGTTCATTTGCCTTGAAGGCAAATATAAGGATGCTCAGTGAAGCATCATTTGTTATAAAAAATAATTTGGAACATTCTAAATGTCTATTAATAGGACAATTAAATAAGCCTTAATATATACATATCATGAAATACTATACATTAGTGTAAAGAAAATATATATGGATTAAATAGAAAAATATGTTCAATAAGAAAATTTGTTTAAAAATGCAAAGCAATCATTTACATTTTAAAGATCTGTGTAAAGCATTATACATGCATTAAAGAATGCTAGAAAACAATGAGCTCTGGAGGAAGCAGCATTGGAATAAGGGGAGTAAAATAAGTTTGATAATGTGTTTTTCTTTTATGTTTTACAATACAAATGCAACCCTACATTGCTCGAATCATTTAAATTAATATGTAAATAATTACATGGTCAGGGACTTCCCTGGTGGTGCAGTGGTTAAGAATCCGCCTGCCAGTGCAGGGGACACGGGTTCAAGTCCTGGTCCCGGAAGATCCCACATGGTGGGGAGCAACTAAGCTCGTGCACCACAACTACTGAGCCCACGTGCCATGACTACTGAAGCCCGCCCGCCTAGAGCCTGTGCTCTGCAACAAGAGAAGCCTCCATCCGCAATGAGAAGCCCGCGCACCGCAAGGAAGAGTAGCCCCCGCTTGCTGCAACTAGAGGAAGCCTGCGTGCAGCAACGAAGACCCAACGCAGCCCCCCCCACCAAAAAAAAAATTACATGGTCAAAGATTCAGAATAGGATATTAGCTGAGAAGCAAATACAACTGATTTACAGGTTAAATAATGATTAACCTCTTGCTAGTGTTCAGGTAATAAAAAAAAAACATAGTTTTAATGAGTATACAGATGAAACAGTATCTATTTTCAAACTTTAACTTTGTTTTATTTAATTTATTTTAATTTACACGCACATCTATAAGTTACATACAAATTTTGGAATACATTTCAAGAAACATGCATAAGGTGCTGAAAAATTGACACGGATTTTCTAGAGGGTCATCTGGCAGTGCCTGTGAAAATATAAATTTCCCTTAGGTATCAACCCGTGAATTACAACTCTAATAATTTATTTTACAAAAATACTTGTAAACATGCAAAGATATGTACATGAATGTTCTCTGCGGTGTTGGGTGCACAGCTGGGGAATAAAGAGGCATCCACAAGGGAAAGATTATTCTGTCTCCAAGCAATGGATCACCACGGAGCCAATAAGAAAATTGAGGATTTATAAACAGACTAATAATCAGTTTATGAAATTTATTTTTAGCACAGTGGTTAAGAGAGAGATGTATATGACAGATTTTTCCTGACATTCTGGAAAAGAGTCTTTAACCAAGATTTAAATTGTGAAAAAATGAGTATAGTCTTACATTTTGATAGACCTGTGTATAAAGTATGTGTTGTTTGGAAGGACAACTGTTAAAAGTCAATGTATCTGGGGATTTTGCTTATAGTTGAGTGAAGAGACCTCACTGATCTGGCCGTGGGAGACAGGGGCATGAAAGACATGCAGTCCCAAATCCAGAGTGGAGTCGGGGCATGTGACCTGAGGATTGTGGGTTTCCTACAGGGGCATGAAAGACATGCAGTCCCAAATCCAGAGTGGAGTCGGGGCATGTGACCTGAGGATTGTGGGTTTCCTACAGGGGCATGAAAGACATGCAGTCCCAAATCCAGAATGGAGTCGGGGCAGGTGACCTGAGGATTGTGGGTTTCCTGCAGTGACATCAACAGCGATAAAGGGCATGAAAAGATTGGGTCGAAGAGTCTCCAGGTAGAAAGTGGTGCTAATGCAGTGAGTTTTGGGAATTAGGTCAAGGGAGATGGGCCAGTGGTCTGACTTTCAATTCCGAATGGAAGCCTGGACTCTGGGGGGTGTCAACCCTGTTAAACCTATAGAGGCTTTTTCCCAGTTCTTGGTGGAGGAAGGCTCATTGTTCCTTTGTCTATATCAGCAACTAGTATGAGTAATAACTGTGTGAGGTAAGTGTAGTACATGCTCCAGGTTTCTGTAAAGATTAATCAAGTTAATGTATATAAAGGACTTTCTGAGCGTCTCGGGTACCTAAATATCTCCTTAGAGGTATCGCACCAGCCTTACGTTCTCTTGGACACTTGAGAACATACGTATTCTATTCTGCCGTCTTCAGAAGGCCATTGGTATCCTTTGATTAGTTATTTAAACTACAGCCCATGAAGACGCACAGGTAAACCACTCCTGAATAAGAACCTTGAAAAGATAGGAATGGAGGGAACCTGGGGAGTTGTCCAATTCACTAGAAGAAATGTCCAGTCCAGGCTCTAAGGCTACCTACTCTCTGTGGTGTTAGGAGATTGATATATACATTCAAGTTTTGGAGCTTTTAACTACATGGTCTTGGTTCTCAAGCTAGCTAGTTATTAATTTGTTCATTAATTATTTCACTCTTTCATCCATTGGCGAGACAGAAGACCAACAAGCTATCCTATCCATCCCATTATTCGATAAAAAAAAAAAGCGACAAAGAGAATTTTAAAAGAATGAAATCAAAATGGTTGCGATAATTTACTAGAAAAAAATCCTTGGTAGGATGAAAATTAAACAGCAATTCTACAAATGTATTGATCCACTCAGTTGAAGAGGTTGGCTGACTCAACACCCGCAGTGTTTCCAAATCTCCGTGCAGGCGTGTGCCAGGGGGAGCGTCATAACATTGCCGCAGGTTTTGTGAGAGCAAGGGTTTACAGCAGAATTTAGAATTCGAGTCTTCCCAAATAATGCAGGTAGCATGGAACTTTTAATTTATCAACACCGAATTGGAGGAACTGCTGAAAGCCTAAGCAGTCCATTACCAGTAGGTAAACATTCCTAAAATGCAAGAAACAAAATCCTTCTGCGCTTGGAGACATAACAGGAGCAAAGAATCTTCACCTTGGATAAGTTTGCAGCCATCGGGTGCCGGGGGGGTGGGGGCGGGGATCCCTTTGGCTGAATGGTGCCAAGGGCCATCCTTACAAAATAGCTTTAAGAAGAACTATTTCCATATAGCTCCTGCAAGTGTATTCTCCCGAGTCCTTTCCAAATACTGACTTCGGTGTCGGGAGATGGAAAGCAGAGACTGCATGGTTTTTTCAATGGCTTGTGTCCTCCCCAGAACTAAAGGGCTCATTTGAAGCCTGGGAGAACACTCATTAGCAAGTGCTGCTCTGGTACAGCATGGCACCCAGAAGAAACCTGTAATACGTTAACATCACACACACATATGCACACGCAATTTAAACAAGTCCGTTAAATAAAATTAACCCCTCTGTTTACTAAAAAAAAAAAAAAAAAAAAAAAAAAAAACCATACCAACTGAGCAGCGTAAAGTAAATACACGTGTGATTTTTGTATTCCATTGAAAGAATAGAATGTCGGTCTTCAGGGCTCAGCCAGCCTTTTTCAACAGTTCCCTTTTAAAATGTATTCATCAAAAAGGTTGTTTATAGGTAGTTGCAGATGATGTTCAAAAACTGTGGTTAAAGATTTGAATTAGGAATAATGGCTGACTCATTTAGGCTTAAATGGGCATACGCAGTGGGGAAGTGAAGTCTTGATGTAGTAGCTTCCGTGTCTTCATAAACATTCATCTATGGAATAATGTAATCCTTATTTAGCAGAACGCTCATGAATTGAATTTTTAAAATGTCTTCTTGTTTTTCAAAAGTATTACTGTGTGATTTGGGGGAGATTTGTCTCACGAATATGGCTACAGATAATTCTAAAATTCCTCTCAGTTTTGATCATTTTAATTACATTTCCAGATATGACAGAAACATGAGGCGGTGATGCAGCTTGTAAACATTTTTACAGTTTGATTTTACTGCACCATGGGTTTCTAGTTCAAATTTACCAACAATAAAAGGGTAGTTATACAAAAATTTAAGAATGGAGACTTGTTTTAAGGAAATAGGAGGGGAACCTAGTTAACAGCATCAATCCATCCGCATGTGAGCTCCATGAATGGAGATCCTGTCTTTTTTATTTCCATAGAACCCAGAACAGTGCCTGGTACATAGTAGGCCCTCACTGTCTTTTGTTAATGATGCCAAGAAATGAATGAAGAAGTGAAACATCGTGACCTTGCCAATGAGTGGCACCTAAATTCTTTTACCATTTTCCGTTTTTCCCCCCTCATTTTCTATCCTTTTCTCCACTGCATCCCTCTCTTGCCTCTATTGTCCCTCTTTTCTAGTTTCCCAGATCTTCTCTAAGATCTGTTAGCAGCATCTATGATTCTGCATCTTAGCCCGGCTCACAGGCAGAGCTGGACACGGTACCCTGTGACTTGACAAGACCGTCTGCGTTGGTTTCATCTGTGCACCCAGTTTTAGCCCAGCAAAAGCACTTCAGAGCTTACTGATTAAAAATTGTGCTTATATGTTACTTTTCACCACCACCCTGTGAAATATGCCTGGTAGGAGTTACTCATTACCTCTGTTTTATGGATGAGGCAGCGGAGGACCAGAGAGAATGGTGCCTCTTGTCGTTTCTCAAGATGGTAAATAGCACAGGTGCCCCTAGACCCCAAAGGTTCTGCATCTCAGCCTGAAAATTTGGATGAATGGCTGGAACATGGGGTTAGAATTATCACATCAACTATATTTACCAAAATAATATGCTTTGAATATGTTGAGAAATAGAGCCAGGTCACATCTTCCTCTGCAAATTAGAAAAACAGCACCTCCATGAACCAAAGTGAATGACGCCGTGCCTGCAGACTGTGCTGTCAAAGCTGGAGAGAAAGCTGCTTGTTCAATCGGAACAAAAGTCCAAAAGCTGGAGTGACAGTTTCCTCCTTTTACTAAATATTAGAAGTCAGCCGTTTCTTCCGTTTTAGCCTGACCAACACTAGCATGATTCTAGGAAAACTTCTGCATCACACGTAACTTTGTGGGCTTAGAAGAGCTGTAATAGCATCCACCTAACCACAGGTGGCCACGCTTTTCTCTATCAGGAGGTGAGGTGAGGCTGAATTACGGTCATGGTTCTATCCCAACAAGATGACACCTTCAACTAAAAGTGTCTTTCTCTTTCCTCTGTTCTTCCATCCTTCTAGTACTTTGCTTCTCACTTTATCTCTCCTACCTTCCTCTCTTGTACTTTTTCCAAAGGATATTTATGTATTTCCTTTGGAAAAATTAGCCCCCTTCTAAAGTTATTAATGCATTGTTTTTGTCTGACCCCGACACCCCTCTCAGTAAGAACTCAACAAATATTTGCTGAATTATCAAATTATGATTCCCACAAAATTTGATTTTAACAGAGCAAATTATGATGAGTTCTTGTGGACAAGGAATCTGAGTCATCGTTTTCATCATTTAGCATATTTCTTGAAATATACAAGGGATCCATAAATACTGGTCAAATTAAAAAAAAAAGAGCTTTAAAAATGAGGTGAAAATGGCATGTGTTTAGCTGAAAAAAGCCATTTTCACATTTCCTTTCACTGAGTAACTTCTGAGATTTGCAAACCTGTTTGTTTTTTCTTTTATACCATATGAATTTACTACCTGCTTGGAATGTAGCTGCAGAAAAATAAAAACCTCAACCTCGGGGCTCCCCTGGTGGCGCAGTGGTTGAGAGTCCGCCTGCCGATGCAGGGGACACGGGTTCGTGCCCCGGTCTGGGAAGATCCCACGTGCCGCGGAGCGGCTGAGCCCGTGAGCCGTGGCCACTGAGCCTGCGCGTCCGGAGACTGTGCTCCGCGACGGGAGAGGCGTACCGCCAAAAAAAAAAAAAAAAAAAAAAACGACAAAAAACCTCAACCTCTGGAGATCATTTTTCTATGAAGTTCTAAAGGGTGCATGTCAGTTTAACAATCATGATATTAATCTCTTAAACTAAAAGCCATGGGGAAAATTAAACCTTTTTTGTTGATGGGTTGAATTGCCGCTTTATGTTTTTTCAATTTTGAACACTCTGCATTAAAAAAGATTATGGGAATTTTAAGTGGGAAAACTAGTAGGAAATTCTCTTCTGGGTAGATGTTAACATTTTAGCTGAAAGACTTCTTAATCGGAGACTACACACATGAGTAGTATTGAGTTATTCATTCAGCATATAGGAGGGTGTGTGTATCAGGGCACGTGTGGTTTGTGGTGCTGAAACGTAAAATACATTCACAAGGTATGGCATCAACCTTAGAGAATATTCTTCCAAAACATACAGTAATAAAAGCACAAAACTTATGACCAAAATATCTGGGCATTAATGCTAATTCTGCTACTAACGTAGGTGATGCTGTTGTGGTAAGAAATTAACTTCTCTGGGACTTAACGTCTTCATTTGTGATCATTTGTGAAAGGGAAATAATATTCCCTCCTCAATTCCCATTCTCAGTTTTGGAGATCAACATGCATCCCTACATGTGAAAGCATTTTTAATCAAAACCAATGTATTGGATGATTTGGTTGATCTAACAACTAGAGAGCAGTTGGAAGGCAATACAGAAGCGAATACTTATTCAAGGAAAATATACTGCAAGTACAGGTGCTGCATCTCGGGAGTGGGGTGAACTTTATGGTACCCATGAGTTGTAAGCTCTGAGAAGGGTGAGCTGTGAGTTCTGGAGAAAGGCTCACATTTGAATCACGAGACGTGACAGCTATTCCAGGAGGGGATAACGAAAGACACAGAAATTCAGGAGGAGAAAAGGGGAGGGCTGCAGAAAAGGGTAAATCTGGGGAAGCACAGCGAGGTCCACAGGTGGGAGTCGTTCTGTGAATGAAGCCCTGAGGGTATAAATCTGGCCTGAAACACGAGAGTAAGTCGTCATAGTCTCAAGTGGAAGCCGTATATTAGGTGGGTTAAGGCAGTAACGTGACGTCATTTGGAAAAGAGAGAAACCCACTGTGATACGGTACAGGTACAAGGCCATGAAGAGCTGGATTTAATTCAAAGCAAGGGGAATTAAGAAGTTAAAAAATGATAGTACACTTTGACTAATGACACAGATGAGTCTGGGAAAGAAAACCTAGTTGTATCAAGTAGGGGCATGGAAGGGCTGTTGGCTTTAGATGTGCCACAGGATCTAAACACAGATCTCAGAAGAGCTATTAACCCACAGTATATAGAGGGGCTTCCCAGAGCCATGCCGTCCTGAAAATGCAGGCATGTTGGGTGTTGAAACGTCCATCCTGGATCTGAGCCTCAAGTAGACATTTATTTACTTATTTTTTATTTAAGTCAACAATGTTGTGTTAGCTTCAGGTGTACAGAAAAGTGACTCAGTTACACTATATTTTTCAGAACCTTTTTCCTTAAAGGTTATTACAAGGTATTGAGTAGAGTTCCCTGTGCTATACAGTAGGTCCTTGTTATCTATTTTATATACAGTAGTGTGTATATGTTAATCCCAACCTCCTAACTTATCCCTCCCCCCTTCCCCTTTGGTAACTGTACGTTTGTTTTCTATGTCTGTGGGTCTGTTTCCGTTTTGTATATAATTTCATTTGTTTCATATTTTTAGATTCCACATAAGCCATATCACATGATACTTGTCTTTGAGTTACTTCACTTAGTATGATCATCTCTAGGTCCAATCATGTTGCTGCAAATGGCATTATTTCTTTTTTTTTTAATAGCTGAGTAATATTCCACTACTCAAGTAAACATTTAGACGCTCGTGGCTTCCTAGATTGTCATTAGATTCACTTAGATGGATAAGGAGACCAGATACTCAGTGGGGCAGTGGAAGAATCGGGAGATTTCCTTTGGTAAAGCACTAGCAGCAGACAGAGGACTATGTCCTGTTCCTCCAAGTAGCAGAAGGGCTATGGGCATATCCAAGGGGCTGAGGTCCACATAAGTGGACATGAGGTCACTTCAGCTTATAAACCAGTGCTCCAGAGTAGCCACTGCCATGTAACACCTGCCTAGGGTTAAAGCTCAGCGTTCTCCTCAGGCGCGTGCCCCGACTAAAGGCACGGCCCTCGGAGAAGTCCAAAGCTAGCGCTTCCCAGCAGGCATCGATAGGTTCTTCCACGTGAGTGCGCTCAGGGGCTAGGTGCTTGACCTTGTCAACAAATAGGTGAAGAGATGGGAAGGAACCAAGCCCAGTGTGGTCCAGGGCAGAGGCCTGCATAGGGGAGAAAGCCACTGCCTCTTTTATGGCGTCCCTGAAGTCGGCGTTGTAATGATACTGTAAAAGGAAGAAAACGTACAAAGAGGACCAATTACTTCTTGGAAAATTCACATACATGTCATGCCTTTCAGGATTTGCCTTAAATTAAGAAAATCTCATTTTGTACAAATTGAATCAAATAAAAATATTTTTTAAAGTCCTTATGGAGTAGATTGCTGGCACTAACCTAAATTTATAGTAAACTTTGTCACCTCGATGATCGGAGCCTTAAGGGACGCGTAATTATGAATCGGGTAACTGAGTGTTAGGTATTTCGGGGTGAGACGGGCCTGCTCTCTCCATCACGCTGACCTGGGTTCACACTTGGATGTTGCTGTTACAGAGGGTTGCGATCAGTCGAGCTTAGAAAGTTTCCTGATCCTAACTTCACTCCCTTTTGTAGGAAGTAATAACTACTTTACAGAATTGAGATTACAATTCAAGGAATATAAAAATCGTTTATTTCATCCTCAATAGCGTTACTTTCACACTGTTCATCATTTATTACGACTTTCACACTGTTAACAACATACATGAAAAAAATGTGTGCCGTCTGATATCATTGGTAAATCCAGGTCACCAGTGTCTTATGAACAAGGTACTTGTGCGAAAGAATTTCAAATATAGTCTGTTTTTCTTCAAGACCTACATTCAAACTGTGAATGTTTTATTGCTGTAGTGAAATATATCCATTGACTCAACTGGGACAGATTGGGATTTTTTTTTCATATTGTAGTACAAAAGTTGTTTTAAACTACATCATACTTGCTGTGGGGCAGTTTTTAAAGACCTTGTGTTTCTTGACGTTGCTCCAGAGCATAGAGTTCTCAGAATAGATAATTAACATTAAATGGTATGGCAGGCAGCTGGGGCCACGCCCTGATTGATACTGTTACTGCTTTGTGAGGTCTTAGCTGAATCACTCAACCTGCCAAGTGAGAGTTCCAACATGTATTAAATTCTAAGATTCAAATGGGATCAATGGGAAAGTTATGCTTTAAAACCTCATCTATCACCCAGAGTTAACCAAACTGCAACATCCAAGGGCACAAGTCCTCCATGAGACCCCCTCACCTCTGACCCCATCTGCAGAGGTTGTGGGTGTCCTCTCGACCACACTCAGGTTTGACAATTCACTGTAAGAACTTACAGAACTCAGTAAACAATCATGTTAGTCTTTTAAATGATTTGTGCATGATTGTAACATACAAAGTAATATTGAAAATGTGGTGTAACTTATGAACTCTTCTATTTAGGGTATAGCAAACAAGCCCCTTCTAAGACTATAAAGACAGCATTGAATGCATAAGAAAAGGTAATTTTTAAAACAGCCATGGGCATTTTGCAGAAATTAACAGTATGCTTTAATAGAGTTCATTTATGTATTAACACCTCACTCCATGAATTTTTATTCATAATTAAGTAGGCCTTAATTTCTACCAATGGTTAGAATTACGTAAAGATTTATATTCTGCTGAAATTAACCCCAAGATCAAACTGATGAGAAAGGTAGGTGATAATATAGGGTACATTTTAAATTGTTGTTGTAAAATCGAGGTCAAGCTTAGAATAGTCTAAGCGTTTTCCTAAAAACCTTTGAAGTTTTTCTTCATGTTAATAAAATCCAGAGGGTTTGATAAAGTCCACCCTGATTCTGTAGATATATATTAGAGAGCTTAACTTTTAGTTTGAATTATGGTTTTAGGGAATGGAGGTATTTAGGGTGTTTAAAAAAGATCACTCCACTGGCAAAAACCTGTTTCTATCTCTAATGAAAGAAAGTTGGCTAAGATGGAAGTGATTTGACTGTTACAATCTATGACTGTCAAATTTTAATATCTTCACAGAGGTAAGTATATTCTTTATATCGTATATATCAAAATATAACTACACATTTCTGCAAGAACACACATGCAGAACAATTTCATTCAGATAACACATATTTTAAAATGTAATTTAGGCTTTAATTGATTAGAGCCAAAGGCTGCCCAGTTTTAAAGATTGAAGAAATCTGTTTTAAACCAGATAACCTCTCATTCAATGAATGTGACTAGACAGCTTATCAAAGAATATGCTCTTTTCTCCCGAGTTCTAACTTTGACTTGGGACTGATGCTGAATTATTTTCCCCCTACCATCTCTCGCGACATTTTTGTCCTTAGAGTCTATGTTGAAAACTGTCTTTGTAAGTCCATCACCATACAAGGTACTTGCAGGTTACGATGAATCTGAGGAACATATTAAAGTTCCGTTGAGGCTTGTCCCTATCCGGTCTCACTGTTCCATGTTATCCTTGCCCGTCTCCTCCATGAAGCTCACCTGTGTACCAGATAGGGGAGCAGACGGTCAGGGGTAAATTGCGTGTCTGCCATTTCCCAGTGGCGTAAGCTTGAAAGCTGCATGCCTCCTCTGGACCTGGGAATCCTCATGTACAGGAGTGGGTTATTTGATTCAGGTCCCCTGAGGTCCTTACCAGCTCTGCTGACTTGGCATCATGCTTTTATGGACTTGCTATTCCACATACTAGCCAATCTGTTTAAAACCTATGAGCTTATGCTTTTTTTCTTTTGTTTAAGTTGCCATGCCCTTCTCACCTCCCTGATGAGAGCGGTCCTCCTGATGTTAAAGGCCCAGTTTAATCATCACTCTGTGTGTGAATGTTCCCGCCTTCTTACTCTGCCACCCAGGTTGAATCAGTCCCTATTTTGGCCCTGTGGTCATGAAGCTTATATAGTGATCCCATCATTTGACACTTAGTAGAAAACCTTGAGGCAGGAGCTGTGTCTGTCATTTAAACTTTTGCCTGCATGAAGGGAACACAGGAAGCTCTCAATATACTTTTCTCATCATTGCCACAACTTTGCAATAAACTTCTCTCCATGCAAGGTAAAAATTTCCCAAATACCATGAGATTCTTCATAAAGGTCAGGGTAGCTGGGGGATGCTGCAGTAACAAAGAGCCTCTGTGTCTCAGTAGCTACAAGGTTTTCTCCCTTGATGTGTGTCTACGTGTGTCAGTGGGGACTCTGTTCCCTGTCCTGTTCCTCTGTCTTCACTCTGGGCCTCACCCAGTGGAGCAGCCTGCATCTGGGATGTGTTTGGTGTCCAGGTGGAGGGAAAGGAGACATGGCAAACCAAACCTTGGTGCTTAAAGACTCTGCTGGGAAATGACATACACTTTCTACCCACGTTTCATTACTCAACAGGTGTTCCTGAGTTTATCAGTGCACAAATGTTTACCCTGCTGTGGGAAGGGGCTTCACAGGCAGGGACTGGAATATATGGAAAATGAGAAAATGATCTACCACACAGCCCAATACTACACGCTCTGGGTGGTCTCTGAATGTGTGGTGGTGAAAGTACATTTGGTCTTGGCGTGGTTCTCAAGACTATTAGGGAAGCATGTTAATAGGATGATGGGAATGATGTAAATGTTCGGAGAATATTGAGATAGCAGAGAAAATAGAAAAAAATAGATTGATATACACTGGTATGATGAAACTACTAAATAAAAAGATACGTTTTTTAGTATCTCTATTTAGGTAACCTGTACAGATTTGGCAATGAAGATAGGAAAGCAAGCAAACCGGACAGCATTTCCCAAGTGCAATAATAAATGCAGTTGAACTCTTAAGAAAATGGAGTCTCCATAAAGCCCCACTAGGAAGAATTCTACAGCAAGCACAACTGTACTCAATTCGGTAGACTAGAAGTTAATACCGCATGAGCCATTAAGATGAAACTTTGTGAGAAGAAAATGGTTACATTATTATATGGTGCATAACAGTTATGAGTAATGAAATCAGGAAAATTAAATCCATGTTTCAAGCAGTAAACTGTCGTAAGAACTGGCATACTCAGTCATCTGGCGTTGTACCAACTAGAACTCAATTAATTGATATTTGTGTTAAACTCATTAAAGCCTGTAGAGGCAAAATGGCAATTCAAAAATAAATTTTTCAACATGTGCGACTAATACTTTGTAAGTAGTGCATAGGTCTGTGAGAACATCATCCCTGAGATTTAAATGCTTGTTCTTCATACTGGTATGCCTTTGTTTTTTGTTTTGCTTTTCATACCAGCAAGTAAAGGGTTGGAATAGGACTCTTTTCCTCTGTTGGTGGCGGGGCGGGGAGTGTGTGTGTGTGTGTAAACATATATGGATATGTATTTTTAAATACCTGGACTTCAACTTGCAAATAAGGATTTTAGTGTATAGCGTGACAAAATGTTTCTTCTTTTATAAAGGTTTTTGCTATGTCCATTAGATCTTTTTAAAATAAATATTTTGCCTTACTGAAAATAATTCATTAGCAAAATTTTGAAAATAGAGAGTATATTTTTAAAACATAGCTTCAGTGGTAGGAGATAACTACTCTATTTGGGACAGTTCCATTTCCCTCTCTCCCTGTATATGTATATGTTTGTTTCCTTATCAATATGTAGGTGTATGTATGACTAGGTATTTATGCTATCATAAATACTTACTGAATATCATATTGTCACATAATAGCCACGGAATATCATATTAAAAAGATTTCCACGTTAGAAATGTTTTGTAAGTAAACTATAATATCTCTACAATTTCTCATCTTATAATGGATCAGCATTTATTCAGCAACTCCATATTTTCATTATTTAAAATAATATAATGAACAACGCTGACCTGAACTTTGTTCTCCATCATGACACCCCTTCTCAACAACTCCTCCCCTTTCTGGAACCTCGCTCTTACTCTTCAGTCCTCCCCGCATCCCGATACTTCTCTCTCCGTGTCTCTTGGCCTCGCTCCCTGCCTTCTGGCTCCCTCTCTCCCTTTTCCTCTGTACAGATCCTAAATCTCAAAGTCGGAGGATCCAGCTGACAAACTTGGAGTAGGGACCGTAGTCAAGGGAGGCTGAAGAGCTCAGTGCAAAGGCGAAACTGCCAATAAAACTGTGCAGTTAAATGACTGATGCCTGATCTGTATCTCAAAATTCGTGAATTTATAAAATGTGCCAAATAACTTTGAAGTTTTACTCTTTGGCTAATCTTCAGTATTAGCATGAAAAACCCCTGGAAACATGAGACATTTTAATCCATTAGCAGCAGTTTTAAGGCAAATGGAGATATTCAAAAGGAAAAACGTTTATCTCAAAGAAAATTACAAAAAAGATGCAATGCATACTAAAATTTTATTATAAAAGGATTATTGATTTAAGGATTTGAAGTTTATCATGTGATTTGAAAGTTTTAAGTGTTCCCAAGTATTAGCATTGCCTTTTTAATTAGTTTTTTCTAATTAAAATAATTTCATTGTTTTTACTTACACTTATTAAGGAAGTTTTAAGTGTTCCCACGTATTAGCATTGCCTTCATTTTTTTTTTTTTTTTTTTTTTTTTTTTTTTTTTTTTTTTTTTTTTTACTTACACTTATTAATTTAAAAAATAGTTGATATCTGACAGGGAAAATATCAAGGAAGACGTACACATGAGAAAGATAAGGATTTTCTTGGAAAATAAGTAAGTGCGTAAGACGTAAGCAAGCAAATTCAATGTACTCTCCTGACGTAACCAAATTATTTGCTCATTGAGTGAGACTGAATCACTACAGTTGGTGTAGACAAAGGCACTGCAGAAAACGAGGTCGATTTCTTTCCATTGTTAAGCAACATGCTGCCTTTTCTTAGCTTTTCCAAAAATACAAAATTGTATAGTTGGTGGAACCAATAGAATGTGGTAAAGTTTTGGAAAGAGGTACTTATCAAGGTTTCTGAGGCTCATCCAACTGCCTGCTTTGTAATCTACCAAGTCAGGAGAAGACAGCCTAGAATGCCAAAGAATGTTACTCATGGTGGACCCATATCTCCTCCCCTTTGACAAGTGGCTTCTCCTTATCTCATTTTTCCTCCTTCCTTCCATAAATATTTTTTTCAAGTTCTATTTTATTGGATGTGCATTGTTTTTCATTTTATTTTTTCATTTTTATTTTTTGAAGTATAGTTGATGTACAATGTTGTGTTAATTTCTGCTGTACAGCAAAGTGACTCAGTTATACACATATGTATTATTTTTTATATTTTTTTCATTATGGTTTATCCCAGGACATTGAATATAGTTCCCTGTGCTATACAGTAGGATCTTGTTTATCCATCCTATATATGCTAGTTAGCATCTGCTAATCCCAAACTCCCAGTCCTTCCCTCCCCCACCCCCTCTCCCCCTTGGCAACAAGTCTGTTCTGTATGTCTGTGAGTCTGTTTTGTAGATACGTTCATGTGTGTCATATTTTAGATTCCACGTATAAGTGGAATCATGGTATTTGTCTTTCTGACTTCAATTAGTATGATAATCTCTAGTTGCATCCACGTTGCTGTAAATGGCATTATTTCATTCTTCATGGCTGGGTAATATTCCATTGTACACACGTACCACATCTTGATCCATTCCTCTCTCGATGGACGTTTAGGTTGCTTTCACGTCTTGGCTATTGTGACTAGTGCTGCTGTGAACACAGGGAGTGCACGTGTATTTTTGAATTAGTTTTGTCTGGATATATGCCCAGGAGTGGGGTTGCTCCTTCCATAAATATTGATTGTGCATCTGTTTACCAGGCACAGATACCGATGCTTGAGAGACATCAGTGACCAAAATAGACCAAGATCTTCACCATCATGGGGCTTACATTTTCCAGGGAGAAGATAGGAAATAAGTAATTAATCTTAAGTAATTAATTACATGTCACGTTACAAAGTAATAGGTGTGAGGTAAGAATTAGTATTAAGCAGGGCAGAAGAGATCAAGGAAAAGAGCAATGTCTTATTCTTGAGCTTCAGGACTGAGTTCTTAAAAGAAAGAAGTAGCAAAAAGACTGAAGAAGTGAAACCACTATAGAAGAAGGAAGCAAGCACAGGGATGCCCTTGAAGTTGAGTGATGAGGGCACAAGCACGGGTAGCCAACACCCCGGGAGATCAAGGATGATGAGGTCACAGATGAGCCTTGGGTTGAACAGCGTAGAGATGGTTGATGAGGAGGACGAGAACAGCTGTAGTTGAACGGTGGGTGTGAACGCCTGGTGGGCGGATGTAAAAGCACTCGGGAGGAGATGCTGCGCATAGAACACTCTTTGGAGAGTTTTGCTGTAAAGGCGGGTAAAGAGATGGGGCAACATCTAGCAAGGGGAAACGGGGTCAAGAGAGATTCTTAAATGAGAGAAATAAGAGCCTGCTTGGATGCTCAAGGCGGGGAACCATCCAGGTGAGAAGCAAACATTGGTGGCTTAGAGCAGAGCAACTGCTAAAGCAGTGTACTTGGAGGAGACGGAGTTGATTGCACACAGTGAGAACCACCCCTTCACATCTCCATGACTCATGGCTTCACCACCACTGTCTGTCATAAATTCACCTGGACTAACCTCATATTTCTTATTGCTGTCCAGTCACCTTCCTTAAGCAGGGGGACTCTGTTGTACTCCCACCCTCCTGATGCTCTGTGTATCCTCCGTTCTGTGCCCCTGCCCTCACCCTTCGTCAGCCGCTGGGACCGTCTCCTGTCTTTTCAGGAATCCTTTGTCAGTTGTCAACAGCATCTTCTGTACCCCCTGTAGCCTCCCATAGTCTGAGTGCTCCTATCCCTTCCTGCTTAGCCTCTGGGGACCCGCCGCCTCCAGCCCTCTCAGAGTCGTGGTGGTACTTCGTTTACTCTCACTCGCCTCTACCAGAATAGCGGTGGGACAGGTGTCCTCCTTGCTCTGCATTACTGACCTCAGACTACTCTCCCTCCCAAACAACCCTCGTCTCGGCTTCTCAGGCCACCAGCTTACAGCATCCACTGGCTGCGGTGTCCTTGCCACCTGCCAACACCTGACCCGTTCCACCTCATTCTCAGTGACTTGATCCTGGTGTAGAGCCACACTCTCCATACTGCTGCTTAATTCTTGGTGACTTCAATATATGTGTACATGACTTTCCCAACAGCCACACTGCTCAGCTTCTTGAACTCCTTCTCTACGATGCTCCCCTCCAGTTGGCCTTAGCCGTCCTCACTGTTGTACCGAGGACTTGTCTTTGCCAATGGCTGCCATCCCTACATTGTCTAAATTTGATGAATTCTTCCCTTTGCTCTCTTTCCAGCTCACGTCTTCCTACCTGCTGGTCCCTCAAAATTTTTACCCCACTAGTATCTAATCCTTTGCCCCAACCAGCTGTTCACCGTCTTTCACTCTTTCAGTGTCCCCACCTTCATCATGCCCTCACTCTCATGCTTAAATATTATTCTTATGCAGTGTGATTGCTTTCTCATTTCCTTTACTTTTATTGACCTCTTGTTCTCTCTTCTTCACTTCCTTACTTTTTAATTTTTTTCTTCCCATTTTCCTTTGTTTCTCCACTATCACATAAAGCTTAATTTGCCATAGATGTTTTCTTGGTCCAGTGCAAGTAGTGTGAAGTAGCATGGCTGCGTTCCCCTTCCTTGACCTGTAATTAGTGATTGCTACTCACAGCCCAAAGTATTACCTTTTTAGGGACCAACTAACAAGACATACCAAAGTGTCCCGTAACCAGTTCTTTTTTTGTTTTCTATTTTTTCCCTTGAGATAATGTGTCATTTAGAGTGTAAAACTCAGCATTTGAGAAATCAAGTGCATTTTACATGTTGATTCAAAAAGAAATAACCATATATAGCTAAATGGCGGTGTTTTGGGGTAGTTGGGGCATAAATTTGGAATTTTCTACTGATATCTGTGCTATCAGTGGAAAAAAAAAAAAAAAAAAAAGCCAGCCCTTAAAGAGATTTCAGGGCCATGATACACACCACTGTTGAGAGACAGAATTGTCATTTCAAATGTTCTCCCTTGTAAAAATAATAGCCGGGTTCATTTAATGGAAATTAATATCATAATACATCTTGTCATAACCTAGTCCCTCAGAAATCTTATAGTAAATGGAAAACTAGTCATTTTTAATGAAATCCATAATTGTACCTAAATATTTAAAAAGTCTTCCTGTGTTAATTTCTACAAATCATAGGTAACATATTAACACCAATGCAGCAAGATTCATTGATACTTAAGTTGATATGTATTGCTTTTACTTGACTCATTGATGTGAGAATAAATGACTTGAAATAAGTAATTCCCTTTTCTTTTAGATACTTTATACTCTATTTCCTTTGAAAGCAGTAAAAATATAAAATAAGAATAAATTCATTTTTTCAAGTTTATAGAGTATCTTTGACATCAATTTCTTGATGAGTTTTTAGCCTTTAAGATTTGAGATCTGTTTTATTTGGTTGGTCTCTTACAAACTATTAAATCACTCTCTTAGGATGTATATGAACATGGATTTTAAACAGTCAACAGCAATGACAATGTTTAGAGGAAGGGAGAAATACAGATTGTGGTCAACATCATGTGACAAACATGAGAGAGTAAGACATTATATGGAAAAATAGTTATTCAAACCAAAATGGAGTGCATTGAATATAAAACTGACTGTATCCTGAGACTTACCTATTATTCTTTAATTCTTGTATTTAGAACCTTTGTGAAGAAAAGTGTAAATGTCCACATAATTTACCTACAGAGCAGACCCTTGAAATTCATGACCTGAGAATGCAAGAATCACAAATACATTGATACTTTTATGGGATGGAATCTCTTTCATTAAATTATGTCTCTAAAAAATACTATCCTTCATAAATATTTTTACAGGAGTTTCAGAAAGCTTGCTTTTAAGTTCTGTGTTTCCCATCCAGGGCCCCCTGTCACCAATCCACACCCTCACTAAAGCTGATCTCTCTCCAGGACTTTCCTCGTAAGTCAGGTTGACTGCCTGCAAACTGTCTCAGGGATCACTTTTCTTTTTCCATACAGAGCATTAAATGAACTCATTTGCATCACAGATAGGAATTTCTGCCAAAACCATCATTCCAACCTTTGAGTTATGCCTTTACTTATTTTATGGATTACAATTTAGATGTGAGTAAACCACCATTTACCATGACCAGCATGGTTGTGTTCTAGTCTTTAACGAGGGCTCTGCCTCTTGCAGTTCCTTTTTTTGATGTCTGAGTTTATGGTCTTCTGCTACATTCTACAGCTTTCCACTTTATCTACCACCATCTTTACGGAGCCTTCATGCCCAGTCAGCATCCACTCTTCTTTGTGTCCACACTCTTTCATCTATATTCCCGTTCCCATGCTTCTGTTTTTTTTTTTTTTTTCTCATTGACCATTCTCAGACTGATTCTTCCTTCAAACTAATCTATTCTCTCATCTTCTAAGAGAAACCTCTTTATTAATCTAGGCTTTTCTGACCCTTGCTTAGCCTTCAGTTCTGTTGTGCATTTAGCTGGTAAACTTGTTCCTCTATGTTGAGAGCTAAGACTACCTGCCACCAAGTTTATCTTAAGGGATTAGGTGAGAGGAGAGCTGAAGTCCATTATCATAAATTGGCTAGGACTGCTACTTCCTGTCGAAATGAAGATACAGAGAACTACCATCACGAACCAGGATGCCAAATCCTGAGGTTGCCCAGAGTAAATCAAATGGGGAAAAATGACAGAGAAGCTTTCAATTCATAACCTTCTAAGAAACAAATAAGTCCTGAAATACGTCCTGCAGAGACCATCACACTCTCCTCTGTGTTCTGCTGTCCTAAATGCCTGAACAGAGAACTTTCTGAAGAACTCTGGCCTCTGGCAACTGAGTCAGGTGATTCTGCATTTCACTGGAGCCGTAGGGGACCCAGAAAGACCTTAGCTTTGCTGTAGTTACGTAACCATGATCCATGTTCAGAATTACTGATACGTTCATAAGAAACTCAACTAAATGTGAGTCACTTAATACTGTTTTCTGCTTTTGAACAATTTCAGCTATTTCCTTTTCTGCCTTATCAAAATTTCAGTAAAAATTTTGGTTGAACTATGTATTAGGAATTAGTCTTCAAAAATTACAGCATGTGTTACATTTAAAGCACACAAATGCAAATAATGAAGTTCAAAAATGCAGGTAGTTCGTTCTGTCCTATCTTTAATATTTTAGGTATAAACAAAGTTTAATTAATTGCCATTTTCTTATGCAAAAATTGTTTTGATCAAATTACTGAAAGTCAAATTTCAGTGACCTGATTTTTCCCACTAATGATTCTAGTCACCAATTCCAGTATGTGGGGACCCTCCCGCCCACATCCAAACAATTCTCCAGCACTAGCTGGATGTCCCACAATTCAACCCAATTCTGACACTGTCTACCCAGAGACAGCATCAGATCCGACAGGTTAAGGGCTCCGTCCTCCAAGACTCTCCCTCATCCTTTTAGACACACCAATAGCAAGTCCAGGCTGTCACCTGTGCTTCTGATTGGTTATAGATCAGAGGTTCCCATGACCCCCTCCTTGGGTTTGATTAATTTGCTCATAGAACTCAAACATTTACTTACTAGTTTACCAGTTTATTATAAAAGAATATAATTTGGCAATAGCCAGATGAAAGAGATGTAAAGGGCAGGGTATGGGGAAAGGATGGGGAGCTTCCATGGCCTCTCTGGGGGCCGCTCTCTCAGTACTTCCACGTGTTCACCAGCAAGGAAACTCTCGGGACCCTGCCCTCTTGAGTTTTCACAGAGGCTTCATTACATAAGTGTGATTGATTTAGTCATTGACCGTTGACTCAATCTCCAGGCCTCTCCACTCCCCAGGTCAGGGGGCGGGACTGAAAGTTCCAAGCCTCTAATCACGTGGTGGTTCTCCTGGCACCCAGCCCCCAACCTTAGGTGTGTTCCAAAATCCACCTCATTAACATAACAAAAGACATCTTTGTTGCTCTCATTATGTAGACAAAATATATATTTCTTATTATGAATCACAGTGTCACACCTATTTACATAGGCATAATATTTTCACTTTTTCTGGAAGGATACAAAAGTTATATAACACATTATAACCAGGTATATATCATAAGGGATATTTCAGATTTTTTGTTTTGATTTTGATTGTTTTTAGAATTTTGCTAATTAGCAAAATCTTGTATTGAAAGTTAGATGTGCGCTCAAAGTACATTAAGTTTACTCTTTAATACTTTCTAATTTAGATTACACTACTTGTAACATAAAGGTTCTGGGATCTTAAGGTACCTGACTCTCTTCTCTCTCTCTCGTTTTTTTTTCCTAGTATCTATAAGAGAATCTCATATACGACAAACACCGTAGCTGAACCAGTTCTACCCAACAGTGCTTTCTCCGTGTTTCTCTTAAAATCTAATTCATCAGTTAAGCTGTTGATTGAATTTGTTATATTTTCTTGGTAGTCTGGCATCCATTTGCTTTGACTCTTCATACTTCAGTCTTTTAACTCAGGGGTCCCCAGGCCGCGGACCAGTACCGGTTGGCGGCCTGTTAGGAACCGGGCCATGCAGCAGGAGGTGAGCGCAGGCCAGCGAGCAAAGCTTCATCTGCAGCTCCCCATCACTTGCATTACCGCCTGAAGCACCCCCCTCACACGTACCCGTCCGTGGAAAAATTGTCTTCCGTGAAACCGGTCCCTGGTGCCAAAAAGGTTAGGGACCGCTGTCCTAACTAGAACTCTCCTTCCTGTGGTTAGACTTCCCTGCATACACAGTATATTTTTGCAATAGTATGTGTGCTGTTTGTCGCTCTTTCATGTTTCTGGGCCCCCCAAAAGAAAATAATACATATTTTTTTAAGATTTTATTTTAAAAAGTACCACCTTTCTGGTAAAATTACTACTACTAATTTACTCTGGTAAGTATTTGATAACTATAATTAGACACACATAGCTCAGAAGCACCTAATATACCATTTTATTTTCAGATAGCAAGACACAGAGTTTTCAAGTAGCGTAATGTGAACTGAAATTAAAATACCTGCTTTAAAATTATATCCCATCTATTATTTGCACTTTAAAATGATGGCAGTTGAGCATTACAAAACAATTCAAAGTGCGTATCTACAAGGAATAGTACACAAAGGTAAGGTAAAGTAGTGAACAAATTAAGCAAGTAACTCCTCTGGCTTTTGCTATAAAATGAGAGTTATGTAATTTCAGATCACTTAATTGAAAAAAACAACTCAGTACTTAAATTGTTAGAAATTAAAATGGCTCCTAAATGCTGAAAAAAAAATCAGCTGTAGGTCTAAACATAGAAAAAGCATGAGCCTTTTTCTAGGTATTTTGTGGCATCAGAGTTGTTGCTTTTGTTTTGTCGTCCTGATTCCGGAAGCTCTGTAGAAGCAGCAGAGCTGAATGAGCTCCCTTCTCGGGGGCAGGTGTTGGGGCATATGAGGTCTCACCTGAAACGTTCTGGATTTCTTTGACATTGGTTTTCGACAGCAGAAAAAATTCTCAATTTGTTATCAACCCCAAACAGTAATCACAGCAAAAAGAAATTCAGGATAATACACTAAATAAATATGTAATCCTGTTCTCACAAAGAATGGGGAACAGGGAAAAAGAAATTCAAATTGAAAAAACAAAAACGTAGCATATAAGATA
Source organism: Physeter macrocephalus (assembly GCF_002837175.3). Lineage (NCBI taxonomy): Eukaryota > Metazoa > Chordata > Mammalia > Artiodactyla > Physeteridae > Physeter > Physeter macrocephalus. The sequence goes on from NC_041233.1 coordinate 111,921,586, forward strand.
GGCACAAGGTCTAGTAGGAATCGGGGGAAACTCCAAGCTGCAGTGGAAGTTCCTAGAATTTGTTTCATTCAAGGCAGATTTTAAATTGCAATATACAAAAAAAGCCCAATACAGAGGCATAAAGAGAGAACGATAATTAATTGGCATTTGGTCGAAAATATCTGAGATGCACTTAGGGGGTCTTCTTATTTGCCAGGTTAATGACGCTTCTGAGTCTTATGAAAAACCCAAAGAGCAAATTCCAAAACAAGTGAAATGAAATGGCAAAATATTACTCCTTTGTTTTTAAGTCAGATTTCATGATGATGAATAGGTTGCCCAGAGTAAATCAAATGGGGAAAAATGACAGAGAAGCTTTCAATTCATAACCTTCTAAGAAACAAATAAGTCCTGAAATACGTCCTGCAGAGACCATCACACTCTCCTCTGTGTTCTGCTGTCCTAAATGCCTGAACAGAGAACTTTCTGAAGAACTCTGGCCTCTGGCAACTGAGTCAGGTGATTCTGCATTTCACTGGAGCCGTAGGGGACCCAGAAAGACCTTAGCTTTGCTGTAGTTACGTAACCATGATCCATGTTCAGAATTACTGATACGTTCATAAGAAACTCAACTAAATGTGAGTCACTTAATACTGTTTTCTGCTTTTGAACAATTTCAGCTATTTCCTTTTCTGCCTTATCAAAATTTCAGTAAAAATTTTGGTTGAACTATGTATTAGGAATTAGTCTTCAAAAATTACAGCATGTGTTACATTTAAAGCACACAAATGCAAATAATGAAGTTCAAAAATGCAGGTAGTTCGTTCTGTCCTATCTTTAATATTTTAGGTATAAACAAAGTTTAATTAATTGCCATTTTCTTATGCAAAAATTGTTTTGATCAAATTACTGAAAGTCAAATTTCAGTGACCTGATTTTTCCCACTAATGATTCTAGTCACCAATTCCAGTATGTGGGGACCCTCCCGCCCACATCCAAACAATTCTCCAGCACTAGCTGGATGTCCCACAATTCAACCCAATTCTGACACTGTCTACCCAGAGACAGCATCAGATCCGACAGGTTAAGGGCTCCGTCCTCCAAGACTCTCCCTCATCCTTTTAGACACACCAATAGCAAGTCCAGGCTGTCACCTGTGCTTCTGATTGGTTATAGATCAGAGGTTCCCATGACCCCCTCCTTGGGTTTGATTAATTTGCTCATAGAACTCAAACATTTACTTACTAGTTTACCAGTTTATTATAAAAGAATATAATTTGGCGATAGCCAGATGAAAGAGATGTAAAGGGCAGGGTATGGGGAAAGGATGGGGAGCTTCCATGGCCTCTCTGGGGGCCGCTCTCTCAGTACTTCCACGTGTTCACCAGCAAGGAAACTCTCGGGACCCTGCCCTCTTGAGTTTTCACAGAGGCTTCATTACATAAGTGTGATTGATTTAGTCATTGACCGTTGACTCAATCTCCAGGCCTCTCCACTCCCCAGGTCAGGGGGCGGGACTGAAAGTTCCAAGCCTCTAATCACGTGGTGGTTCTCCTGGCACCCAGCCCCCAACCTTAGGTGTGTTCCAAAATCCACCTCATTAACATAACAAAAGACATCTTTGTTGCTCTCATTATGTAGACAAAATATATATTTCTTATTATGAATCACAGTGTCACACCTATTTACATAGGCATAATATTTTCACTTTTTCTGGAAGGATACAAAAGTTATATAACACATTATAACCAGGTATATATCATAAGGGATATTTCAGATTTTTTGTTTTGATTTTGATTGTTTTTAGAATTTTGCTAATTAGCAAAATCTTGTATTGAAAGTTAGATGTGCGCTCAAAGTACATTAAGTTTACTCTTTAATACTTTCTAATTTAGATTACACTACTTGTAACATAAAGGTTCTGGGATCTTAAGGTACCTGACTCTCTTCTCTCTCTCTCGTTTTTTTTTCCTAGTATCTATAAGAGAATCTCATATACGACAAACACCGTAGCTGAACCAGTTCTACCCAACAGTGCTTTCTCCGTGTTTCTCTTAAAATCTAATTCATCAGTTAAGCTGTTGATTGAATTTGTTATATTTTCTTGGTAGTCTGGCATCCATTTGCTTTGACTCTTCATACTTCAGTCTTTTAACTCAGGGGTCCCCAGGCCGCGGACCAGTACCGGTTGGCGGCCTGTTAGGAACCGGGCCATGCAGCAGGAGGTGAGCGCAGGCCAGCGAGCAAAGCTTCATCTGCGGCTCCCCATCACTTGCATTACCGCCTGAAGCACCCCCCTCACACGTACCCGTCCGTGGAAAAATTGTCTTCCGTGAAACCGGTCCCTGGTGCCAAAAAGGTTAGGGACCGCTGTCCTAACTAGAACTCTCCTTCCTGTGGTTAGACTTCCCTGCATACACAGTATATTTTTGCAATAGTATGTGTGCTGTTTGTCGCTCTTTCATGTTTCTGGGCCCCCCAAAAGAAAATAATACATATTTTTTTAAGATTTTATTTTAAAAAGTACCACCTTTCTGGTAAAATTACTACTACTAATTTACTCTGGTAAGTATTTGATAACTATAATTAGACACACATAGCTCAGAAGCACCTAATATACCATTTTATTTTCAGATAGCAAGACACAGAGTTTTCAAGTAGCGTAATGTGAACTGAAATTAAAATACCTGCTTTAAAATTATATCCCATCTATTATTTGCACTTTAAAATGATGGCAGTTGAGCATTACAAAACAATTCAAAGTGCGTATCTACAAGGAATAGTACACAAAGGTAAGGTAAAGTAGTGAACAAATTAAGCAAGTAACTCCTCTGGCTTTTGCTATAAAATGAGAGTTATGTAATTTCAGATCACTTAATTGAAAAAAACAACTCAGTACTTAAATTGTTAGAAATTAAAATGGCTCCTAAATGCTGAAAAAAAAATCAGCTGTAGGTCTAAACATAGAAAAAGCATGAGCCTTTTTCTAGGTATTTTGTGGCATCAGAGTTGTTGCTTTTGTTTTGTCTTCCTGATTCCGGAAGCTCTGTAGAAGCAGCAGAGCTGAATGAGCTCCCTTCTCGGGGGCAGGTGTTGGGGCATATGAGGTCTCACCTGAAACGTTCTGGATTTCTTTGACATTGGTTTTCGACAGCAGAAAAAATTCTCAATTTGTTATCAACCCCAAACAGTAATCACAGCAAAAAGAAATTCAGGATAATACACTAAATAAATATGTGTGTATATCTATCTATAGAGAATTTGGGTGCAGGGAATCACTGGCATGGCTTAAAAATATGGAAAAAAAACGCAGGCAGAGATGATCCAAGATACGTGGAACACTGGGAAAATTATATTTGGTAATTTCAAACACAAGGATTACTCTTACTCAAAAAGGATGGATTAGAAAAACATGACTGAAGTTGAAAAGTGAAAGTGGTACATGAAACATGTGAGAATAAGACATCTAAATTAGCCACTGTTCTGTGCTCCCTAATTTCAAACACAAGGATTACTCTTACTCAAAAAGGATGGATTAGAAAAACATGGCTGAAGTTGAAAAGTGAAAGTGGTACATGAAACGTGAGAATAAGACATCTAAATTAGCCACTGTTCTGTGCTCCCTGAAGCTGATATGCAAATATCAGGCCCCAACTGCATATCATGATCACCTGTGATGGAAAAGAAAATAGGAATCTAAGCTGTATCCTCAGGGTAAGGCTTGATTTAAGGAAGCGTTCTGTGTGACAGATCACCATGACCTCGGCAGCTTCCGTGGGTCAGGAGGCTGGGCAAGGCTTCGCTGGGTCCCACAGGGCCCCATAATGCAGCAGTCCCGCCATCGGTGGCTCTGTGATCTTATCTGAAGCTCTAGGTTCTCCTCAAAACTCTGTTGCTGGCAGATTTCAGTTCCTTGTGTGTCCTTTAGTCCTTCTGGTCGGACCCAAACCCTCAACTACCTAACAGCTGCCTGTGGCCCCATGCCACGTGGGCCTCCCCTCCACAAGGCAGTGTGCTTTCTCAGTCACCAGGACAGCACCTCTGCTGCTGCTTTCTGTGACCAAGAACACCTGTTAAAAGCTCAGCGGAGAGTTTGGGCTGCCCAGAATTAATTCCTGGTGATAACCTCAAGTCAACTAATTAGGAACCTTTATTGCATGTGCAAAGATTGATTTAGTCACTGACCGTTGACTCAATCTCCAGCCCTCTTTACTCCCCAGGTCAGGGGGTGGGACTGAAAGTTCCAAGCCTCTAATCACGTGGTGGTTCTCCTGGCACCCAGCCCCCAACCTTAGGTGTGTTCCAAAATCCACCTCATTAACATAACAAAAGACATCTTTGTTGCTCTCATTATGTAGACAAAATATATATTTCTTATTATGAATCACAGTGTCACACCTATTTACATAGGCATAATATTTTCACTTTTTCTGGAAGGATACAAAAGTTATATAACACATTATAACCAGGTATATATCATAAGGGATATCATTTCAGATTTTTTGTTTTGATTTTTATTTTTAGAATTTTGCTAATTAGCAAAATCTTGTATTGAAAGTTAGATGTGCGCTCAAAGTACATTAAGTTTACTCTTTAATACTTTCTAATTTAGATTACACTACTTGTAACATAAAGGTTCTGGGATCTTAAGGTACCTGACTCTCTTCTCTCTCTCTCGTTTTTTTTTCCTAGTATCTATAAGAGAATCTCATATACGACAAACACCGTAGCTGAACCAGTTCTACCCAACAGTGCTTTCTCCGTGTTTCTCTTAAAATCTAATTCATCAGTTAAGCTGTTGATTGAATTTGTTATATTTTCTTGGTAGTCTGGCATCCATTTGCTTTGACTCTTCATACTTCAGTCTTTTAACTCAGGGGTCCCCAGGCCGCGGACCAGTACCGGTTGGCGGCCTGTTAGGAAAAAAAATGTCATGAGGAACCTAGGGGTAAGATGGGAATAAAGACACAGACCTACTAGAGAATGGATTTGAGGATATGGGGAGGGGGAGGGGTAAGCTGTGACAAAGTGAGAGTGGCATGAACATATATACTACCAAACGTAAAATAGATAGCTAGTGGGAAGCAGCCGCATGGCACAGGGAGATCAGCTCGGTGCTCTATGACCACCTAGAGGGGTGGGATAGGGAGGGTCGGAGGGAGGGAGATGCAAGAGGGAGGAGATATGGGGACGTATGTATATGTATAACTGATTCACTTCGTTATACAGCAGAAACTAACACACCATTGTAAAGCAATTACACTCCAATAAAGATGTTAAAAAAAAAAAAGGCAAGGAAGGTTTTAGGGGTGGTGGGTATATTCATTATCTTGATTGAAGTGGTTTCATGGATCTACACGTGTCAAATTTTTTTGCTCACCATAATTATTTGGAGATTCATTCATGTGTGAACTTTAATAGTCCATTCCTTTTTTATTGCTGAGTACTAGTCCATTGTATGGGTCTACAGTAATTTATCCATTCACCTGTTGATACACACCTGAGTTGTTTCCAGTTTTTGGCTATTACAAATAAAGCTCCTAGCTACATTTAAAAAAAAGTTCTTTGGCTAAGATATTTTGTCCTTCTTCAGAAACGGGGTGACTTAATAATAGCAGCTAACATTTGTGAATATTGATTCTAAACATCAAGTTGATGTAAAGTTGACTGTTTAATGTACACTGACTCAATTAATCCACCCAATCCTATAGAATAGATTTTACTGTTATCCTCGTTTTACACATGAAGAAACAGGAAAGAAGCTTAAGAGCTTGTCTGAGTCATCCAGTTGGTCAGCTGATGCTAATCAAGACATACATATATTTAGTTCACACGTACTTTTTCCTAACCATACATGATATATTATTTTTAGAAATTCTCCTCCTGGCTTCAAATCAATGTCTATAGATTTGCCTTATACTTGACACTTCTTTTCAAATCCACCTATGCATTCTAAATATGAAAGTGGATTCACAAGAGGCCTTCGTTAAGTTGCGTTATAAAATTAGACACTGAACTTTTACTACTTTTAGTTTTAAACGTTGTATTGTATCTTCATGTTACTTATTTAAAGTAACTAAACTAACAACATCAGAATCTCAATTTTTAAATGCATAGAGAAGTGTTGACGGGAATTTCAGGAAGAGTTACCATTTCATCCAGCTTTAACCTTGAAGAGACTTTTTTCCCTTCCAAAATAAAAAAAATCGTTCTGATTATTCCAGGAGACAGAGGCTATTTCACTTAACCGTTGCTAAGGTCACACAACCTCCCTGACGGTGAAAATCTGTATTTCTGTCTATTGGAAATAAAACTAGTAAGGCTTCATTCAATTCCTGACAATGATGAATTCAAACACTGAGTTCCCAGATGCTTGCTCTGAGGAATCCGTCCATCTGCAGAGATGAGGTCTCCTCGTGTGCCGTTTTAAATGACATTGGTCTCTAGTTATTACTTTCTTAAAAATCCAATTTTTTCCCTGTGACAGTTCTGCTAAAATATAAAGTTACAGTTAGTGACATGACCAAACAGATTGCACTCCCAAAGTACATAAATCAACTCTCTAGCGCTCCCACCACAGATCAGAGTTGAGTCCTAAAAATCATTCTTTTTTAATAATTTGCTTGGAAAGAGAGGTGTGCGTATATATACCCAATGGAGCTTCTGGGGCTTTTTGCAAGTATTTCATTCCCTTCTACCAAGGACTTGAGTTGATCCGCCAAAGTCGTTGTTAATTTTTCTTGATTCACTGAGGATCACCCGTCGCTAGTGACCACAGCAGCCTCCCCTGATATCTAAATCACCAGCCAGGCCTACTCCGTGCACCTGCTTCTTCCAGAGGAGAAATAAAAATAGACCTTTCCTAAATTAAAATAGATTTTGTTTTATTCCTAAAGGACTATTCTTTTATATACACAGTAATAAAGGTGGGGGAGGGCAAGTTTAGATGGCCTTGTGAAGAATGAGATGGAAATTTTTTTTTTTTTGAGATGGAAATTTAATTGTGTTACAATCATGCCACTGTAATAACTAAATCTCTGGAGTGCTGGATGCCAGACTGAGCACTTTGAGTCCATTTTCTTGGTTCATCTTCATTGTTCTCTCATAACCTTGCTGGGATGCAGTGGAAAGTTCTGCTCAGTCGGTGTAAATTAAATTACTCTAATTTTACTTACAGTGTGTGTCCTTTTAGAGTTTTCAAGGGCACATTCATTTTTTTCCTTTAATTTTATTTATTTGGCTGCGTTGGGTCTTCATTGCTCTGTGCGGGCTTTCTCTAGTTGCGGCGAGCGGGGGCTACTCTAAGTTGTGGTGCACGGGCTTCTCATTGCGGTGGCTTCTCTTGTTGTGGAGCACGGGCTCTAGGCACGAGGGCTTCAGTAGTTGTGGCACGCGGGCTCAGGAGTTGTGGCTTGTGGGCTTAGTTGCCCCATGGCATGTGGGATCTTCCTGGACCAGGGTTCCAACCCGTGTCCCCTGCATTGGCAGGCAGGTTCTTAACCACTGTGCCACCATGGAAGCCTGAAGGGCACATTCTGAAACAATGCTCCAAAGTGAGTATTACTGTCATTTCCGTTTTGCAGACAGTGGATCCGAGACTCATATAGACGAAGGTACTTCCCAGAGATCAAGCACCTCATAATAGAGTGCAGACTGCACCCTCGTTCTGCCTACTGGGGGCTCTTTTCTATAACTTTGCTATCTGCCATTTTTGTTTACAGTGCATGCCATGATATCCTATTATAGGTTATTATTATTATTTTTTTTTTTTACTAGTCAAATATTTGGTTTCCACCTAGATGTGTTGACACAGAAGTCTTTGTAATTTATAGTTCTATTTTTCAAAACCAATAAACCAATTAGTAATTTAAATTGATATGAATAATCATGTACCAGTTTTAAATTTTTCATATATTTCCCTATTTTTGTCATATCTGTTAGGTTTCATGTGCACAGGGTCTGGGTATAATTGGCTGTTTTTATCCTTGGGTGGCCGTTATTTTGAATTACTCTGAATGGAGCAAACACTGGCTTTAAATTTCTTTATGTTTGCTTACAGTTGCACATAGTAGGCACTCATGAAATACTAAAACAATGTCTTCAAAGGATTTCTCTCCTATTAAGGAAAAGTAGTATAAAAAGAATTTTTAACAAGTTGCAAAAGTATTGTCAGTAGAGCAGACTATTTTGTGTTAATTGCAAAAAATGGGAAAACAAGACTTCCAAGGAAAGTAGAAATTTACAAGCCACCAGAGTGAATAATGGAGAGTTGATTCCATTAAAAAATGGCAGCTTAATCACTTATTTAAATTTTGTGATTAAAAAAAGATGCTGAAATGAAAAATCACTATGACATTCATCTGTAAAATGTGAGTAACAGTAATCCTTGTGGCCAAGGGTTATTTTAGAAAGCTAATTGATTGAGTAAACTAATGTTGTATATTGGTAGTTTCTTCTAATTCTTGGAATGCTTTTGGTGCATTTAGGAAATTTTATGTTTTTACTTTTCACATCAAGTTTGTGAAACAAATGTTATTCCTATTATATTCCCATTTATGATAATAGCCATCTGGTACTGTATTTTTGAGAACTGGTTCATTTTACTACTTCTTAAAAGATAATTTTAAAACCAAGTATTAACTTTTTACTGTTTTCTCAATTTGAATCTTAACACTTTTTTTTTCTCATTTCTCGTTAGCATGGTTTTGATTTCAAATTCTCTCCTAAATTGAATGTAATTTATGGGTGTTCTAAGTAGTAGCAGCTCTAGTCATCAACATCATCTTTATTTATGTTCCATGCAGGCAGGAGACGTGTGTGTTACTTTTACTACTGTCTCTAGGATCTACAACAATCTCTGACAGAGACGCAAGGTTAGAATCTGGTTCCTCCTAGAACTGAAGTTAAAAAATTGTTGATATTGGCATTGCACAATGAGGGAGAGAGAGTTTAACATCTGCTTAAAATTGAGTGATCAGGATGATAGTAACACCAACCAATCATAGGGATTTTTTTTCATTTAAGTGTAAACTAGTAGTAATACTGACATGGTTATCCAAAATAGAACTTGGGGTGGGTGTACTGATAGAATGTTCTAGAATGAGAAGTGGACAATCTCATTGGAAGACTTGAAATTAGTTTTGAATCTCTAATGGAAACATTGACAAGCTAGATGATCCTGCAACAGGGCTTGAATAATGGTGATACTTAGAATCATGCCATCAAGAAAAGTTTAAAAGAAACCAGAAGTTGTTCAAGTAGAAGATTTCAGTTGAATTGGGCAGTGTTAGGTGAAAAAGTTGGGGATAAATAGTCTGAATATTCCAGTTATATTCTGTGTTTCAAATGTAAGAAGTAGGACAAAATATGCAAGTCAGAGGGAGAGACTTTTTAGCTCAATATAAAGATTAATAATGCACTCTGTATGACAGACTCTAGGTCCATCCACCTCACTACAAATAACTCAATTTCATTTTTTTAATGGCTGAGTAATATTCCATTGTATATATGTGCCACATCTTCTTTATCCATTCATCTGTCGATGGACACTTAGGTTGATTCCATGTCCTGGCTATTGTAAATACAGC
>NC_041233.1:111931580-111943201 GCF_002837175.3 Physeter macrocephalus
GGTGGGAGGGAGGGAGGGAGATGCAAGAGGGAGGAGATATGGGAACATATGTATATGTATAACTGATTCACTTTGTTATAAAGCAGAAACTAACACACCATTGTAAAGCAATTATACTCCAATAAAGATGTTAAAAAAAAGATTAATAATGCAAAACAAAGGACGATTTGGGGGGGAATAGTGGCTTTCCCCCGACTTTTGGAGTATAAGCTGAGACAGGATGGAGACTCCTGTGGAAAAAGGCATAGCTGTAGCCAGAGCTGCTAATCCAAGGGCCAGGACCCCGTGAAATGCTGCTAGATGTGCACAAAGTCATAGCACATCATAGGGCTTCAAACACAGACCATGCACTGAGTTGTACATATTTGCAAATTTTGAATGTTATATACATGTTATTAATACAATTTGCTTAAAGCTCAAAATAAATTTGTGTAGTTTGGCATTATATATTTTAATGAGTGGATATCTAAATTAGAATTATGATTGTGGGTTAAAACAAACAAACAAAAAAACCTCTAAAAGTGTCGGCCCTAAAAAATTGGAAACCAACTCTAATACCCCTTCTAATGCTAAGCTTTGGTGACTTTTGTGACCAGCAATTTAATTGATGTATGAACTATGTGAAAATTTACAAGAGTATAGAAACCACGGCGAAACACAGAAGAATAATGAAAAAGTAATGGGTAAATACAGAATTTGGTCTTTACTATGAAAGAATGTCAAAGGTTTGAGTTTGTGTTTTGTTTTTCTTCCCATATACTTAATCAAAAATGTTGGCTTTAGGTTGGAAGCCAAATAGTGGAAGTCTGGTTAAATCAGTCAGAATGTACATTCATTCGATGACGCTTTGATTTGCTGGCTGACGTGTTTTTAATTTAATATTGAGGATAGTTCAAAGTCAAGTTCATGAGATATTTAAAACTATGCAATATAAAACTTCTCCAAGCAAAAGGTTTATTGAAATTCTATTTCCATTATGTATGTAAAAACCCAATTTAAGCCATTCTATTGATACATTCTCTCATTAGAGTGATGAACAGTAACAGGTAGCCCGGCGAAGTCCCTTTTTAATACCTGGTTTCACATCAACTATTAACAATTAGCATTTGTCTTGGAATGTCACCCTAACTCTCATGAAGTAAAGAATTGGGGTCACCATTTAGTAAATACACACACACACACGCGCACTTTATCCTGAAATAATGAGGCACATTTGCATTTTGATTGAGTGATAAGCATACATCGCCACTGGTTTCGCATGTATGTAATTTTTTTCATTCAATCAATAATGTGTTGAATGCCTACTATGTTCAGGAAAATAGGCATTCTTGTTAAGACAGTAAAATATAAAATACAAGTTTGTGTTGCTTATTCATAAACTATTCTCTCAAAATATTTGTGCACTACAGTTTTCAAGGATGTTTCTGTTAAAGGGACAGTAAGATGCTATTGGCATTTTAATCACCTCCTTGAGCACTGCCATTCTGGAACATCTGTCTCACCATTTGGCTAATAGATGCTGTGTCTTTTGTTTCCCCCCAAGACTCAAAGTTACAGAAGCATTTAATTCCTTCATGAAGCCTCTTTGATGGCTTAGGCATGTTGAGAAAACATTAAGTAAAGGGGAAGCAAGCTGTTCATAATAGGTCTTTTTAATAGTGAAGAAAGTGTTCATAAAAATGGATGTAGAGCTATAATATCAAAGAAACACAGGGTCCCTGGGAGCACAGCTTTGAATGACCCTGAAATGCATCTCTTTCAATGTCTCACCCCATGTTTCCATCTCCAAGGACCCATGGCAGACCACGATCACTGTGTTTGTACTTGTAAACTCCACTGTGGCTCTTAGTACCTTGAAAGGCTCATTTGATCCTTAGAAACTTCTTCCCATAAATGAGTCAAAAATGTCCCTTTCCGTTTACTCCTTGGACTGCAATTTTGCCACCAGATCCTCTTGGGACAAATCTAAACTTCCATACAAATGGCAGCATGCACGTGTTTAAAAGCAAACAGAGGGCTTTACAGTCACCGTAATTTCATTCCTTATAATAATTTCCAAATAAAGGCAAGTAAGAGATTTACAGACAGAGCCATAGTAGTTCTGGAAAGCAAACCAATAGGCGGTGATCTCATGGTGTGAGACTAGATACAATATTAAAATTAAGCTGTGTGCTTTAATAACTTTACATTGGTATCTCTGTCTGATGTTGAATTTTAAAAAATGCTTTTATTTGGTAATTTCTGTGCCATTTAACTTTTTAAGCAGGGACATAATGGTGACATTCTAGTTCTCATGGAAATCTGGTTTTAAGGGGAGATAAGTAAAATCAAGAAAACAGATATGGTAATAGAAGTGAGCAGGGATGCTAGGGTTACGGGGGAGCTAGTATAAATAGGGACGATCTCTGGGGTGATGTGCTCAAGTTGTAGCCTGTCGAGAAGAAGCCATCCCCAAATAACCTGGGAGCACAGAACTGTCCTCAGAGGGAACAGCTGTTGCAGAGGTCCTGAGGGAGAGTTGAGCAAGTGACTCAAAATCACACACACCCACAAAGACACGCACACTACTGTAATGTGTGTGGGATATGAATAGGTCAGGATTGGAGGAACTGGTAGGAGGAAAATGCGGAGTTACAAGTGAAGATCAGAGCACATATTTCTAGAAAACTCTCCTGGATCCCTCATCTGATACAGAAACAATACCCCAGAAAGGGTGAGTAAATCATGTGAGGACACAAATCTAAGCAGTGGATCATTCATAAGATGATTTCACTCATGGTAATTTCTCCCACTCGATTGTGAGCAGCAAAGAAAGAGGAACCAAGTCTGGTTTTGGCTTTACTATGTATCTTCAGGTATTAGCTCAGAGTCTTGGTTAGTAGGGTTCAACATGTATTTTTTAAGTAAGTGAATGGATGAATAAATAATGCCTATTTAAAATTTTAGTTTTAAAAGTATTTGACAACTACCAATCTGTTCTTTGTTTCTCTGAACTTGGCATTCTCAGATTACACATAGTGGGATTATGGTACTTGTGTGTTTCTGTCTGATTTATTTCACTTAGCCTGATGCCCTCAGGACTCACCCATGTTGCAGATGAAGGGATTTCCTTCTTTTGTATGGCTGAGTACAGATGGGTAATTGCCAGAGATGGGGGTTGGGGGGTGGGAGAAACAGCTGAAAGTGGTCCCAAAGTACAAACTTCCAGTTGTAACATAAATAAGTTCTGATTTATAATTTTGTGTTAATTTCTTGACAGCAAAGTGACTCAGTTATACATATATATATACTTTTTCATATTTTCCATTATGGTTTGCAACAGAAAATTGAATATAGTTCCATGTGCTATACAGTAGGCCTTGTTGTTTATCCATCCTATGTACACTAGTTTGTATCTGCTAATCCCAAACTCCCAATCCATCCCTCCCCACCTCCTCTCCCCCGTGGCAACCACAAGTCTGTTCACTATATCTGTGAGCCTGTTTTTGGTTTGTAGATACATTGATTTGTCTTGTATTTTAGATTACACATATAAGTGATATTATATGGCATATGTCTTTCTCTTTCTGACTGACTTCGCTTAGTATGATAAACTCTAGGTCCATCATGTGGCTACAAATGGCATTATTTCATTCATTTTAACGGTTGAGTCATATTCCATTGTATATATGTACCACACATTCTTTATCCATTCACCTGTTGATGGACATTTAGGTTGCTTCCATGTCTTGGCTATTGTAAACAGTGCTGCTATGAACATAGGGGTGCATGTATCTTTTTGAATTAGAGTTTTGTCTGGATATATGCCCAGGAGTGGGATTGCTGGATCATATGGCAACTCTATTTTTAGTTTTTTGAGGAACCTCCATACTGTTTTCCATAGTGGCTGCACCAATTTACATTCCCAACTGGTGTCCTTTTAAGAGAAGGAGACTAGGACACAGACACACACACAGGGAAGACCATGAGAAGATACAGGGAGACAAATCAAGGAGAGCGTCCTGAGGAGATACTAACTTTGCTGGCATCTTAATCTCTGTTTTCTAGAACTCCAAGGAAATAAATTCCTGTTGTTTTAGCCATCCAGCTCTTTGTTATGGCAGCCCTAGCAAACCTAATACACATTACAATAAAAACTATGCTATGATGACTCCATAGAGCTCTAACCACCGTTATTAGTGATATTATTAATAACAAGAGTATCACACTCAATTCTAGGGATGTCAGGCATGGTGTCAGTTTGAAATACATAATGCTTATTCTTTATTTCATGATGTAGTCATTTATTCGAGAGCATGATTGTACTGTATTTATTTTCTTTTTTCATTCCCAATGCCTAACAAATGCCGCAGAACACTGTAGACTATTAACTTACAAACTTTTTTTTTCATAATGAGTGGAAACTTGTCTCTGATTGAAATCACATCAGGAATCCCAAATATTAAAAAAAATAATAATAAAAGCTGGTCTGTTTGAAGCAAGGGTGATGTAAAACCTGTGTTGTATTAGGATTCTCTTGGAAAAGAGCCAACAAGATGCATGTATGTATATAGAAAGATTAATTTGGAGGAATTGGCTTCCATGATTTTGGAGGCTTGATAAGTCCAAGTCTGCAGAGTAGGCCAGCTGTCTGGAGACCCAGGGCAGAGATACTTTTGGAGGAGGTGGAAGGAAAAGGCCTAAGGCAGTAACTATTGATATCAACACTCAAAGTATCACTAATAAATATGCAATGTCCCTGGTATGGTATATAAATTTGAATAACTGTATATCCCTCTGTGCACTTTCCAAGTGGCAGAAAAACCAACACCTGGTTACACAGGTTAGAGGAAAAGCCTGTGGGAACAGAACTCCTTATACCAACAGAGAAGGAAGCTGTGGTTTCTTGGCCTGGGAAGGATGCAGTCTGAGAGGGTGAAGACACAGCTAATAAGCTGGAGAAAGCCTCCCAGGACTTGCAGGAGACACACACCTCACTCTTCCAGCTCAAGAACAGGCATCCCTGTGTCTACTTACGGTAGTGTTTTCTCACAACCCACAGAGAAGCCCACAAATCCTAGAATATTAAGAGTTTTAAACTGTCTGGCCAATCATTTCAAACATCAGTTTTTGTTATCCTGGGGGTCTACTATGTTTTTAAAATTTTTTCTGTGTCCTCAGGGCCTCAGGTCATGTCTCTGCCATTAATCGTGAGACCCCCGGGGTGCATCTCTGCATACTTAGAAAGGCTTGCCCGTCAGGCCAGAGACAGTCATTAACTATCAACATTCCTGCTACTTCAATGTCTCAGACCCTCCAGTGACTTAATATAGCATCCAGCCTGGAGCTGGGATGCAGACATGACTGCTGGTTGCAATCTAATTTTTTTCTGCCATTGAAAAGATTCATCTCTATGATGAAAGAATATTTCCAAGGGTTGAATAAGTTTTATGTCTATGCACATCTATCCTGGAATAATTGGCCAATGTTTTCCTTCACCATAGCCCATGAAACTGATGTGAGGGGATTCTTTCTCTTGATGACTCTACCTTCAGTATATGTATTTAATACAGAATGGGAGTCTGTTAAATGCTGACTCCATGTTTTAAAAAAAAAAAAAATGCCCATGGATATAAATTCACCCAAGCTGGCCTCCAAGAAGAGAATAACTTCATTTAAAGTAACTGGTTAAGGACTTGTTATTGGTTACATTTTCCCTTACAGAATTTTATTTGTGCCAACATTAGTAGATTGGGACTTAAGCAAGGTGATATCTCATGAAAGAAAAACTTAAAGCACTGCTTTAGTCAACTTGTTCATATTTACATTTTAACTATTTTATATTTTAAAGTTTGCTTATGAGACTGTTTAAGCAACCCAGTAAACTGTACAAACTTTACTACTGAGTTGTGAGAAGAACTTCAGTGTTTCAGTATTTCTGGGTTAGGAGACTGTATGACTTTAATTGAGAAGATGCTGTGATGTGTTAGTGACAATAGCATCACTCATGAGTGAAAAGATCCTGAATTGTCATGCGTGGCACTGTCCGAGAACAGTATTTTGAACCCTATTTCTCTTTCAATAGCGAACGCATTAGCATTCTAAACATATCCCGTGCCAGTCGAGATTTTAATTTGTCAGAGACTCGTTTCAAAGGAAACCCATAAGCAGTGCAGTGAAAATGATACAAAAATAAAGACATTTGAATTTTCTATTTCTGTGAGCACAGAGGAAGATTAAAATTAAACATTTTCCTTCTGTCTGTTCCCTAAAATTAATTTTTAAGCGTCTACATTGTGTGTTTTGGTGCCTTAATGAGATATTGACAAGGAATCCCCTGGATCTTTCCATATGGAATTCTAATGTGGTTCTGGTCACTGTTGGGGCAATTCCGAGAACCATTTGTCTGGATCAGGAAGACAAGTTTGCAACTGCTGTTAATAATTCCAGAAGGAGACAGATGGCGCCTCCCAGAACAAACATGGCTCCACACTCCAAGGTCAGCTCGCCCGAGGAGCATAAGTAACTAACTTCACTCAAAACTTTTTAATTTAACTTTTCATATGCTTTTGTGAAAACCTGTCACTCATCACTGTGCAGTCTCCAGAGAAACTGGTTTTCTTAATTGTGAAAGCATTCGAGAAATAATATTTAATTTTGCATTCTCAATGCTCTTAGTCATTCGATATTTGGCTTGCTTCTTGATCGTCCCTCACCCAGGTCTTGATCACCTACCAAGCTCACTCGTGTGCATCTTTGCTGCAACCCTGTATTGTCAATTTTATAACATTTCTTATCATTTGACCATAAGCCATACATGGTCCACTTTATTATTAGGCTAGATGCAAGTGAACCTCTTAAAACATGGCATCAGATGAAAGCACGGACATTATTCTCTCTCATTTTAAAATCCAGGAAATAGGCACAGAAAATTAAAGTGGTTTGTTGAAAGTCAAATAGTTATTAGCAGAATTAGACTTGGAATCCAATTGTCTTGGTGAAAAAGAAAAAAAAAAACAACAAAATTTTTATTTTTCCTTGCACAGATTTTTTTTTCTTTAAGAGGAAAAGCCTTCAGGTTCTCAGTAGGTCTGTGTAAATAGATGTGCACACATCATTGTCTTTTAAATTGGTTAAACTTCATAGGCTAGTCAGAGCTGCTCCTTATAAAGGAAGTATCCCCTGGTAAACTAAGTTTTGGAAACCACTTATTCAGTATTCCTCTCTTGGAGATGTAATATGGCATAATTACATTATATTCAAATTTCTGATGAATGCTACAGAAAGGTGTTTTTTAAAATCCTAACGTTTATTGAGCCTACTTGATACCACATTATGTACTTCTTGGAATACCTTTAGTTCTTCATTCTACACATACTTATTAAGCATGTTTTATGTGTGAGTCACTATTCTGAACACCTGAGGTTACAGCAAGGAAATATTGATAATCCCTAACTTCACATAATCCTATTCTAAGGCAGGTTGGGAATATACAAAACAGACAAACAAGGACAGCAGGATGGAGACAAGGTTTCTGCAGAGAACCCGGTTTCCTAGATGAGACAGAGGTTGACCTGTCTCAATCTGGCTATTAGATCGACGGCCATGCAAGGCCTCTCTGAAGGGATGACATTTAGACTAAGTTCTGAGTAACAAGAAGGACCTGGTTATGCAAAGATCATTGCAGACAGAGGAAATTCTAGAATATAAACTAAGGAGAGGGGCTTGCCCATGTGAGAAACAGAAAACCAGTGTAGTTAAATAATGGGCGAGGTCGCGGCTGCCACTGTAGACAAGGGGGTCAGTGATGTGAAATGGGGTCAGAGACGAGGCAAGATCTCATAGGGTGTTGTAATCAAGAGCAAATAACTTGGTTTTAACCCGAAGAAGCTGTGTGAGGATGCTCAGGACGAAAGTGATATGATCTCATTTGTGTTTAACAAGGTCTTTCTGGCTAATATGGAGAAAGGGTTGCAGGATGATGAGAAATGTAAGGAGCCCAGTAAGAAACACCTGCACGCAGGTCCACAGTGAGATGATGGTGGCTTGAACTAGGGCTGGGATGGGAGATGTGGAGACTGTTTGGGACGGAAGAGAGGAAAACAGGAGGATGCTTTCCAGAAAGAGTAAGACTTGTTATCTAAGACATGGGAGGCTGGAGAAGAGGAGAAATCAAAGATAACTAGGGTCTGAGAAAGGCTGATAAAGATCACATCCTTTGCTGTGTTCATGTGGGATTTATTTATTTAGAAAGTATATTTGAGTTACAATATTAGTTTCAGGTATACAGCATAGCAATTCAGTATTTTTGGGGATTATACTCCATTAAGTTATTAGAAGATAATGGCTATAATTCCCTGTGTTGTACAATATATCCTTGTTGCTTATCTTTTATACATAGTAGTTTGTATTTCTTAATCCCATACCCCTAATTTGCCCCTTCCCCTCCCCTCTCCCCTTTGGTAACCACTAGTTTGTTTTCTGTGTGAGTCTGTTTCTGTTCTGCATATACATTCACTTGTATTATTTTTTAGATTCTACATATAAATGGTGTCATACAGTATTTGCCTTTCTCTGTCTGACTTATTTCACTAAGCATGATATTCTGTAGGTCCATCCACTTGCTGCAGAATTTCATTCTTGTTATGGCTCAGTATTGCTAAGTATTAGTGAAATGCAAATCAGAACAACGAGGTATCACCTCACACCTGTCAGATGGCCATCATCAGAAAGTCTACAAATAACAAATGTTGGTGAGGATGTGGAGAAAAGGGAACCCTCCTCACTGTTGGTGGGGATGTAAATTGGGGCAGCCACTATGGAGAACAGTATGGAGGTTCCTCAAACTAAAAATAGAGCTACTATATGCTCCAGCAATCCCACTCCTGGATGTATATATGGAAAAAATGAAAACACTAATCTGAAAAGATACATGCACCCCCATGTTCATAGCAGCACTATTTACAATAGCCTACGTATGGAAGCAACCCAAATGCCCATCACCAGGTGAACAAATAAAGAAGATGTGGTATATATACCTAATGTGATTTATTTGGTTTTTATTATTTTTTAAATTCCTTGTTGGAATCTGACAATATGTTAACACAATTTTCTCAAAGCTCACTAGTCTATGCAATTCTAACAGATTCTTAATTATAGATGCGTTATAATTGTGAAGGCTGTGACAGGTGTTCAAAATCAAACATAAGCGCATTGAGAAGAGCCATGAGAACTTACACGGCGTTACAATTTATTTCTCCTGAAAGCAAGTGTGTCTTTTCTAGCCAGGAATGTCAGGATGGTATCCTGGTTAAACTTGGGTTGTCTTTGTAAATGTTAAGTGAGTTTCAATTAGGACGTTCCCAGGTACTGGCATATGGGCTGGTAGTACGCTGTACAGGATATAAATAAGCACTTTGTGGCATCACTTTTTGCCCGTTGACGTGCAGTACATCACCCACAAATTCAGAGTTGTAAAGTCTTGCCAAGCATGAGGGTGTTACCCTGTATACTAGGATTCTAATTTGTGTAGCAATGTCAAGACAGATTCTTTCTTTTCTGTTTTAAATTGTACCTCCTGTATTGTTCACTTTGAGAGCTCCTGGGGATAGAACTTCATCAGAACTGCTGTTCTGTACCAGGCACGTAAGTAATTAGCGGGCCAGCTTTTACAGCCGTACATTTGTATAGCTGGTGGCAATTTATAGAGCAGCCTTCCCCCACTCGACTATTCATTATTGTATATTGGAGCAGTGCAAGTATGTTGACAAAATTCACGGCCAAGTTGATAAATTGGGTTTATCTGCTTTTCAAAAACGATGCTTTTATTTGAAGAGGTTTTTATAGAAAGCTGAGTTCCATATGAATAGTTCATTTCTGATGTAATTGAAATTTTATCTTGAGCTTTGATCTAGCAGAGAACATTTCAGGAAGATGACAGTACCTTGGGGAAATCTGGAAGTCACAGGAATTACAAGTTAAAAGTCACATCCTGAAAGACATGTTTTGAACTGCAAAAATAATAGTTTAATGTGTTTTTTTTCAGCCAGATACATATGATCTCTAAATACAGGTGCTGCTGAAACAGGTTGCCTTTTAAATTAATGTCTTTAATTATTCACTATTAATTATTTCTATTTATACAGAGCCTTTGATTCCAATCACCCGTGGTTCAAATATAACTTGGCAAGGATATGTGCAGTTCATTTTGGCTCTTGACAGAAAATTCAGGACTCTCTTGGTCTGTTCAGGCTGCTATAACAAAGCACCAACAACTGGGTGGCTTATAAACAACAGTGGTTTATTTCTCATAGTTCCAGAGGCTGAAGTCCAAGATCAGGGAGCCAGTGGGGGATCTGGGGGTTGTGGGGGGGGGTGTCTTCCTGGTTGAAGATGGTTGACTTCTCCCTGTGTCCTCACTTGAAGGAGTGAAGGAACTCTCTGGGGTCTCTTTTCTAAGGGCACTAATCCCATTCATAGGGGTCCCACTCTCATGACCTAATCACCTCCCAAAGACTCCACCTCTTAATACCATCATCTTGAGGGTTAGAATTCCCATATATGAATATGGGGGGAACACAGACATTCAGTCCATAGCAAAAACAAAAGGCACGTTTGTACCTACTTTTTGAAAAAAGGTAATACTTCAGGAACATAAGAGCAGGATTACATTAAGGATCAAAACTATGCCAGCAGATGTAGGCTTTCTTTTATAATTGGCACATCTAATGTAGAGAAGATAATGTTAAAAATAGTTACATTCATGATTTGGTTCTCCTAATATTAAACCCTAACTTTTAAAAATTTTTAATAAATTTTATTTATTTAATTGATTGATTGCTGTGTTAGGTCTTCGTTACTGCATGTGGGCTTTCTCTAGTTGCAGCAAGCTGGGGCTACTGTTCCTCGCGGTGTGCAGGCTTTTCATTGTGGTGGCTTCTGTTGTTGTGGAGCATGGGCTCTAGGCGCGCGGGCTCTAGAGTACAGGCTCAGTAGTTGTGGCGCACAGGCTTAGTTGCTTCATGGCATGCGGGATCTTCCCAGACTAGGGCTCAAACCTGTGTCCCCTGCATTGGAAGGCGGATTCTTAACCACTGTACCACCAGGGAGGTGCCAAGCCCTAACTTACTTTTAAAAAATTATGGAGTGTTCTAATTACATTCTTTTACATGTAGCTGTCCAGTTTTCCCAGCACCACTTATTGAAGAGGCTGTCTTTTCTCCACTGTATATTCTTGCCTCCCTTATCAAAGATAAGGTGACCATATGTGTGTGGGTTTATCTCTGGGCTTTCCTGTTGCATTGATCTATATTTCTGTTTTTGTGCCAGTACCATACTGTCTTGATTACTGTAGCTTTGTAGTATAGTCTGAAGTCAGGGAGACTGATTCCTCCGGCTGCGTTTTTCTTAAGATTGCTTTGGCTATTCGGGGTCTTTTGTGTTTCTATACAAATTAGAACACTCCCTAATACCATACATAAAAAAAAACTCAAAATGGATTAAAGACCTAAATGTAAGGCCAGACACTATCAAACTCTTAGAGGAAAACATAGGCAGAACACTCTATGACATACATCACAACAAGATCCTTTTTGACCCACCTCCTAGAGAAATGGAAGTAAAAACAAAAATAAACAAATGGG
>NC_041233.1:111943811-111950271 GCF_002837175.3 Physeter macrocephalus
TGTAAAATAGGTAGCTAGTGGGAAGCTGCCGCATAGCACAGGGAGATCAGCTGGGTGCTTTGTGACCACCTAGAGGAATGGGATAGGGAGGGTGTGGGGAGACGCAAGAGGGAGGAGATATGGGGATATATGTATATGTATAGCTGATTCACTTTGTTATACGGCAGAAACTAACACACCACTGTAAAGCAGTTATACTCCAATCAAGATGTTTTATAAATAAATAAATTATGGAGGACGAAGTCAGAGATCGTTCGCCAAAATCCAGGTGTGAGCTGCAGTGAGAAACAGGACTCAGGTGTAAGATCCGAAGAAGGGAAACAATGGAAAAAGCGTGACTGAGCCAGAAGCAGAACTTAAGCCCCTGGAGTGGGGCAGGTTCCAGTCAGCCCAGAGGATGTTCTGTAAGGCCCACATTAAAAACTTGGGGGACAAAACATCTGAAATGTTGGGTCTGAAATAGCTTTATGGTCCTCTGACCCTAAGGACTTAAAAGGACTGAGCAAAACAGAGCCACCAATGAGGAAGGGCTATATCCTCCTCTTAAATAGTATGTGGTTGCTGTTCTTCAATCAGCAATGCGTTTCCTTGGAAACCTACTCAGAAGAAGGAATAATTCTTGTAACTCATTTCAAGCCCCAAATTCATACAGTCTCCACCTCCTCCGTGGCCTAGAGTGTAACTGTCTTTGTATGATCCTTGTTTGGCTGACCACGGACTACATCCTTGCTTCAGAAACCATGTCCAGCTCTACCCGCCTACAAAGGGCTTTAAACGAAGTCCTTCCTCCTCACACTGATGGGTTGATTCTCAGTACAGGTTCCCGATGACTCCAGACTTACAGCTGTCTAGCTTGCATGTTACAAGAGGTCTATGTGGGTCTGCAGTTGAAAGACAAAATGTTGGCCTTTGGAAAAAGAGAGATAAAGAATGTTATAATGCTGAAGGTCTAGTTAAAATGATGGATTTAATCTTCCTCAGAATCCATCCAAATGAATTCTCGTGAGTCTGATTTTGTCACTCGGTCTTAATTTCTGATCTTGCCTTACTGAACAATGAGTCTATGATTATGGAACCCTATTTCATATCCAAATTGTGGATATGGGTTTAAATGCCGTCAAGTTCTATACAGTCTGGATTAAGCCTGAAAATGGTGACTATTTCAACAGTTTGTGGTGCTCGAACTGCCTCCTCTGCTTCAGAGGTTATTTTCCATAACTAGCTTTTGTATCTTTGAGAGAGCGCTTGATTCTCTACATAGCAGACTTGCTCCTCAGAAGCTTTGAGGACTTGGTGATTTAAGTTCCAAGTATAAACTGTGCACTCCCCCGTCATCCAGGTAACAAGGCCGTTACCTTGTTAACCCCACAGCCACCCCTGCCACGGCATCCCTCCGAGGACTTCTCAAATGCTCCCCATGTGACTTTGTATTCATTTTCTCTTGCTCTTACTCAGTGACTAAACACTCTTTAAAATCAGACCCACAGGTCCTGGTAAAGAGAATTAGGTACCTCCCATCCCATGTAATTCCTTCCAAAATACCGTCCTCAGAACTGCCTGGCCTAGAGGAATAAAATATACCCATGGGTCCCCATCACAATGGCTCCTCACAAAAGACGAAAGAAGACCGGTATTTTTAGTACCACACTCACAGTTTTGAAACCTAAAGAAAAAATTCCAGCAGTATTAAATAATAGGGATAAAAAATCAGACCCATCAGGGTGGTGGCTTTTCTAATACCAGGCTACCAGCACTAGACTCTTCAGAATTCTTATTTGCTTAAAACCTGTGTCCCATGGCACCAGTGATTCAGTTGGCTTGTCCATCGGTTTAGACCTGAGAGCGACCCTGTCCAGTACAGATGCTGTCCAGTACATCGTGAGCTGCATTCACCATTTAAATTTTCCCAGTAGCCAAATTAAAGGGCATGAAAAGAAACAGGTGAAATTAATTTCAATGGAAAATTTATTAACCCAGTGTATATGAAATATTTAACGTGATCAATATAAAAAAATAGTACTGAAATATTTTACATTCTTCCTACTAGTTCATCGAAATCCATTCTACGTTTTTTCAAAACATCACATCTCAAGCGTTAACGGCCCTGTGTAGCTCACAGCTGCCCTACTGAACACTGCAGCTCTAGGCAGGAAGAAAAAGGCCCATAGGATTATAATGTCTGTTTATATTTCCTACTGGAAGTTTTACGGCTCTGAGCTTTGCTGGCTGCCACTTGAAAAACACTGTCCAGAGTACCTGGAAATCTCTCAGCATTCGTGGGCTTTTGTTGTGCCCATTTGCTTAAAACATAGTTAAGGAAAGGAGTCGGCAGGGTTTTTTTAGAATTCCTCTTTCAGATAAATCAACTCTGTCAGACTAAATTAGGCACAGTCTCCCACGCTACAGATATTTCAATTGGAATATTTTATTCTACTGGTGAAGGAGCTATTTCTTCAGAAACACAGCACGTGAGAAGACTGGTGTCACAGTCGCACTTTTATCCCCACAAACTGTCCAACCCCCAAATGAAGGCAAAACCAAAGGGCCCTCTAGAGGAAGGGTGAGTTCAGTGGCCTTTGGTAGGCGCACGGGAATTAACGGACTTAAAAAAAATTAGGTCATCTAAGTGTTCGTATAAAGTTAGTAGAAATTAAAAGGTGGGCATAAAAAAAAATATTTTCCACAGCAATAAAACTGAGGATTGCGATGGTAAACTAAATTAAATAAATTTAAAATTTTAAAGAGTTAAAATCTCTGAACAAAATCATTTTTAATAAATATGTTTAATCAAGATTGACAAAGTATTTTACAAGAATAAACTTAAGTATATATTATGTATTATATAAATAAATTCAAAAATGAGTTAAGTGGTTCAAAAATATATTAATTGCATAAGAGGTGTAAAGATATTATACTTCTTGAAATGTCTGCATAAGAAATATCCTTCTTCCTGAAATCTGATATTTAACTTCCCATTAATTAATGCATTAATTAAGGCAACCAGGAGTAAAAATTAGAGCACTGGATTTCTATTACACATACAAAACAAGGTTTTCAGGAGAAAGATTCTGGACCTTTTTTGGCAAAACTGAAACACTCTGAAGTTGTGGACTATTTTATTTAATTCCTTTTACCTAAACCAGTAACTCAACAGTATTGTGAACTGTGGTTGCCCTTATGCAGCAAAGATAAATCGAAGGCTATTAAGTCACAGCCTCCAGCTTACACCTTTGGGAAAACTGTCATTTGCGTGAAAGGCTCATGAGATCACAGGTAATTTATTCCTCTTGAAAGCTCTTCCATGACCGTGGAGATCATAGAATATTGATGCTGAATTATTTCTTCAGCTGACTCAGACTTCATGACCAAAGGGAACGGAAGACAGCATAACAAGAAAAGTTGGCCAGGTAACGGAGTATCAACAAGTGTTTGCTAGCCCTCTGCAGTGAGTAACTAGTTCAAATTCAGGTATCTTCAATCTAAAACACCACAGGCATAACTTATTTTTATGAGATTAATCTATAAACCCGCAGTCCTATTTTGTGAGTAAATGTTTTGTTCTTTGTTCCGTACAAGCCCATACTCAAAAGTTTGATACCATACTGAACCTGAAGGATTTTAAGATGGAAGTTGTGGCGTAAAGGTGAGAAGACAAAAATGTTGATGCAACTTGGAAAAGTAGGGAAGGGCAGTGGTTGAAGGAAGGTGAGCGCCCAGAGGACACAGAATCTCACTAAGCTGTGTGAGTTGATTGAGGGGTGGTAGAGCTACCCATTGGAAGAAGGCCAAAGGTGGGAGAACACCAATTCGTGTTGCTGGGTACCTGGCAGCTCTTTTCTGAAATGTGTATTCTATAATTACACTTGGGAAGACCTGTATCATTTTTGACATTGTTCTTTTCTAGATACTCAAAACAATTCTAGAATTCATATCCTTCCCACTTCCTCCTAACTGCAGTCAGCCTGATTATTTCCAATAGGTTTGGTGTTAAGATTTCAAAGGTGTTTAAGACAAGTGTCCTTCCCTGTAGAAGTGCATCTTTAAAGGGTAAATTACACATAATCAGTGCAGGTAACAGGTAAATAGTAGAGGCAGCTACATGGCACGGTGTCTATTCAAGGAATGAAGTGATGCACTGTGTTTAATTCAAAGAACGTTTCAGAAAGGAGAAATTTCGAGCTTATCCCTTGAAGGACAAAAATTGTACAAGAAAAACCATGGGGACCATATAAGATATTTCGGGCAGAGGTAACAGCATGAGCCAAGGTGCAGAGATGTGAAGCAGCACATGTAGATGCTGTAGTTGTATGTGACTAGAGAGGAGAGAGTGAGGGACCAGGAAGAGATGAATCTGGACGGAGAGGAAAACCATCTGTTATCTCCACCCATAGCTCAGGGCTTCTTGGTTTTTGGAGCCCCTTTCATGGCTTCTGGCTGCTTGGTGTACATTTTCAATCTCCCTTGTCAGGGCGAACTCCTACTCTTTCTTTAGTACTCGGGTCAACTACTATCTGCTCTAGGAGCTCCTGTGGATGAGTGTGTTGTCTTCTGCGCTCACACAATACACCACACATTTCTACCTTCCCGTGCACCACACTGTCTGGCAGTTGTGTCTGTGTGTCTCTTTCCTGACATTAAACCAGAAGGTCCTTGAAGTCAGGGGCCATCATCATTAATGGGTTATCCATCCTAATACTGGAAGCACCCAGGACTTTGCAGAACGTATTGAAAGGCATTCAAATTGAACTGATGAGCATTGGCCAAAAGAGAGGTATCATGCTACAGGTGACCCTTGAACAACTTGGGTTTGAACTGCATGGGTCCACTTAGATGTGGATGTTTTTCAGTACTAAATACTACAGCACTACGTGGTCCATGGTTGCTCGAACCCACAGCTGTGGATGAGTGTATATGTAGGAACCACTTGTAAGGAGGGCCAGCTCTAAGTTACATGTGGATTTTCCACTGCATGTGGAGGGTTGGTGCCCCTAAGCCCACTCCACCCTTGCCCAATATTGTTCAAGGGTCAATGGTATGTTCTAAGCAGTGTGGCTTTTTCTGAAGGAAATGAGGGACCACTGAGAGTCCTAAGTAGAGAAGTGGTCCAATCAGATTTTTATGTTTGCGAAGGATGACTGATGGCCCAGGTGGAAGAGATTGTGAATCCGGAGACGGGGATCAAGGAAATGTAATACTTAATTTTCCAAGAGAAAGGTGATGCCGTGTCAACTCTAGTCAATTCTGCCTCTGTGACAGAACTCTGGATTTGCGTGTGTTTGTTTCTTCTTGAACCTTTCAGTGTTCTTTGGAGAGCAGAAAGAGCAGGGATACTGAAAAGGAATTTTTTAGGTTCAAACTTTCTCTACCCTATTAGATAAATATCTGCTTAAACTTTAGTTTCTTCAGCGAAACAAAGAGGGTGGTTACAATGACAGAATGGGATAACACGAGGAGTGTAGCTATCACTCTGTGGTCGCTTAATGAATACTAGTGACTTTTGCAAAACAGGTTTATTAAGGTATGATTAATAAATAGAAAACTGCATATATTTAACTTGTGGAATGAATGATGAGTTTTACATATGCATGTGCCCGTGATACCATCTCTACAACAAGGTAGAGATACATCCACTGCTCCCTAACGTCCCCCCGTGTCCCTTTCTACGTGTTTGTGGTAGGAGCACCAGATATGAGATCTGCGCTCAGCAGACATTTAAGTGCAGGGTGCAGTATTGTTAACTACAGGTGCAGTGTCCTGCAGAAAATGGCGAGAATGCGTTCATCTTTCATGATGGAAGCTTTTCCCAACAGAGCAACAGCTCTCTGTTTCTCCACCCAGCAGCCCCTGGAAACCACCGTTCTACTCTGCTTCTATAAGCTGATTCTTTTAGAGACTTTGTATAAAGAGAATCATAAAGCATTTGTTCTTTTGTAACTGGCTTTTCACTTAGAGGAGGTTCGCCAGGTTCATTCATGTTGTCACAAATGGCAGTATTTCCTTCTTATTTTAAGGCTGGATAGTATTCCATTTCATGCATACACCACATTTTCTTTGCCCATTCATTCATCAGTGGCTATTTGGGTTGTTTCCATTCCTTGGCTACTGTAAATAATGCTGTAATGAACACCGGAGTATACACGTCTCTTTGGGATCCTGATTTTGTTGACTTTGGATATATACCCAGAAGTAGGATTGCTGGGTCAAATGCTAGTTCTATTTTTAATTTTTTGAAGAATCTCCATACTGATTTTCATAAAGACTGCACCATTTTAGGGCTTCCCTGGTGGCGCAGTGGTTGAGAGTCCGCCTGCCGATGCAGGGGACGCGGGTTCGTGCCCCGGTCCGGGAAGATCCCACATGCTGCGCGGCTGGGCCCGTGAGCCATGGCCGCTGAGCCTGCACGTCCGGAGCCTGTGCTCCGCAACGGGAGAGGCCACGACAGTGAGAGGACCACGTACCG
>NC_041233.1:111950390-111973944 GCF_002837175.3 Physeter macrocephalus
CCGGTGAGCCATGGCCGCTGAGCCTGCGCGTCTGGAGCCTGTGCTCCACAGTGGGGAGGCCCCCAACAGTGAGAGGCCCCCGTACGGCAAAAAAAAAAAAAGGGGGGGGGGCAAAGACTGCACCATTTTACATTCCCACCAGCAGTGCACGAGGGTTCCACTTTCTGTACAGCCTCACCCACACTTATCTTTTTTTAAAAAAATAGCCATTCTAACAGTTGTGATGTGATATCTCTGTGGTTTTGATTTGCATTTTCCAGATTAGTGATGTTGAACATCTCTTCACGGACCTTTTGACCACTTGTATGTCTTCTATGAGAAATTTCTGTTCAAGTCCTTTGCCCAGTTTTCAATTGGGTTATTTTTTTTTTAATTTTTGCTATTGAGTCGTGGCAGTTCCTTATATATTTTGGGTTTTCATCTTTATCAGATATATGGTTTAAAAATATTTCCTTCCATTCTGTAAGTTGCTTTTTCACTGTGGATTGTTTCCTTTGCTGTGCAGAAGCGTTTTAGCGACAGGTAGTCCCAGCTGTCTAATTTTACTTTTGTTACTTGTGCTTTTGGTTCTTATCCAGGAAATTATCACTAAGCCCAATGGCATGAAGTTTTTTCCCTATGTTTTATTCTAGAAGCTTTACAGTTTCAGTTTAAAGTCTTTAATCCACTTTGATTTTTGTTTATGGTGTTAAGATAAAGGGTCCAGTTTCATTCTTTTTTCATGTGGATAACCAGTTTTCCCAACACCATTTATCCTTTCCCCATTGAGTGTTTTTGGCACCCTTGTCAAAGATCAGTTGACTGTGTTTGTGTGGGTTTATTTCTGGGCTCTCTGTTCTGTTCCTTTAGTCTAAATGTCTGTCTTTATGCCAGTGCTGGACAGTTTTAAATAATATAGCAGTTACTTTGAGAGAAGGTAAGCTCCTCATAATTAAAAGTTTACAGCCAAAGCGCTTGCCTCTACAACAAAAGGAGACTGTACATAAAAATAGCGTCGAAAACATTGGGGTTGCTGCCAACTGGATGATGTCTGACTGACGCTGGTCCCTTCCCGTCTCCTACGCCCACACCTCCCTCCAACCTCTTCCCTTCTCTCTGCCTTTCCTTAGGGCATTAATCCCGAGTCTTTTCCCTTCAACCAGGGCTACTCTCAACTGTGATATCAAAATGGGAGTGATAAAGCAGCCTTACTGTCAACTTTTTGTCCCTCTTCTAAAAGTTGTAAACTATCAAATCCTAATCAGAAGGGTGTGTGTGCAGTGCTTATACTGTCTTCACATTTACAAAAAGTGTGAGCAAGAGCGTGACATCATGCAAGGACCTTGCCTTTGGTAACAGTTACATGGTGACTTAAAGGGTGAGAGAGACAGAGGTGGAGGGCTTGGATCATGCGGGGCTTCTCTGATGCCCGTGTCTATCCTGACATGGCCCCTCCATTGTTATTTGTCGCCTCACCGGCTGTATTGAAGGTCACGTCTATTGGAGGGCCATCCGTATTCTCATCAGATGAGGCGAGGTCCCCTACGGTGTGGTCCCTGGCCCCCTCTGATTTCCCTCTTAAAAAAGATGTACTTTTGTAATATCTCCACGCCCTGCAGGTCTGTCCACTTTCTGTCCACTCCTTCAGGGGAAAGCTCAGGACTGCCTAAGAAAGTGCTTGGCATATATAATGAGCTTAATTAATAGGGGATATATGAGTTAATTAATAGTAGGGTGGTGGTTTTTTTTCCTGAAACTGTGCCTTCTAAGCGTAGACATTTGGAAGCTTCCATTAGGAAAGGGCTTTAGCTCTTTCACGCGGGGGATTGTTTTGAACTGTGTGAATGAATCTCAGCTCTACTGCATCTTTTGTGACTCTGAGTCGAGAGGGTGGGGTATCTTTGGCGCCCGGATCCCGGGGAGGCTGCGTCGACAGCGGGCTACAGTTTCCCAGAGGAGCAGGCCTGGGGCGGGTGGTGGTTGGGATAGTGTGAGATGCAGAGGAAATAATCACCCCTGACTAGAACTCCGGTTTTTAAACTAGGCTACCATGCGTCCGAAGGCTCCACTGATTTGCCTCAGGGAATAAAAGGGGGCCAGACTGCCAAGGCCCGGACCTGCATCCCTGCTTCGCACGGATTGGATCAAGAGATGTACTTGGGCTTCCCTGGACAATTTTGAAATAATGCTTTTTCTTGAAACATAAGTAACAATACAGACCACACCAGAAAAATCCACTTACCTAACACCAGCTTCTGGTCTTACAGTCAACAGGAAGGACTCATGCCTGAGAAGTTAGCTGGGAGGTAAATGTTCAGTACGTATATTGAAACCTGGGCTTGGCACAGACAGTTGAATGTGTTCATTAAATAGTCTGAACTCTTTCTGCCCTTTTCCTGGAAGGTTTTTCCACCTAATCCTTTATCCTGAAACTGAGCGTACCTTCCAAGAGTAGATAAGATGTTCACACTAGTCTTTCACGTGGAAGTGCCTTCCTATAATGCCGGAGGGTCTCACCTCCCGTATTTGGTGACTCTGGATACAGATGATTTGACAGCTTTGGTCCATGACCCAGTGGGCTAAACAGCTCTCCGTCACTCAGAGCTCTCCCTAAGGTCACCCAATCTCAGTAGACCCTCCTCCATCATCCTGCTTCTCCTCTTCCTCTTGTAACTTTGCAGTCTTTTCCTGCACAGCACTTTGAATGGTTTGAATTTCTCTGTGTGTCTATTTGTTTATCTTTTTCTTGGGTCATGGCCAGAAGGAGGAGGGTCATGGAGAGATTAGACAAGAGATGGGGAAAGTGAAATACGGCTTAATTTAGGGGAAATAAATTGACAATAACCAGGATCAAGTCTATTATTTCCCCTATGTAAAGAACTGTGATTCTTCCTGATTCAGATATGAAAGAGGAAGATTGTTTAAATTGTGTGTTCTTAGAGTTTGAGCCTGGGTTTTTTATGTTAAAGAAACAAAAACCTAGAGATGGATTCAACTTCAAAATGGGAGCATTCTTGGGCTTCCCTGGTGGCGCAGTGGTTGAGAGTCCGCCTGCCGATGCGGGGGACGCGGGTTCGTGCCCCGGTCCGGGAAGATCCCACGTGCCGCGGAGCGGCTGGGCCCGTGAGCCGTGGCCGCTGAGCCTGCGCGTCCGGAGCCTGTGCTCCTCAACGGGAGAGGCCACGCTCCCCAACGGGAGAGGCCACAACAGTGAGAGGCCCGCGTACCGCAAAAAAAAAAAAAAAAAAAAAAAAAAAAGCATTCTTGATACACAAGGAGTAGTTGCGTAGGATCACAGCCTGCATTTGACACTGTTATATTAAGTACTTAACCAGGCATTGTATAGAAAGGGTCCTAGGATATACGTTTGTTAATTGATTTCTTTAAACAATTATTATTTGGCAATATAAATATTGATAATTTGCTGCTTATTATATTAATGTGCTCTTTTTTCCATTTTTGAAGAACCCCAAAGTGCAAACCGAAGCATCTATTCTAATTCACCACTATTTATAACTCGGGAGGAGGAGGAGGATTCCTGACAGTCACCTGTAACTGTGTTAGCTGGTTATGCCACTTCTTCTGGAACACAGACCTAGATTATACTTGCTGTTGTTTAAATTTAGCTCAAAGGCAGGGTGGGAAACATGAAACATGCAAGTTTATGAGGAAGGCAAGAATTCTCCTGAAGAGAGATGACCCAGTGAGACCTAATAATGCAGACAATATCTTCCTGAACTTTTAAAGTTTGATTCTATAATGCTTTTATCAAGCAAACCTGTTGGAGGAATAAGTGGAATTTCTAGCCCAATGAATTATTTCTCCGTTTCCTCTTTCCATTTACTTTTGATGATAAGTTAGTTTAATAAGTGCGGAGTAAAGCTGGATTTAATTTCACTGCCACGTGCTGGGATTCAAAGGGTAGAATTCCACCTCTTGAGACACGTTCACTGACTTGCTGCTATAGATCAAAGGAACAGTGGGCTTTTATGACCTTCCACAATCTGTGTTTGAGAATCTTTCAGTTCAAAGAACCAGAGGCAGCATTAGATGAATCCAGAATATGGAAAAGCCACCATCAGTGATAAGAGGCTGAAAGCCTGTATCTAGGTTATTTTGTTAAAACATGATTTCTAAATTGATTATTAGCTCTAGACCGTTTAGAATCATTAATTCTTATATAATTTCAAAGCACTGTTTTTCCAAAAACAGATTTTTGCTTTTATTTCTTTTGCTATAATGTTTAAACATGACTATACACATATTTTAGATTTACCTTTCATATTTACACAGAATTCCAAGGGACTGGCAAGATATCTGTCTATGTCAATTGTATGTACTATAAACACAATTCATGTTAAATTTAAATTTACTGCTGTGTAAGTTTTAATGGCCTTTTCTGACCCCTGGTGGGTAAACAAAATGAATGACTCCTTCTAAGAGTGGATGAATTAGGGAACTTCATTATTCTTTCTCCAGTTTTCAGGGATAATCATACATCTTCAGACATTTCCCCCAGATTTTACAGTTTTCTTTGTTCCTATAAAACTGAATAAGAGAGTCATAGGAGGAACTATGTTAAATAAAACAACAGAAACATAAGAGCCACCCGCTGTCATATCTGGGGGAAATACTAAGAAAAACATCCCCTGCTTTGAATCATTTTCTAGAAAATGTCTTGCTCAAATAGCAGGGGACATTTCCTCAAAGTATCTTTGCATTTTCCACTATTGCTTAGTCTGGCAAAGATATTGTGTAACCACTTTTATTATTTTTTTACCATTGTGTTTTCAAAGACTGTTTTTATTTGATGACTGGCTTCAGAAGTCATGAAAGCTTCATTTTCATTTTTGTTTTCTATAATTTTGAATAATTAACACAAGTGCCTAGTAATAGATGCGTCTTGAAAGTGTTGGAGTTGGTGTGAAATAATCACATAATTACAAAAGTATAGAAAAGAGTGGCGAGTGAACCTACAACTGCAAGTGCCAGTTGTAGGTTCACAGGTAAGATAAAATGACCAGTCCCAAGTCCCCAAGAACCACGGGGTACCAGGGTTTCCCAGTCTTGGTACCATTGACATTAGGGGTTGGATAATTCTTTGTTTCTGGGGGCAGTCCTGCGTCTTGTGTGACGTTTATCTGCATCTTTGGCCTCCTCCACCAAATTCCAGTGGCATCCACCCACATACAACCCCAGACCCTCTCTGGACAAGTGGACCCTGAGGGGGAGGGCTTGCTAAACCACCCACAGCTGGAAACCAGCGGCCAAGGAAGCGAGCAGAGTGTACAGTCACTGCTTCCTGCTGATCCTGTCACTCTGCAACTTGAAAAGTGTTTACATCAAAGTTGAGTCTCTGACGTGGTGTGTAAAAGGAAGAACTATCTCTGGAGTTGAAGGTGTCCTTGATCAGATAACGGGTTCTGCTTTGCAGGAACAGGGCAGAAAGGTCCGATGACTCAGGGTTCACATGCAGAATTTTCAGAACTAAGCCTTAGCAAAACCTCATTTCTATTCAGAACGCAAATAAGAGGATGCACCAAGGAGCTGAATCTCCGTGTCGCGCTGCTTCCGTGTTGCCAGAAACGCTGGCAGTAACTGAATCTCGGGGCCGAGATGGTGGATATTGACAAACATTGGTTCTGACGTGTAGTCATTTGTTAGAGCATTTGCAAACACATTTTACAGGATAATAATTCTCACTTCTATTTTATAGCTACTTTTCTTCTGTTGTACAAATCTGTTAACCTGCTGTCATTTTTCCTTAGGTAAAGATCCCATGTATCAAATTTTCAAGAGATTTGTCACAAAGGGCTCCAAGAGCAGAGACTTAGAGCAGCAAAATAGGGGAGTGATCACTTTTTCCTCTTCTTTTAAGTTATCTGATTGAAAACATAAATTTCCAAGCTTTCAGAGAAGAGAAATATGCTTCAAGTGTAGTCAGTAACGGGAAGCGTTAGTAGAGTGATGTCATTTTCTCTTGACTTCCTCTCTCTCCCCTCCCCCTCTCTCTCAAAAATGGACCATTTATTAAAGGAAAAAATAATTGAATATTGGCAAGCACAGGACTTTTAAACCACTTGGAAAAACTGTTTTTAAGTAATATGCCATCTTTCCTGTAGGACACAAGCAGTTAGAAGAATTATGTCTGAAAACTATCTTGAAATTGTTAAATTGAGTTCTAGACATTGTGTTATTATACTGGGGGTGTTTTCTCAACCTAGGGCACTGACTGATACTCGTTAAGGTAGGGGACCCACCTTCCCTCTCATACTGGCCCCTCTGAATTCATACAAAATTCCAAAGCACACGAGGTGACTGAACACAGTGCTCATAGAATAAATTTACATAATTCCTATATGGGACTCTAGGAAAAATATACCCTCCTTTAATGGCTCAGATCATGTATTTACTTCAAAACATTTGCATAACCAAACCCAGCTGCGGTATAGTTATCTGATCCCAGTTGGCTTATCACATACCTTAAACTCTTGTGCCATTAAAAGTATTTGCATGTTTTCAGATACTTACAACTTGATATGCTGTATTAATGATGACACCAGTTTCTCCCCCACCTCCTTTTTTTCGTTAGTAAGGACATGAAACTGAATTTAAAATGTCATGAATTCCCGAGATGTATTGTGTTAGAATTTTAGTGGGAACACATTTGAAAGTGTCTAGTCAATAAAATAAAGCTAGGTTAAAATAGGATTTCATTTTGGTACCAGCCTTTGTGCAACACACGATTGTTGAATGGTGTCACCATACTCCCTTAAGTAACCTAAGAGTTAATTCCAAATTTCCTTTGAAGAAATTGCACTGCCTCTTCCCTTTACCATGACAGATACCTGACATTATCGAAGGACAGAAACATCATGGCCACAGAAGAACCTGCATGTCATTAAATTGGTCCTTGTTGGCTAATTTGGGAACTGATTGAATGAATGCTTCAAAAGTCTTTGCAACCTCAAAGGAAAGACAGTTAATTCAGTGGCTACTATTGACTGACCCTTGGTTAATTAAAACAGGCAAGAATGTGGAGTGGTGGTGTTTCCTGGGGTCCACGGGGATAATAAGCATTGCATGTCCTTTGCAGTCTCTGCCATCTCTTCCTTTCTTGCCTTTCCACTCTAGCTAGTACACAGATTGGTTAGCTAATGCATTTTCCATTCAGGCCCTATATAGTGTAAATATTTATTCCCTCATAAGCTGAAATTCAACTATACTTGAAATCTTGCTTAACTTCTGAACTGTTGGCCACATATTGGTGTTTCAGTGATCTGAACACCCCTGAGCTGTGAGGAAATGTGTCTCACTGTAATCCAGTCACATCATTGTGAAGCACTGTCGTTTACTGAATATTTAAGTGTGACAACTTCTTAGTTTTTCGTTTAAGTATCGTACCATCCAGCATGCACATGGGTTCAGAAAATAAACTGACACACACGGTGCTTATTGTGGACAAAGCTCAGAAATTCACCCTGTGACATTATTGTTCCCCGAAAGACAACATGAAATTATCATTTCATTTCTTCTATGAACTTCCTTTACCTATATTTTCTGTGTAGAAGATAAATACTATGTGTGTTTTCCCTTTGTATCAAAACAATCCACTACTTAAATTTACATAAATGTCAAATGAATATGCACATAAACTTAAGTGTTCTGGTAAGTGGATCTGTTGTATTTTTTTCTGTTTTTTTTTTTTTTTTTTTTTTTTTGGTGGTATGCGGGCCTCCCTCTGTTGTGGCCTCTACCGTTGCGGAGCACAGGCTCCAGACGCGCAGGCTCAGCGGCCATGACTCACGGGCCCAGCCGCTCCGCGGCATGTGGGATCCTCCCAGACCGGAGCGCGAACCCGGCTCCCCTGCATCGGCAGGCAGACGCGCAACCACTGCGCCACCAGGGAAGCCCTGTTGTATTTTTTTTAAAGAAATTATTATATCAGGGTTCACTAATTGAATCCAGTGGCTGAAAAAACCTTGAAATGTTTCATGGAAATTTTTTCCCCACTAAGCATAAGAACCTACCAAAACGATGTCAATCAGTGACTTAAGGCAAAGGTCCAAGCACCTCAACGTCGAAGAGAGCATATTCCTTTACTCTTATCAGAAGGTCTTTTGTTAACACTGTTTAGGTTTCAAATGATCAAAAGCTTCCCCCAAACTGGATTAAGTATAAAACTTAAAAATGTGTGGGATGGTGTGACAGAAAAACCCTAGGAGAAGGGAAGCTCTTGGCTGTTTATCATTGCTCAAGCAATGTTGCCCCAGCTTTGTTTCTCCATCTGTTGGCTCGGCTTTTGTTCAAAAGGCTCCTCTCCTCGGCATGCAGTGGCCAACGTAGAATTTGCTCTCTTTTAAATACAGCAAGAAAAAGTCCACCATTTTTCTAAGGAAACAAACATCTGGTATTGATTTCTCGGTGCCAATGATGGCAGTGAATGGTCTTGCTGGGGTCCTGTGACCGATCCCACAGCCAGGAATGTGTGGCAGTGTTGTCTCACCTTAGCCTGGACCTGGAGTGCTGCCTGGAGGGAAAAGAGCGTGTTCTCGGAGGGAAGTCAGAGAACTGCTTACCAGAGCATTGTCAGACACTTGCCAGGGGGATAAACATGTCCTCTATAGGTAAAACCATACACCTGTTACAGGCGAGTCCAAAGGGAAGTGAACTGTTCTCTAAGATGTTCTTTGGATCTGAACAAGGAAGAATCGCAGATACAGGTGGAATCTGAAAGCCTTAATTAACTGCAATTAAGTTACAGTAGGCTGGCAGTTTTCAAAGGTCATAAATCTACCTCTGCTGACCTCTCCCTATGCTTCGTAATTAACTCCAGCGTTTTGTACTCACGTGTTTCCTTTCTTCCTTAAAAGTACTTGGGATACGGGACGGACTCCAGGCTCAGAGTTCTGTCGGAGACTGAACAACATTCGGTAGTTACATACATATACTGACACAGAAGGGTTACCTGAGAGTCAAGCTTTTGTCAGAAACTCAACAAAGCAAAGCAAAGCAGCTCTTTAAAACGTAAGGTTCATCCCCTGTCAATAAGCTGGGGCCATCCTATGGATGTAAGCACAGGACTTCATAGCTTCACAGCACTTTCATCTGTATCAACAGAGGCCAAAGGTGCGTATCCACGTTTCACAGAAAAACAAAGGGCGGGAAGGCTGAACATTTTCCCAACACCTCTGGGTAAGAATAACTCCTGCTTAAAGCTGAAAGGACCCAGGAGATCATTACCCCACCTCCTGAGTTTGCAGTTGAGAAAAGTGAGCACAGCCAGGAAGAGAAATAAGGTTTCCTGGTAATGAATTCAGCGTTCTTTCTTCATAGATAAGTTTCCCCTGTTCCATCACAGAGAAGATGCTGCCACAAACTGCTGATAAACGAAAGCCTCCAGCCCTCCGTCGCCACTGGGTCTGTGCCAGTGAGGTGCTGTAACCCCTACATAATCGCACCTTTCCTGGAAGGCACCTTCATCCTCACCCCTTCAGTCACAGACCGAAGACCCTGAAGGACCCTTCTCCTCTGCCCATTGTTCTGAACAAAGCAACACTTTTCCTCACTTCCTCTGCCTGAGTCGTGATACTGTCCAAATCCCATTTTGATTTTCACGAATGAGAACCAGTTTCTTTATCGATGCTTCCAGATTTTGGCTTCCCTCCCACCTAAGAAATACCATGCACCTATGAAAACACCAGAATTCCTCTTGGTATCTTGATGAAAACTTGACTACATTGTCAAAGACATGACTTCCCTGACTCATCTGATGTCTGTTAAGCACTGACTATATTCCTGGCCCTGTAATTGTCACTTGGAGATACTGTTATTGTCATAAAAAACCAGGGGAGAAAGGCAACCAGACAGATATTTAAATATCACAAACATGATAATGAAAATACGGAGGTAATGACATAGAAGGAACAATTAATTTTGCACGGGGGAAACAGAGCTGGTGTAAATATAGTCCTGTATCAAATATGTTGGATGGTCCCTGCATAGGTAAAAATTGGATGGACTCGAGTATATTATGATGGGGTTAGAGAGGAGAGAAATGCAAACAGTACAGTAAAGGCGATATCACAGACTTTGTCAGTTTTTATAGAAGCCAGCGAGCTTGCCTTTTCTCATCCTTATCCAGCACCGTGGAGTCCCAAGTCTTTTCCTATTGTCTCAGTACTCCTCTTATAAAGCCCTACCCTGTGTATAGACCCACGGATTTATGGTGCTGGTTCTCCAGGTGTGGTCCCCAGACCAGCATCAGAATCACCAGCAAACATGTTAGAATTTTGGGGTACTATCTGAGGCTGACAGAATCAGCCACTTTGGCCCCAGCAATACACGGCTTAGCCCAGCAGGTGATTCTAATGCAGGCAGAAGTTTGAGAACCACTCATTTCTGGGATGATGTCATTGAAAAAGACCTTCTAGACCTTATATAGGCTTATACAGACTTATATGTAGACCACATAGCCCAACACTGTCATTTTCCAAATAAAGAGCCAGGGAGTTTGTACTAATCACTTTCCGTGTAGAGCTGGACAAAGAGTCATCCTCCCTGATTCACAAAAGCATCTAGTGAGCAAGAGAGAGGTCAGTAATTACACAAATATCGTAACGATTCTGAATACGAGCCCTAACCAGTGTGTGTGCATTACACGTGCACATGTACGTGGAGGAACCCTGGTACCGGAGAGGAGGATTTACTGCCGTGTTTGTGGAATCGCAGAGGTTGATACCCTGAACCTTTTGGGCAGCAGGTGTGGCCCGAAACAGCCCTGCTTTCCTTGTCTACAGCATCCGAGAGGCTCATTTGTTTATGGCAGCGTGCTGGACAATTGCTGCTTCAGTTCATGTGCTGTCACGTGAGGGAAGTTCCGGAAAGCCCTGCTCTAGAGCAGACACAGACCAGACCTTGGTTTGCTCTTCTTCGTAGCGTGGATGAGTTAACCGAGATGCAGAGAGTTTCCATGAATTGCATACGGCAGCCTCTGACTAGCACAAAGGCAAGACTCAACCCCGGGTCAGTACTTCCAAGGTTGGACTCTCTTACTACTACTGCTTCCTTTAGTGCAGAGAGAGCCTCATGGCTAAGCCGTCCTGGACCCAGAGAGGAGAGGATGGCCGGTTTTATATTGATCACTGTCAGTAGTCACATGGCCACCACGCGTACACACCGCCACACTGCTTCACCCCTTTCAAGTTAGAAGAGACCCTCCCATGCCTTACATAGGCCCTGAAGACTCTTCTTGACCTTTCAGAGCATACCTGTAGAATGTGATCTCCAACTACTTATACGATGTTTCGGGGACTACAACATGGGAGCAGCTGATAGGATGATACCTTGATCAGTGGACCCTTTTCTGATTATTTACTTCTTTTACCCAGAAATCTCCACAGCACATAGAAACTGAATCAAGCAAAGATACAGTGAGTCCAGCTTACTAACTACAGGACACAGCACGGCTGGGGGCAGGTTATCATGTGTCACACAAGCTGGCTGAATCTTCAGGGGCTGTCTGAGGGCAGAGCATTTCCCACTGTCCTTCCCAGACCTGATCATCTAAGCCATACCTGTTTGATCACTGAATCATCTATTCTTGCAAGTAAACATCCTCCATAGGATGACCTATTCCACAGCACTGGCCTGGAAGTTTGCCCAAGAGAGCTGGAAGTCTGTAATCCCTGATGTTAACTCCAGAATGCTCATCAGGGTAAGGCCTGGATTCTTTTTACTTGGAAATAAATAGCCTCGCTCTACTGGAACCCGACCCTCCCGCAGATTTCCCGTTCTGAGATGAAGTATAAATTACAGAAACCAGCTCTCAAGTTCTTGCCATCAAATTCTTGGACCCTGAGAGAGTTGAGCATTTAAACAAAAGAGGGAAGTGCTAAATACCAGAAATAGTCTTTAAATAGGTCTAAATCTCCTTAGTTTCAGAATCATCTCTGATGCAACAGAATTTAAGCGAATAGTGAGAGAGTTGGTATAACTATTGCCAGTCACGAGGTTCCTGCCTGTGCCACAAATTGAGATGTACCCAGTGTGTAAATCAACCAGCGTTGCATATTATTAACCCTTGTCCATATGGACAAAACTTACCACTGTCAACTTTTTAAGGCAGAAACAGATTTTTGAAGAGTCATTCCAATAAGTTTTTGTTGAACAGTTAAAAGTTGCTTTTTTTTTTTTTTTTTTTTGCGGTACGCGGGCCTCTCACTGTTGTGGCCTCTCCCGCTGCGGAGCACAGGCTCGCCTCTCCCGTTGCGGAGCACAGGCTCCGGACGCGCAGGCTCAGCGGCCACGGCTCACGGGCCCAGCCGCTCCGCGGCACGTGGGATCCTCCCGGACCGGGGCACGAACCCGCGTCCCCTGCATCGGCAGGCGGACTCTCAACCCCTGCGCCACCAGGGAAGTTCCAAAAGTTGCTTTTGATAATAGTTTTATATATCAGTCAACCCTCCGATTACACCCAAAGTCCACAGACCCCCAAATTTGTCTTTACTTAAGAGAGGTTTCAAATAATATACGAATTTTTTTTTTAAAAAAGAAAATGTTCTTATTTCTCTTAGTGTGACCATAAAAGAAAAGCTTTAATTGTGTATCACGTATCTCTTGGTATATTTCATGGTGAAGATGTCTTGAAAAAACAACTTTTATAGGTCACTTTTTTTTTTTTTTAAACTTGAAGAGAATTTAGATGATTTCAGGGAGACACATTCCTAAGTGACATGGCTGAAGGCCAACAGGTCTTCTATAATCAAACCATTTTTTCCAACAACTGCTGTAACTTCTGTAGAAAAGGCAATTTGAAAATAGAACTTGAGTTCGGGTTGACAGGAAAGCATTTTAAATGACACGGGAATAGGGCTGCATATATTGTTGGACAAGTTATGCAAGCCATAGAGCCTCCAAGAATTATAATTTATTTTTTTCTGTGTGATTACTTGCCAAGACGGGGATTGCTTTTGGACTTTGCTGTGTCCCAGAGAAGGGACAATAATTCCATTGGTATATGGACCAGCATCCCAGCCAGGGTCTGTCCACCTTTCTGAAAGCCTGAATGACAACCTAGTCCTCAGAGAGAGGACTAAAAATAGATTACTGAAGATGATTCCTGTTTAATAAAGACATTAGGATCAATTATAGCTCGGGGAGAAAAAGCCGAAACTTAATTACATAGAGATGTGTAGGTGAATGTAAAGCATTCCCGTGTTTACTGAAAACAAAATTGACACACAGTTATGTTATTTAAACATCAAGAAATTGTGGCTTTGTAAGTATGTTATTAAAATGTGCAATTAACCAATTAACATATCATTAGTATCTATTTAAGGTCTGCACTGGTAACACTGCGTTCCTGTTTCAAAGCTAACTTGACATTTCTGCTCTAATGATCTTTGCCTTTCATTACACATATGAAAAAAAAAATAGGAAACATCCTCTGCTGAACACAATGTTGAATTTCTCTAAAGGGCTTGGTAATATTGTGAGCTTAATCACTTTCTATTACTTTTTGTCAAGTACAAATCTGAAATTTTATTCTGCTAGCATGCTGGATAAATTGCTTAAGTTTCTGTTGACCGAAGAAGGAAAATGACTAGGTATTGAAATGTGGGTTTATCAGTGTCCTGGCTTTTTCATGAAAATTTCCAGTGCAGAATGTCACAGGAGAAAATTACAGGTTGTGAATAAAGGTTAAGCCCTCCCTTAGGGATTATACCCTGTTCTCCTCGATTTAACCTTTCCCCAGAGCATGAACAAGGAGTGGTGATGAGGCTACTGGGCTCTGGAGTCAGACTGCTTGGGTGACAGACTTCCTAGTCCTCTTGAATGTTATATCTGGTCTCTAGCAGTTAGATTAAGTCATTGGATAGGTAGTTAGATTATTATGCTATCTGGTAACGAGAGTAAGTATCTCACTACTACTGGATTAAGTTAGGCTATGTAACAGCTACTAATCTGCTACTAGATTAAGATGTTTCTAGTAGATTATGTAGTTAGATAACTTTCTAAGATGTTTCATCTAGTGTTCAGAAGTTAAGGCTCACTTCTAAAGCTAACATTTTGCTAGGTACTTAACCTCAACTAAGCTTCAATTTCCCCACCTCTAAAATGGGAATAATAACATTGCCTATCTTGTTGAATTGTCCTGAAGATTAAATAAGTTTATTAAAGTGCTTAGACTACTGATGCATATGAAGCTGAATCAAGTTTAATTATTAGGATTGGTATTGCTTTTACCGCTATTAGGAGGAGCTCTGCACACGTGTACATTTCTCTGAGGTGTGTGCGTGTGAACACAGCACACGAGGCCCTATCTTGGGTTCCTTGGAGCAGCCAGTGTGGGAGCTGATATCTTTAAATCGGTCACTGTGAGGCCGTGGCTTTATTCAGTTGTTCTGAAGTTTCACACAAGGTTTTGGTG
This sequence comes from Physeter macrocephalus, assembly GCF_002837175.3. Classification (NCBI taxonomy): domain Eukaryota; kingdom Metazoa; phylum Chordata; class Mammalia; order Artiodactyla; family Physeteridae; genus Physeter; species Physeter macrocephalus. Next base: position 111,964,801 of record NC_041233.1, read on the forward strand.
TCCCATGGTCTCAGGGGCATATTATTCAGCATTTTTGTTTTCAAACTTGGCTACAGAAAAGCCACTCCCCAAGGAACTAAACCAAGTGGTGAGTCAAAGAGGATGGAAACTGGACCCTCCGACCCTCGGTTAAAACGACCTGTATTTACTCCGGGCTTTGAGGGAAAAAGAATACAAAGCAGTCTGTTTAGGCATGTAAGCCCAAGTCTTCTTCGGTAATCGAATATATCAGGTTGTGTTGCGTTGTGTTGTTTTAATGCCTTCATAAATAAGTATTAGAACCAAAAGGGACATTGGAAACCACCAAACCACCTGATGATTTTTTTTTTTTTTTTCCAATTCAAGTTAACATCTATTGAGCCAATTTGTGTGCAATAAAGATGCTTCACGCCTACTCCAACCCGCCTGAGCAAGAGTCCTGCCCAGGATCCAAGGATGGAGAGAGTAGATGTTTCTGCAGCAGACCTCCAGGTCCTGGCTGTGGAACAAGCCCACCTGCAGGAACCAGACGAGTGACCCAGGAAACTGAGGCAGGGAGAAATTTGGGCAGAAAGGAAGCTGAACAAGCTTAAATGCGAGCCCTAACATAGGTAACTGAGACCACCTGCAAATCCTGAGTAGAGGGGTTCAAACAGTAGCACAAGCAAAGGAGACTCTTAAATTTTAAACAAAGAAGCAAATGCAACGATACTATGGTACAAATACACGACTTCCGTTCACCCCACTAAACCCCAAGATGGTTGCCTTGCAAACGACACCACTTTTAGCTGAGAAAAGGATTCAGAAAGGCTTCACCTGTTTCTTAAAAGCAACAAAACAAAACAAAAACCTTACTCTGCAGAAGGGAGTATGTTGTGAAGCTCAGAATTATCTCACAAATTTATGGGGAGATGTGGTAGAGGCCAGACAGGGAAGGATGTAGACAGCACAGCTCCACTCAGGGCTGCCAGGAAGGGGCTGCTGCTTCCCTTGTGATGATGGGGTCTCGGGGGAAATTGTAGCTTTTTGCCTTGTGATGATGGTGTCCTGGGGAAAACGGTAGTTGCTTCCCTTCCGATGATGATGTTCTGGGGGAAACTCTGGCCACTAGCCCTGTGATAACTCTGTCCTGAGGGAGATGGTGTCTCTTTCCCTTGTGATGATGGTGTTCTGGGGGCAGTTGTGGTGTCTTCCTTTGAGGTGCTGGCATCTTAGGGGAAATTGGGCAATTCCAGCCCCCTTTCCACCCGTCATAGCCACTGTGCTGTATCCACAAGATCCATCATTCAAGTGCTCTTTGCCAACGTGCTGCTGGCCACACTGTGAGCATAAGCCAACCCTTCAAGGCTGGGCCCTGTGGGCAAAATGATTGTACAGGCACACCTCGTTTCACTGTGCTTCACTTGACTGCTACTTGCAGTTGTTGCTTTACCTTTTTCACATCGAAGGTCTGCACCAGCCCTGCAGTGGGGCAAGTCTATTGGTGCCATTTTTCCAACAGCATTTGCTTACTTCATGTCTCTCTGTCACATTTTGGTAATCCTCACAACATTTCAAGCTTTTTCATTATTATTATATCCATTATGGTGATCTGGGATCTTTGTTATTACTACCATGACTTGCTGAAGGGCTCAGAAGATGGTTAGCACTTTTTAGCAATGAAGTATTTTTAATTAAGGTATGTACTTTGTTTTTTAGCCATAATGATATCGCACACTTAGTAGACTACAGTATGGTGAAATCATAACTTTTACATGCACTGGGAAACCAGAAAGTTTGTGTGACTCACTTTATTGTGATACTTGATCGTAGAGGTCGGGAACCAAACCCACAATATCACTGAGGTCTTCCTGAACCTCAGGCACAGACGTGAGGAAATATTCACCTCTTCACTACCAACCTGAAAATCTAAAGTCATCGTCTTTGATTAATCTATGCCACTCTTCCATAATCTTATGCCAGGAAAATCAATCTACTCTTTATAATCTGATGGCCTTAATTATCAAATAGTAAGAATTATGTGGCCAAACATACATTCTTTGTTTCTTGGCTTTTATTAAATTCAAAGTTAAGTTCAATGGCTAATTGCAGTAAAGAATTTACAGAAAACTTGTATATATTTCCCTTTCTAATCAAAGTTCTTTTTATTTTCTTTGTATTTTGAATAATGTGTGACTTTACAGTGATTTCTTAAATGAAAAAGATGATAAAATTTGCATTGAAAGGAGCATTGGGCCTTTGGTTGCATTTTGCTCGTCTCATTCATAAGCATTATATGATGGTATATAATTGCTTTGTAAACACTGAAATTAATAGAGTGATAAAATCCATCATTCCATAGTCCATTACATTTTGACATATACGTTAGGAAAAAAAATTCTTTTTCTGGAAAACTCAATTTATGTCATCTTTTTTCTTTATTTGTGACCTGTTAATTCATACTGTGTATTTTCGATACGGCTTCTTTGGTGATGCATTAGAATTTCATTTGTGTTCAGAATACAAAATAATTTATTTGGCATTTTTGAATCTGCTACTTAAACGTTTTGAATGTATATTTAAGGTAGTGGGAGAATGTAAATGTTCTCTGTATCCTTAATATGTCTTCATTTCCACTGTTGGCGCTCAGGCCCGGCCCACATCCTCTATAGCATCCTAACCTGTTACCGTGTTTATTGTGGTCACTCACTGAGGTCTGTTCTCAGCAGAGCTGAGGAGGGATGGTTTTCAAATGTAAATCAGATTACGTACCACCTCATCAAAACTTACCAGGGGCTCCAGTCTCGAGATGAATAAAACCCAACGTCCTAACCCTGACTAATAAAAGTCAGTGTGACTCCCTCCTGGCCTACTTCTAAACTCATCTGGTTCCAGGCTGACACCCTCTGAATCCACTTCGTTCTCCTTTGCGAACGATGTAAGCCTTCCCCACGTAGGGCTCCTCGCCACCCGTCCTCTGCCAGCCCTGAGTGGTCTGTGCTCTCTGCCCTCTCCTAGTTCACCTTCTCAGGTGGGGTGATGGTTTTGGGTTTCAGCCTATCTTCTGTGAGTGGTCTCCTTGACTACACCCTCTGCACTGGCTACCCCATCACTGTCCGGCGGAGTTTCCATTATCACCTTAGCCTTGAACTCTTTTTCTTTTCCATCCTGCTGTGAGTATCTCTACGGAACATTGTAAACTATGAGCTTGAGTCAATAAAGTCCCGGGACTCCACTGTACGCTGCATACTTAGAACAGAAATGGGCACACGGTAGGCGCTCAAAACTGAATTCTGAAAGAACAGATGATTGTACATCGCCTTAGGCATGAGTGCATCCTAAGTATTTGCAATGAAGTTTTTCTATAAGGAGGCAGCATTTTGGATTGAATATTGCATTGTGATAGGGATGGATTCAAATGCTGCTAGTATCATTTTCTTAATCTTAAACGTTCTTTTTAACATTTTAATGGATTTTATTTTTACATCATTACAAAAAGAAATGATACAAACTTCACACTAGAAGATTATCATTGATACTTTTTTTTTTTTTTTTTTTTTCCTGTTTTCAAGTCTTTGGTAGGCCTTTCCAAAACGCCTGTTTTCTTTGGTCATATCAAACTCTTCTTTTTAAAGAGTGCATCATATAATTGCCACTGTGGGTCTCAGAAGTGCACTTCATTTGATAGAGAAGGGAAAAGAACACGTCTTTAGTTGTAGCAAAGGGAGCAGAGCTTTAAACTTTCAAGCATTTGTATGGCCCTCTTGGGATGCCTTTTAATTAAAATAAATTAAAGGAAGTTTTTGAGAGCAGGATTTGAAGTTTTGAAGTATCACGGTTAAACTAGTAAAATGACAAATTCATGATTGCTTTATTACTGAGGGCTTACAATTATGTAAATAGTTGGTGACTACATCCTGCAGTGAGTATATATTTCACTCTTTAAACAGGTAGCAGACTTATTCTGCTAAATATGTTGCCCACTGAGCCTAGCAAGTGACCTCACATCAATTGCACATGAATAATGTAGATGCTTGTGCATAGGTGGTCAATTTTAATAGAAAAAAACATCTAAAATATAATATGAAGATTTTTTTAAACACATTAAATTTTTTAATATATCTACATATGTGTGTGCACATGCACACACACACAGATATATAACATAATGGGAACTATTATAAAAAAAAATGGCACTAGTTTTTTAAAGTGGAAAAACATGTTAGAAATCTTGTTATATAACTTTCCCAAGCTTATTTTATGTCTCCACAATGTATATCTTTAAGGATCAACAAGGTATTGTGAGGTTAGCATAAGTCAACCTTTAATGCCTTTCTCAGTTTATGATAGTAAAAGTTTTTGACTGCTGCAGCACTGAAGAATATTTTGTTTGCCTTTTTAAAACAGATTTATTGAGATATAATTTACATATCTTAAATTTTGTCTGACTAAAGTATGCAAATCAATGGACTTTCATATATTTAGAGCATTATACACCCATTACCATAATCTAATTTTAGAATATTTTCATCACCCCACAAAGAAATCTGTTCCCATTATCATTCTTTTCATTTGCCCCTCCCCCTGCACTAAACATTATTAATAGATGAAATCATACAGTGTGTGGTCTTTTGTCCCTGGTTTCTTTCACTCAGCATAATTTTGAGGTCTGTCAATATTCTAGCCTATATCTGTACGCCTTTCCTTTTAACCGATGAGTAATATTCCATTGAATGTATATGACACATTGTGTTTACCCAGCCATCAGTTGGCAGACACTTGAATTGTTTTACATTTTGAGTATTATGAATAACGCTGCATTGAATATAAGTGTGTACTAGTTTTTGTGTGTATATATGTTTCCAGTTCTCTTGAGTATAAAACCTAGGGGTGAAATTGCTGGTTCATGTGGTAACACTATTTTTAACCACTTGAGGAACTGCAAAAATACTTTCCAAAACCTCTGTACCATTTTACGTTCCCATGAGCAACGTATGAGGGTTCTGATTTCTCCACATCCTTGCGAACACCTGTTCTCTATCTGACTATAGCCCTCATTGTGGGGGGAAAGTGCTATCTCATTGTGGTTTTTAAGTTCTTTTCCCTAGTGATATTGAGCATATTTTCATATGCTTATTGTCCATTTGTATATCTTCTTTGGAAAAGTGTCTGTTTTTATCCTTTGCCCAATTTTTGTGTTCTATTGTGGTTGAGTTGTAAGCATTCTTTATATTCTGGATGTTAGACACTTAATAGATTTGTCAACTGCAAATATTTTCTTCCATTCTGTGGTTTGTCTTTTCACTATCTTGATAGTGCTGTATCATTTGCAGCAAAAAAAAAAAAAGTTTTCAATTTTCATGAAACCCAACTTTTAGTCCCCTTTTATTGCTTGTACTTTTGGTGTCATATCTAAGAAATCATAGCCTACCTTAAGGTCGCAAAGATTTACTTCTGTGTTTTCTTCCAAGATTCTATAATTTTAGCTGTTACATTTTAGGTCTGTGGTCTATTGAGATAATTTTTGTGTTTGTCATGAGCTAGAATTCCAAATTCATTTCTTGTATATGGATAGCCAATTTTCACAGCACCGTTTAGTAGAATGAGAATGTTGAGTGCTTATTATATATCAATAATTGTGTTAAATTTCTTATGTAGGATGTCATTTGTTTCTCAGAACAGCTCTAGAACATTGATATTTTGATGTATTATGAAATTGAGGTTAAGTAACTTGTTCAACATTTATTTTTTATTGTGGTATAATTGACATATAACACTATATTTGTATATATTGCTATTGTGGTATAATTGACATATATAACACTGTTTGTATATATTGCAATATGAGCACTAAAATAAATTAACTTCCATCACAATACTTTTTTTTTTAATAAGGACTTCTAAGATCTACTCTCATAGAAATATTAACTGTACTCAACATGCTGTACATTACATCACTTATCTATTTTATAATGAAAATCTGTACCTTTGGACCCCCTTCACGCATTGCCCCTGTACCTTGCTTCTGGCAACCACCAACCTCTTCTCTGTATCTAGGAGTTTGGCTTCTTGTTTTTGTTTGAAATTTCTCATATAAGTGAGATCATATGGGTGGGTGTAGGTGTGTATGTGTGTTGGTGTGACTTCTTCCTTATCCGTTTATTCATCAGTGGACAAAGAGGTTGCTTCCATTTCCTGGCTGTTAAAACATTAATTCAAAAAGATATATGCACCCCAGGTTCACTGCAGCATTATTTTTAATTTTCTTTAGATAAATACACAGAAATGGGACTACTGGATCATATGGTAACTCTAGTTTTAATTTTTTAAGGAACCTTTATACTGTTTTTCATAGTGGCTGCATCAACTTACATTCCCACCAACAAGGCGCAAGAGTTCCCTTTTCTCCACATCTTTGCCAGCACTTACCTCTTGTCTTCTCATACCTGTTAGAATGGCTATTATGAGGTGATATCTCACTGTGGCTTGGTTTGCCTTCCCCTGATGATTACGGATGCTGAGACTCTTTTCATGGACTTGTTGGCCATGTGTATGTCTTCTTTGGAAAAATGTCTATTCAGATCCCCTGACCACTTTTTATTCAGAATGTTTGGTTTTTCTTGCTATTGACTTCTATGTATTCTTTATATATTTTGGATATTGATTCCTCTTCAGATATATGTTTGGCAAATATTTTCTCCCATTCAGTAGGTTGTCTTTTCATTTTGTTGATAATTACTTTAGCTGTGTAGAAGCTTTTTTAGCTTGATTTAGTCCCACTTGTTTGTGTTGGCTTTTGTTTGCTTTTGAAGTCAGATCCAAAAACATCCTCAAGACCAATGCCAAGGAGCTTACCACCTGTTTTCTTCTAAGAGTTTTATGGTTTCAGGTCTTATTATACATTCAAGTCTTTAATCTATTTTGAGTTAATTTTCGTGTGTGGTGTAAGATAAGAGTCTAGTTTCCATCTTTTGCATGTGGCTGTCCTGTTTTCCCAACAACCATTGATTGAGAGACTGTCCTTTCCCCATTTTGTATTCTTGGCTTCTTTGTCCTAAATTAACTGACCATATTTGTGTGGGTTTATTGCTCAGCTCCCTGTTCTCTTTCATTGATTCTTGTGCCTGTTTTAATGCCAATACCATACTGTTTTGATTACTATAGCTTTGTAATACAGTTTGAAATCCAGGAGTGTGAGCTTCTAGGTCTTCTTTCTTAAGATTGACAATATTAATTTCCTCCAGTCCATGATCATGGAATATCTTCTATTTGTGTTATCTTCAATTTCTTAAATCTTTGTTCTGTAGTTTTCAGTGTACAGGTATTTCACCTCTTTGGTTAAATTAAATTTATTACTGATTATTCTTTTTGATATATTCATAAATGAGACTGTTTTCTTAATTCTCTTATAGTTTGTTATTAGAGTATAGAAATGCAACAGATTTTTGTATATTGATCCTACAACTTTACAGAATTCACTTATTATCTAACAGTTTTTTTGTGGAGTCTTCAGGTTTTCCATGTCATCTGCAAATAGTGACAGTTTTACTTTTTCCTTTCCAATTGGGATGCCTTTTATATTTTTTTCCTGTTGCTGTGGCTATGACTTCCAATACTATGTTGAATAAAAATGTGAGAATGGGTATTCTTGTCCTGTCCCTGGTCTTAGAGGAAAAGCTTTCAGCTTTTCACAGTTGAGTGTAATGTTAGCTGTGGGGTTGTCACATAGGGCCCTTTATTGTGTTTAGGTACATTTCCTCTATACTCATGTTGTTGAGAGCTTTTTATCATAAATGAATGTTGAATTTTGTCAAATGCTTAATTGTATCTATGGAGATAATATGATTTTTCCTTTATTGTGTTTAGGTACATTTCCTCTATACTCATGTTGTTGAGAGCTTTTATCATAAATGAATGTTGAATTTTGTCAAATGCTTAATTGTATCTATGGAGATAATATGATTTTTATCCTTCATTTGGTTAAAATGTTCTATTATGTTGATTGATCTGCAAATGTTGAACTATCTTTGCATTCCTGAGATAATTCCCACTTGATCATGGTGTATGATCCTCTAATGCATTGCTGAATTTGCTTTCTTAGTATTTTGTTGAGGATATTTTCTGTCTATGCTTATCAAGTATATTGGCCTGTAATTTTTTATTTTCTTGTGATGTCTTTGCTTTTGGTACCAGCGTAATGCTGGCATCATAAAATGAGTTTCGAAGTGTTCTCTTCTATATTCTGGAGGAGTTTGAGAAGGACTGGTATTAATTCATCTTTGAAAGTTTGGTAGAAATTGCTAGTGAAGCCATCTGGTTCTGGACTTTTATTTGTTGGGAGGTTTGTGATTCAATCTCCTTACTAGTAATTGGCCTATTCAGATTTTCTATTTCCTCATGATTCAGTCTTGGAAGGTTGTACATTTCTTGGAATTTATCCATTTCTTCTAGGTTGTCAACTCTGTTGGAGTATAATTATTTATGGTAATCTCTTATGATCCGTGGCCTTCCTATGGTATCAGTTGTAATATCTTTTTAATTTTTGAATTTATTTGGGCACTCTCTTTTTTTTTTGGGTGAGTCTAGCTAAATATCTGTCAGTTTCCTTTGTCTTTTCAAAGAATCAGCTTTGGGGTTTTTTGTTATTTTCTATTATATTCTTAGTGTCTCTTTTATTTAGTTCTCTTTGTTATTTCCTTCTTTCTACTAACTGGGTTTCATTAATTCTTTTTTTTAGGCCCTTGAGTTGTAAAGTTAGGTTGTTTATTAGATTTTTCTTATTTCTTGAGATAGGCATTTATTGCCTGAGTTTACCTCTTAGAACAGTGTTTGCTGCATCCCATACGTTTTTTTAAAAAATATATTTATTGGAGTATAACTGCTTTACAATGGTGTGTTAGTTTCTGCTTTATAACAAAGTGAGTGAGTTATACATATACATATGTCCCCATATCTCTTCCCTCTTGCATCTCCCTCCCTCCCACCCTCCCTATCCCACCCCTCTAGGTGGTCACAAGGCATTGAGCTGATCTCCCTGTGCTATGTGGCAGCTTCCCACTCGCTATCTACTTTACATTTGGTAGTGTATATTTGTCCGTGCCACTCTCTCACTTTGTCCCAGCTTACCCTTCCCCCTCCCCATATCCTCAAATCCATTCTCTAGTAGGTCTGTGTCTTTATTCCCAT
>NC_041233.1:111974043-111974316 GCF_002837175.3 Physeter macrocephalus
TCCACCTCACTACAAATAACTCAATTTCGTTTCTTTTTATGGCTGAGTAATATTCTGTTGTATATATGTGCCACATCTTCTCTATCTATTCATCTGCTGATGGACACCCTAGGCTGCTTCCAGGTCCTGGCTATTGTAACTAGAGCTGCAGAGAGCATTTTGGTACATGACTCTTTTTGAATGATGGCTTTCTCAGGGTATATGCCCAGTAGTGGGATTGCTGGGTCGTATGGTAGTTCTATTTTTAGTTTTTTAAGGAACCTCCATACTGTT
>NC_041233.1:111974430-111974677 GCF_002837175.3 Physeter macrocephalus
ATTTTGGAGATTAATCCTTTGTCAGTTGCTTCATTTGCAAATATTTTCTCTCATTCTGAGGGTTCTCTTCTCGTCTTGTTTATGGTTTCCTTCGCTGTGCAAAAGATTTTAAGATTCATTAGGTCCCATTTGTTTATTTTTGTTTTTATTTCCATTTCTCTAGGAGGTGGGTCAAAAAGGATCTTGCTGTGATGTATGCCATAGAGTGTTCTGCCTATGTTTTCCTCTAAGAGTTTGATAGTGTCTG
>NC_041233.1:111974984-111975414 GCF_002837175.3 Physeter macrocephalus
TTGTGTTTCCATACAAATTGTGAATTTTTTTGTTCTAGTTCTGTGAAAAATGCCATTGGTAGTTTGATAGGGATTTCATTGAATCTGTAGATTGCTTTGGGTAGTATAGTCATTTTCACAATGTTGATTCTTCCAATCCAAGAACATGGTATATCTCTCCATCTATTTGTATCATCTTTAATTTCTTTCACCAGTGTCTTATAATTTTCTACATACAGGTATTTTGTCTCCTTAGATAGGTTTATTCCTAGATATTTTATTTTTGTTGCAACAGTAAATGGGAGTATTTTCTTAGTTTCTTTTTCAGATTTTTCATCATTAGTGTATAGGAATGCAGATTATAGTTGAAAACTTCCCTAATATGGAAAAGGAAATAGTCGATCAAGTCCAGGAAGCACAGAGAGTTGCATACAGGATAAATCCAAAGAGA
>NC_041233.1:111975424-111977568 GCF_002837175.3 Physeter macrocephalus
ATATGGGAAAGGAAATAGTTAATCAAGTCCAGGAAGCACAGAGAGTCGCATACAGGATAAATCCAAGGAGAAACACGCCAAGACACATATTAATCAAACTATCAAAAATTCAATACAAAGAAAAAATATTAAAAGCAGCAAGGGAAAAACAACAAATAACACACAAGGAAATCCCCATAAGGTTAACAGCTGATCTTTCAGCATAAACTCTGCAAGCCAGAAGGTAGTGGCAGGACATATTTAAACTGATGAAGAAGAAAAACCTACAACTAAGATTACTGTACCCAGGAAGGATCTCATTCAGATTTGATAGAGCAATTAAAACCTTTACACAGTAGCAAAAGCTAAGAGAATTCAGCACCACCAAACCAGCTTTACAACAAATGCTAAAGGGACTTCTCTAGGCAGAAAACAAAAGAGAAGGAAAAGACCTACAAAAACAAACCCAAAACAATTAAGAAAATGGGAATAGGAACATACATATTGATAATTACCTTAAATGCTAATGGATTAAATGTTCCCTCCAAAAGACACAGACTGGCTGAATGGATACAAAAACAAGACCGGTGTATATGCTGTCTGCAAGAGACCCACCTCAGATCTAGGGACACATACAGACTGAAAGTGAGGGGATGGAAAAAGATATTCCATGCAAATGGAAATCAAAAGAAGCTTGAGTAGCAATTCTCATATCAGACAAAATAGACTTTAAAACAAAGATTATTACAAGAGACAAAGAAGGACACTACATAATATTCAAGGGATCAATCCAAGAAGATGTAACAATTGGAAATATTTATGCACCCAACATAGGAGCACCTCAATACATAAGGCAAATACTAACAGCCATAAAAGGGGAAATCGACAGGAGCAGAATCATAGTAGGGGACTTTAACACCCCACTTTCACCAATGGACAGATCATCCAAAATGAAAATAAATAAGGAAACACAAGCTTTAAATGGTACATTAAACAAGATGGACTTAATTGATATTTATAGTACATTACATCCAAAACCAACAGAATACACATTGTTCTCGAGTGCTCATGGAACATTCTCCAGGATAGATCATATCTTGGGTTAGAAATCAAGCCTTGGTAAATTTAAGATAATTGAAATTGTATCCAGTATATTTTCCAACCACAATGCTATGAGACTAGAAATCAATTACTGGAAAAAATCTGTAAAAAATACAAACACATGGAGGGTAAACAATACACTACTTAATAACCAAGAGATCACTGAAGAAATCAAAGAGGAAATCAAATAATACCTAGAAACAAATGAAAATGAAGACACGACAACCCAAAACCTATGGGATGCAGCAAAAGCAGTTCTAAGAGGGAAGTTTATAGCAATACAATCCTACCTTAAGAAACAAGAAACATCTCAAATAAACAACCTAACCTTACACCTAAAGCAATTAGAGAAAGAAGAACAAAAAAACCCCCAAGTTAGCAGGAGGAAAGAAATAATAAAATCAGATCATAAATAAATGAAAAAGACATGAAGGAAATGATAGCAAAGATCAGTAAAAGTAAAAGCTGGTTCTTTGAGAAGATAGACAAAATTGATAAACCATTAGCCAGACTCATCAAGAAAAAAAGGGAGAAGACTCAAATCAATAGAATTAGAAATGAAAAGGGAGACGTAACAACTGACACTGCAGAATACAAAGGATCATGAGAGATTACTACAAGCCAACTATATGCCAATAAAATGAATAACCTGGAAGAAATAGACAAATTCTTAGAAAAGCACAACGTTCCGAGACTGAACCAGGAAGAAATAGAAAATATAAACAGACCAATCAGAAGCACTGAAATTGAGACTGTGATTAAACATCTTCCCACAAACAAAAGCCCAGGAGCAGATGGCTTCACAGGTGAATTCTATCAAATTCAAAATAGGTGTTAGAAGAGCTAACATCTATCCTTCTCAAACTCTTCCAAAATATAGCACAGGAGGAACACTCCCAAACTCATTCTATGAGGCCACCATCACCCTGTTACCAAAACCAGACAAAGATGTCACAAAAAAAGAAAACTACAGGCCAATATCACTGATGAACATAGATGCAAAAATTTTCAACAAAATACTAGCAAACAGAATCCAACAGCACATTAAAAGGATCATACACCAT
>NC_041233.1:111977621-112003336 GCF_002837175.3 Physeter macrocephalus
AGAGAATCCTAAAGATGCTACCAGAAAACTACTAGAGCTAATCAATGAATTTGGTAAAGTAGCAGGATACAAAATTAATGCTGCATCCCATAAGTTTCGATGTTGTATTTTCATTTTCTCAAGGTACTTTTAAATTTCTCTCTTGATTTTTTCATTGACCTATTGCTTGTTCAGTAGCAAGTTGTTTAATCTGTACATGTTTGAACTTTTCAGTTTTATTCTTGTCATTGATTAGAGTTTATTACCTATAGTGAGAAAAGATTCTTGATATGATTTCAGTCTTCATAAATGTGTTGACTTGTTTTGTGGTCTAACATGTGATCTGTCCTAGAGAATGCTCTATGTGCACTTGAGAAGAATGCATATTGCTTTTATTTTTATTCATTTAGTTATTTTTAACATCTTTATTGGAGTATAGTTGCTTTACAATGTTGTGTTAGTTTCTGCTGTATAACAAAGTATACATCTATCCCCATATCCCTTCCCTCTTGCATCTCCTTCCCACCTTCCCTATCCCACCCCTCTAGGTGGTCACAAAGCAGTGAGCTGATCTTCCTGTGCTATGCAGCTGCTTCCCAGTAGCTATTTTACATTTGGTAGTATATATAAGTCCATGCCACTCTCTCACTTCGTCCCATCTTACCCTTCCTCCCTCCCTCCCCATGTCCTCAAGTCCATTCTCTACGTTGGCATCTTTATGGACTGTTCTGTACCTATCTGTCAATACCGTCTAATTTAATGTGTCACTTAAGACCAGTATTTCCTTATTATTGTGTCTGGATGATCTGTCCATTGATGTAAGTGGGGCATTAATGTCCCTGACAATTGTTGTGTTACTGTTTCTCCCTTTAGGTTTTTTAATGTTTGCAGTATGTATTTATGTGTTCCTGTAGTTACACATATTATATCTTCATTTGGACTGACTCCTTTATCATTATGTGGCAATCTTCTTTGTCTCTTATTAGTCTTTGTTTTAAAGTCTATTTTGTTTGATATAAGTACAGATTCTCCAACTTTCTTTTGGTTTCTATTTGCATGGAATATCTGTTTCCATCCCTTCACTTTCAGCCTGGGTGTATCCTTGCATCTGATGTGAGTCTCTTGTAGGAAGCATATAGATGGGTCTTGGTTTTTTATTCATTCAACCACTCTGTGTCTTTTGATTGGCAGATTTAGTCCATTTACATTTAAAGTAATTATTGATGGGAATGTACTTACTGTTATTTTGATAATTGTTTTTTGGTTGCTTTGTAGTTTCTCTGTTCCTTTCCTCTTCTTTTGTTTTCTACCTTTGTGGTCTGATGACTTTCTGTAATAGTATGCTTAGATTCCCTTCTCATTATATTTTGTGTATCTACTACAGGTTTTGGCTTGGTATTTACCATTAGGCTTACACATAACAACCTATATTTATAGTAGAGTATTTTAAGTAGATAATGACTTAATTTGAACACATTCTAGAGCTCTACATTTTTACTCCACCCTCCCCACACTGTTTTTGATATAATATTTTACATCTTTTTATCTTGGATATCTGTTAAGTAATCATTACAGTTATACTTTTACTACTTTTTTCCTTCACACTAGCTTTGTAAGTGTTTAATCCACTGCCTTTATATTTACCTTTGCCAGTGAGCTTTATACTTTCATATGTTCTCGTTACTAATTAGTGCCCTTTCATTGAAGATTAAGGAAGTCCTTTAAATATATATTGTAAGGTCAGTTCAGTGGTGATGAACTCTTCTACTTTGGCTGTCTGGAAAACTCTTTATTTCTCTTTCAATTCTGAATAATATCTTGGCCAAGTAGATTATTATTGGTTGGAAGTTGTTTGTTTTTTTGTTTTTCCTTGTACCACTTTGAATATATCATGCCACTCCCTTTTGGCCTGCAGATTTTCTACTGAAAATCTGCTGATAGTCTTATGGGGGTTAACTTGTATGCAACATTTTATTTTTCTCTTGCTGCTTTTAAGATTAATTCTTTAACTTTAGCATCTTAATTATAATACACCTTGGTTCATGTCTCTTGGGGTTCATCTTCTTTGGAACTCTCTAGGCTCCCTGGATCTGTAGGTCTGTTTCCTCCCCCAGGTTAGAAATTTTCAGCCATTATTTCTTTAAGTAAGTTTTCTGCTACTTTCACCCTTTTTCTCCATTTGGGATTCCTAACTGTGAATATTAGTTTGCTTGATGTTGTACCATAAGTCCCTTAAGCTATGAACACTTTTTCAACTTCTTTTTTTCTTTTGATCTATTTGGGTCAGTTCTACTGCCCTGTCTTCCAGATCACTGACCCTTTCTTTTGATTCATTTAGTCTGCTGTTGAACCCCTCTTGTGTATTTTTCAGTTTAATTACTGTATTCTTCAGTGTTGTGTCTTCTATTTGGTACTTTCTGATATTTTATCTCTTTGTTAAAGTTTACACTGAGTTCATCAATTCTTCTGTGAAGTTCAGTGATCATGTTTATGACCATTATTTTTAGCTTTATAAGGTAACTTACTTAATTATATTTTAAGTTTTTTTTCTGATTTTTTATCTTGTTCTTTCATTTGGAATGTATTCCTTAACATACATATTCCTTAAACATACTTTATAACCTAGGAATCCCACTCTTTGCTGTTTCCCCATGTGTAGTGAAAATATATGTCCACATAACATTTTGTACAAAAATATTCATTTCAGACTTGTTCATATAGCCCCAAACTGAAACAACCCAAATGTCCTTCAGTGGAAAAATGGACAAGCACGTGTTGACATATTCATACAATAGAATACTACCCAACAATAAAAATGAGTTACTGATACACTCAACAACATTAATGAATCTTTCAAACATTATATGGAGAGACAGAAGCCAGACATCAGAGATGTATGTATGATTCCATTTACATGAAGATAAAGGCCAGATGAAGTCAACTTATGGTAATAGAAGTCAGAAAAGTTGCCTATGGAGGGAGGGGTTGAGAATTGAATATAAGGTGCAAAAAGAAACTTTATGGGATATGGAAATGGTATATGCCTTCATACATGGCATTGGCTACACTTGTAGGCATGAATCATTTGTCAAAAATCATTGAATTATATGACTAAGTTATGTGCATTTTACTGTAAGAATATTCTCCCTCAATCTTAAAAATAACTACTTTACAGCAACTTGGGCTCTGAAAGTGGAAAGGAGGATTGGAGTTCATGGGACATTTTAGGTTGAATTGTCTTTGGATTTCAATTGTTATATTTGGCTGTACTTTATTTGTATGTTTTACTAACTATTCACTCCAATTTTATTTCAAATTGTCCCTTATTAAAGTAGAAGTCTACCTTAAAAAGGGACAAATTGCCCCACAAAATGTGCTAATTCATAACAATTGTTTATAGATTTATAATGTTATTAATTCAATGTTAGCTTGAATGAGCAGCATTTTTAGCTCTAGGAAATTTACAGTTCACCTTCTTTACATTTTAACCAAAATAAAATCTTCATTTTCAGTTTCTGAAATTGAAATATGTACTCACTTGAACCTTGGAGAACTGCCAGTTTTGTAGGTAGAAAGCAATGGAACGTTGTCAAAGTTGTAGGGTTCAACCTGATGTGTTTCACTGATACCATGAAGGTGAGTGGAAAGAGATTTCAAAACTACGATGGACATAAAGTTTCATATAGTTGTAACCACCTATTACAAGGTTTCATTTCTTGTAGAAGATGAAGGAAGAAGAGAAGAGGTAGGAAGCTATTATAAATAGTAAGTCAGCGATGCTTGGTAAATGGACTCAGGATATCTGGGGAAGAAAAGCTGGGTCGAAAAAGATTAAGAAAAGAATGGGAACCCTTGATAATTTCACCTTCAGAATTAATGTTTATTAACAAGTTGGTTATCTCTGTAGAGATTTATTACCTTGATTTGGGGGTGACCATCTGGACCTGGAGGATACAACCATCAGATATCGGAGGGAGGGGTGTTGCCTAGGTTTATATCCAGGCAGTAAGCCTTTCCTTCTAGGATAAATAACTGAAATAATCATGCAAACACACTCATTTTGCAAATGAAAAAAAAAAAGGATTTACTATTTATATCAAGATAAATAAATGCAAGTCCTTTGAAAACACGGAAGGAGTATTGAATACTTATTGTAATCCCATAATACACAATATGATGTGATGCAGAGTAGCTGATGAAAAGCTATTTGTTGATTTAATGGTTATAGGTCCTGATCCAGTGCTCAGTACAGATAACACGGTTATAGACTATCAGGTGACTCAGAAAACTACATGGGTGAAACTTCAAGATCAAGAAGAATTTAATATAGTCGACATATACTTATTCCGTTTAATATTTGACTGGGCACAATGGTTTAAGTCACTGCAATTCAGGATATGAAAGGAAACAGCTGCAGGCTATGATCACCCCAATTACGCGGGACAGGATTTTCTAGAAGAGAAGAAAATCACTCCCTTTAAACCAGTGATTTTCAGGCTTTAATGTGCAGAAAATTATCTGGTGGGGATCATGTGAAAAGACCAGCACCAGTTCTCTAGGCGTGATGTGGGCCTGGGATTCTGCATTGTTAACAAGCCACCAGGTGAAACTGATGCTGCTCGAGCAGAGCCCCTGTGTGAGCAGGGAGTCTTGAGACCATCCCTGCCTGGGACTAGCAGGGAGTCGGGAGAAGGACGGAGGGAGAGCCTTTACCTATGGTCCCGTTAATCCAGATCTGGGGGGAGAAGATCAGGAGGGTAACAACGCTTCCAAAGCCCAGACAATTTGCAATTTGAAAAGTGGTCCATCCCTGTCATTACTGATGGAGTGATTCCTGTATGCAGACCCCGACATTTGTTGCCCCAGGGATAACAGAGGAGGCAAAAGTCATGGTGTCTGTCCTCAAGTTCTTGCTCTATTTCCAGAGAGATGATCTGACAAAAAATATACAAGGACACCAATTTAAAAAAAAAAAGAAATAAACATATTAAGTTGCCCTGAGTCATGAATCACGAATGGTTTACAGATGCGGAGAGATCCCCAGAGCAATTGAGGTGGACGCCTCCCAGTGACATTTGAGAAGGTTTAATATGAGAGTTGCATTTTAAATAGCTGGGAAGTAGCTGATAAGCCTTAAAGAAGGGGGTATCATGTGTGAACGTCCAGAAGAGGAAGCAAAGGAATGAAACTAGAAGAGACGTGAACCCCTGGCTTGTGTGAAGGTGCAGCAGGGTGGGCATGATTAGAAGTGAAAGTTATTATAGGGACAGTGGCAACGTTCTTGAAAGTCGGTAAGTAAGAAAGGTATGGGTTTCTGAACAGAAAAAGAAAATGACATGATTTAAAGGCCAGTCATGGACACTGGAGCTGGATGAAACAGATTGGAATGAAAAGTCTAAAAATAGAAGAACAGCCTGAGAGGCTGCTGCAGTCACCTGAGACTGATGATGGCCTGGAATGGGGCTCGGACCACAGAGGCTCAGAGAAATATAGCTAAACGGGAGAGGCCGAAGTCCCCTGGGCCCTAGACAAAGGGGTGGGTTATCAGGGTCGTTTCAAGTGTCCCTTTCCCCACTCTTCTGGGATGCTTTCTTCCATCCTTAGCACTGCCATCTTCAAGGCTTCAGTCAAAGAGTGAAATGATGAACCACACGTGTAGGATAGATGGTCTTAAGGCCTCTTCAGAGTAATATTGGGTTGGCCAAAAGTTCGTTCAGGTTTCCCGTAACGCACAGGACAGCAGCATTGGGATGAGATTCAGTAGTAAGGTCTCAGATACTTAGGAGCTCTCCAGGGAAGTATTTGAGGAGATGTGGAATTTCATTCCATCCTACAGATCAAACACATATGGCAATTGTTTCCTTCTATTTACCAAAATGTGTCTTAAATTCTGAGAGGTAGCATGAAAAAGCACTGACTTAAAAGTCCAAAAATGTGCTTTCTGCCCATATCTTCTCCATCACTTAGCTGAGTCAATTTTCAAAAAGGTTTAGTGATTGCAGGTGTCAGTTTTCTGTAAAGTGACAATTGATAACTAACCTATTGGCCTTTATGTTTGCTATGAAAGTCATTTGAAAGGTAGACTAGGGATAACAGAAGCAGAGCCTTCTCTAAAGTTACTAGTCTGAAAACAGATCAATCGTGATGCAGTTGACAATAAGCAGAAGTTTGCAAAAATGCTTAGCCTTTTAAGGAAAATGTAAAGCCTTCTGTTCTAACCTTGTGCGGTTGTGCATTTGTTAAGACATCAGGCAGGCAGGGACCACTTTAATGTTCAGAATGATAGATGTGGATTCAGGAATTATCCATGTTGGGTGTTAATTAATCTTATAGGATCATGGTATCTGGTTAAGAAGACATTCACTTTTTTTCTTTGAATGATTTTATTTTTTAAAAGCAGCTTGGAGTTCACAGCAAAATTGAGGGGAAGGTGCAGAGACTTCCCATATACCGCCCCCCCTCCCACGTACATGCATGGCTTCCCCCATTACCCACACACCCCACCGGGTGGTACATTTGTTACGACTGATGGACCTATACGGACACATCATCACCACCCAAATTCCATGCTTTACCTTAGCGTTCACTCTGGGTAATGTACATCCTATGGGTTTGGACAAATGTACAATGACGTGTATGGATTGTTATATCATACGGAGTAGTTTCACTGCCCTAAAAATCCTCTGTGCTCCACCTGTTTTCCCTCCCCTCCCCAGGAAGTCATTCTGGACGAAATCAGAGAGCTTGGGTTAAATGTGAATGGTGTGCAAGCTAGTCAACTTTTAGTAAAGCAGAAGTAAACAAAGGACTTAGAAATCAGGGAAGAACAAGAAAGTGATGCTATGTCTGAGAGCTAATGAGCTGAAAAGGATTTTGAGAAGTTCATTTTAAAATTCTTCTTTCCCATTTTAGGAAAGTTTTTGGGTTAGTCAGTTAAAAATGTGTGCATAATGAATGCCTGCTAAAAACCAGCACAGCTGAGAGGCTACAGGAAACACCCAGAGAAATGAAAACGAAGACCACACTCATGGACGTTTCCACAGATTTTCTGTCCCCGATTTAGTTTTTCACATGTTAGTGGACATTCTCCAATGAAATTTTACTCTACCTAAATTCAAGTATCAATACATAAATTCATGTTCACTAATTAAAGCTACTTTATAGTATATAGGTTGGAGAAAATTAGAGACCTAGAAAGTCTTTTTTGTTTTACTTTCCAAATACATTTAAATGTTCCTAAAATATAAGAAATAATTCAGAAGAATACATTTGCCATTAACCCCACATTTCAGAGTTACAGTGTTGGCCATCAAACAGATTTTATGAAATTAATTTCTCTCTAAGTAGTGATAAATCATATTGGAAGCAATCCTGCTTTCACTAGAGCCTTTATAACCTGAAGGCATTGCACTCCTTTTGTCTGTAATTGAAAGATATTTTTGACCATCTATCCTGTGAGCTAAAATGACAGGTGTAACCTGTTGCTCTCATTACCCGACAGTTTTGACACATCTATTCATTAGAGACACATTTCTGCCTCAAAAAGTAGCTGCCTGGAAGAGTATCTGTTTTAAGATTCCTCCACATCTTTTCATGGCTTGATAGCTCATTTCTTTTCAGTGATGAATAATATTCCATTGTCTGGATACACTATAGTTTGTCAGTTCACCAACTGAAGGACATCTTTGTTGCTTCCAAGTTTTGGCAGTTATGAATAAAGCTGCCATTAACATTTATGTGCAGGGTTTGTGTAGACATAAAATTATTTATATTAATATATATACTTATATATTATGTATAATATATATTAGTATATACTAATTAGAATATACTAATATTAACTTTATTTACTTATATATAAAGCCTCATTTTTCTCTAAGTTTCCTAATTACGGAGATTAAATTCCCACTCAGGGATCTGCATAGGTTAAAAACATTCAATATCCAATCGTGTATGAAATATCAAATGTGAATATTAATATCATTAGATGACCAAGAAACTGGTTAATACATACACACCTAGATACACAAATCTGCCACATTCATTTGTTGATGGTAATCAGTGTGTGTGTGTGTGTGTGTGTGTGTGTGTGTGTGTGTGTGTGTGTGTGTTTTTTTAAGAGTCATCATAAGGATAAAAAAAAAGCGGGGATGATAACTTGTTTTGCCTTAATTTCCAAGTATGGGGTGAAGAGGGATCCTGGGAGAGTTATAAGCTTTGTTGGAGTGGACGGGGGAATAAAAGAGCCCTACACTGAAGAAAAGCCCACAGCCTGTCATGAGATAGAACTGGGGGATATGAAAAATAATAATAGTGCAGATATTCATTATCTACTGAGGCAAAATTGTGAAACTCCAGTTCCTATGAACCCATGTTATTAATGAAAATGAATTTTATTCCCCTCATCTTCTGATACCTTTCCTTAGAAACTGGGCAGTTACTCAGAATATTAGAGGTTTCTAGATGAAAGCTTTCTGAGAGAACAGACATTGACCTTTCACACAGAGGTAGTGATGTTCGCAAATGTTCCCTGTGTCCCTGCCCCGAGTAGGTGATGAGCTCTGTGCTTCACACATACTGTCCCTTGTGGTACTAACAGCAGCCCTAAGAAATCCTGCTGGATTCATGAGGACACTGAAATTACAAGAGGTAAAGGAAGGATGTAAGTGGTAGAGTCGGGATTGAAAGCCAAGCTGAGCAGGGACAGAGCTGAGGCACTTCCACACGCCAGGACACTGCTGTCCCCAAAGGGCTCCTTATAACAAGGGACACTTACGTACTATCATCAATATCGTGGGAAAAGCCTTAAATGATACACATTAAGAGAGAAACAGACTAAATAGTGATTAATGTTTTGTTATCGCAACAGCTTTGTTTTAACTGCAGAAGAATTTGGAATGACTTAATATCATGTTGTTTGGCTTTCTTTTAAATAATAAAAGGTGTGCCTTCTTGAATCAACAAAAAGTTAGGGGGAGATGAGGTAAGATAGGGCACCAAGGCAGAAATAACCAGACCGAGGTTAAACGCTGAGAAATCAAATAAAAACACAGGAAAGCCAATAATCCCCGAGAAGAGGGCAAAGTCCCTTTTGGTTTGTTAGGCAGCCTCGAAGATAGACATCAACCATCTCTGCTTCCTGGTATTCGCTTCCCTTGCAGTCTTCTCCCTTTGGGTGTGGACTGGACTTGCTAACTCACAAAGAGTAGAGTACAGTAGAAATGATGGGACATCGCTTCTGAGATCTTAGGTTACAAAAGACCAGTTTCCATTGTGCGCATGCTATCTCTTTCTCTCCTTGTCTCCCTTGGACCACTCGGAGAGGAGCCGGTCGCCATGCTGTGAGGGAGCCCTGTGCAGAGGGCCCAGGTGAGAGAGCTCGGGAGTAAATCCTCACCTAGTCAAGCCTTGGAAAGACCTCAGCCCCTGCTGACACTTTAGTGCAGCCCTGTGGCAGAGCCTGAGGCAAAAATCACCAGATTAGCCGCTTCGAGATTACTGACCCTCAGAAACTCTGAGGTAAGAAATGTGTGTGTTTCAGGCTGCTACACTGGGGGGAATTTTCTTAAACAGCAATAGATAAGTAATACAATTGGGAAAGTTTATTCAACTTTTGCTACAGTGACCAAAGAGGTCAAGTTACAGAGCAAAGTACCTGTGCATTATGTACTATTCTATTTTAGTCAAAAAACAAACAATCCAATATTAGGTATATATACAAAATATTTGAATATATGCTAAGGGAATTCATATTTAAGCTATCTATTTGGGCTTGGAATATGGCTCAAGAGAGGATATTCAACATGGTGGAGCCCAAGGCACTGCAGGATATTTAGGAGTCTTTATTGATTGATTTTCATTTAAATTCTATTTATTTTTAAAATACATATTATCTACACAAGCTACAGAATTTCAAAGGCATAGCACTTGCACATACTGTGAGAGCTTTCTCTCCCACCTCTGACCTCTATCACCCAGTTTCCCTCTCCATGAAACCAATGACCTGCGTGTATTTTGTGTGTGTGTATTCCATAGGGAGGATGTTTGTGTCTTTTTCCTCAATCATATTCTATGTATGCAAGCCTTTAAACACCAGTTACGTATTGGATATATTTCCTTTTATGCTTTAACACTAAAACTGCAACCCCTGTCCCCTCGCCCAGTGAGTGCTTCCTATCTTCCCTCTTGCTGTGTAATTCTCATTGGCACTTATCGTAATATATGCATTTTACTTATATTATTTTCTGTTTCCTTGATAGAATGAAGCTCTATGAGGGTAGAGAGTCTTTCTTCGTGTTTTGTTTATTATTATATACCGAGTATAGTGTCTGGTATAAATATTTGCTGAGTGAATAAACAGTATACTTCATCATATTGATTATATTTTATATTAGTGTTTTTTACTTACTAAAGGCAGATTATTTTTCTTCTTCTGGTTTAGTATTTTGATGCATATTCTAACATGGTGATCTCCAAATAATTTTGTTAACTATTTAAAGCATTTGATTTTCTATAATGTAAATTATTAGAATTAGCTGACCTGTAGTTGTGAGACACATTAAAGAAAAAATATGAATGCAATTAAGGTCAATATAAATTAACATCTTTTAAAGTACTTTATTTTTGCTTTGCTTTATTTTTATAAGAGAGAATTTAGCATTGGCTATTTTGTTTCAGTTTTACAGTTTTTAAATTGAGAGCAGTAGAAATCATTATGAATAAAAGACAAGGTTATTGTAACATTGTGAAGCTATAATTTATTAGAGCCTTCATTTCCATCAACCTCTCATAGTTTAAAGCTGATTCTTCTTTATACTAGTCCAATAAGTGCAAAGAAATGGGAGGGGGTAAGTTAATACTTATTAAAATGTCACAGCAAGCAAATCGTCCTGGCCATATTTAGGACAAAATAATCCAAATATTCTATGGCAAGGGAAAGGGTGTTGCTGTATAATCAATATATATTTTTTTACCTTTAACCAGAAACACCAGAAAACTCTCATTTCATCTTGTAGAAACTCATTTAATCTTGTAGAATCTCATTTAATCTTGTAGAATCAGAACAAGAATAATATCAAAACTGTCAAATATTTTTGAGTTTAAATTTAAAAGATTAAAAACTCACCATTACTTATCAGAAAGAAAATCAGTCTTCAAACCAGTATATACATATTAGATGTGATATTTTGGATATTTGTTTTATATTTATGTGTGTGAATAACATCGTGTGTGCCTGTGTGTATGTGTGTCTGTAAATCTAGTTAGCAATTATCATGTTTTTAAATGATGGGAAATGTGGTTGACAACAAAAAAGTTTACAAAATAATTCCATAGGTATAAATACTTCTTTATTATGATATTTAAAGTTTACCTTTAGAACGTCTTTAAAATCTGTCAGTTCTGCCATACCATCCACTGATTTTTTTTAGTTTAACATAACTTTTAAAAATCCAATGATCAGATTTTTCAAAATTAAAATTATCATTTTTGATTGAACAATTACAGCATCCAGTTTTTCCTAAACTTGCCTAGTTCATTTGTGGAAATTTGTGGTTAGAAAAGTATAACAGAAATACAGAAAAAGGTAAATAAAGTATCTATAGATTTAATTGCTTATTATAAAGTTATATTTCAATGAAGCTACTGAGAACAGAATATGGAAACAATGTTAATATAGTAAAATGGAAAAGAAAATCAAGGTAGTAGATACAAATAGGACAGCCTGGTATCACACATGCTATGATGCAAATGCCACCGTGATTTCCCTGGACTTTTAATATTTTGTCTCTTAATGCTCTGGGTTCTTTGCCCATGCAAAGTGTAGGAAAAAGTTTGTAGGTGGCTGCAGGCATCTGCAGAAGCAGTCCTAACTTTTTAAAAACCAAGAACTGCTGAACTAATTATACTCTTTCGTTAAAACCAAGTGTAATATGGAGCAGCATTCTGTTATTCACCTGCATTTAAATGTGTTCCTGGTTCATTCATCGGCACAGACTCTGCAAAGTTCTCTCATCAGTTTTGTCATCCACCAATATAAGCGGATGATATTGAAATAAGGAGGAAAGGAAATAACAAGGTTAAAAATGGTAATAAGGGTGTGTTGAAAGAAGCTATATATATATACTTTAAAGTTCTTTGGGTTTTCGTTGTTTTTATTAAAATGGAATCTTTTTTAAAAGGCCTTGGAACAGAGCATGACCTCATTGCCTGCCACTCCTATAAAAGCGGCTTTTCAGTACACAGTAAAGTATTGTTAACTTTCGTCGCAGTCCTGACCAGTACATCTCCAGAACTTATTTGTTTAATTGACTTTGTGTACCTTGATAAGATACTTTCTCTTTAATAAAAGAGGTATTTGTCTGTATACAAACACAGACAGAATGGTTGTTACCCTCTAAAATTCTCTATTGAGAGAACAAATGTTAAAATAGAAATCATCATCTAAGTAGAAAATGTACGTGTGCCGGTGTGTGTGTGTGCGCATGTGTATATATTTGGAAATGTCTTTTTTGCAATACATTATTTTAGTTTCCTGTGTACAGTATAATGATTCAATATTTATATATGCTGTGAAATGACCACCATAGTGAGTTGAGTTAACATCCATCACCATTTGTAATTAAAGAATTTTTTTTTCATGTGATGGGACTTTTAAGATCTACTCTTACTGATTTTCAATTACACAATATAGCAGTAATAACTATAGTCACCATGGTGTATATTATATCCCCATGACTTACTTATAAGTGCAAGTTTGGACCTTTTGACTCCCTTCACCCATTTTCCCTACCCCTTGTCTCTGGCAACCACCAGTTCTCTGTGTTTGAGTTTAAGATTCCACATATAAGTGGTATTATACGTTATTTGTCTTTCTCTGTCTGACTTATTTCACTTAGCGTAATGCCGTCAAGTGCCGTAATGTTGTTGCAAATGGCAAGATTCCTTTCTTTTTTATGGCTGAGTAATATTCCTCTGTGTGTGTGTGTGTGTGTGTGTGTATCTCACACCTTTCTCCATTCATGCATTGATGGACACTTAGGTGGTTTCCATATCTTGGCTATGGTAAATAATGCTGTGATGAACGTGAGGGTGCATATATCTTTTTGAGTTAGTCTTTTTGTTTTTTCTTCAGATAAATACCCAGAAGTAGAATTGCTGGATCCATATGATAACTCTATTTTAATTTTTTGAGGAACCTCCATAGTATTTTCCATAGTGGCTGCACCAATTTATATTCCCACCAGCAGGGCACAAAGGATGCCTTTTCTCCACATCCTCAACAGTACTTTTTTTATTTCTTGCCTTTTTGACAACCAGCGTCCCAGGTGTGGGGTGATTTCTCATTGTGGTTTTGGTTTGCATTTCCCTAATGATTAGGGATGTTGAGCATCTTTTCATGTACTTGTTGGGCATCTGTATGTCTTCTTTGGGAAAATGTTTATTTAGATCCTGTATTTTTGAATTGGATTGTTTGTTTTCCTGCTATTGAGCTGTATGAGTTATTTATATATTTTAGATATTAACCCCTATCAGCTATATGATTTGCAGATATTTTCCCCATTCAGTACATTGCCTATTTTGTTGATGGTTTCCTTTTTTGTCCAGAAGCATTTCTTTTTAGTTTGATTGATGTAGTCCCACTTGATCATTTTTGCTTTTCTTGCCTTTGCTTTTGGTGTCAGATCCAAGAAATCATCCCTGTAACCAAGGTCAAGGAGCCAACCACCTATGTTTTCTTCTAGGAGTTTTACGGTTTCAAGTTTTACACTCAAGTCTTTAATCCATTTTTGAGTTAATTTTTGTGTATGGTATAAGATGGAGTCTAGTTTCATTCTTTGCCTGTGGCTGTCCTGTTTTCCCAACACCATTTATTTAAGAGGCTATTCTTTCCTCCCTGTATATTCTTGGCTTCTTTGTCATAAATTAATTGACCATATATGCAGGGGTTTATTTCTGGGCTATTTTTTGTTCCATTGATCTAGGTGTCTGTTTTGACTACTATAGCTTTGTAATATAGTTTGAAATCAGGGAGCATGGGGCTTCCAGCTTTGTTGTTCTTTTTCAAGATTGCTATGGCTATTTGGGATCTTTTGTGATTGCATACAATTTTAGAATTGTTTGTTCTATTTCTGTGAAAAGCACCATTGAAATTTTGATAGGGATTGCATTTTATCTGTAGATTGCTTTGGGCCATGTGGACATTTTAACAATATTGATTCTTCCAATACATGAGCATGGAATATCTCCATTAATTTGTGTCAGCTGAGTGGTAGTCGGCTGAGAAGTCTCTCTCTGATTCTTAAGTTCTGTGAGTCCCAGGAACTAAGCCCCCTAGCCTCCAGATCCAGGCAAACAAGGGGTGTCCCTTGGGTCGTAGCCACAAAAATCAGGTCACCAGACATAAAAACAGGTGCACCATACATGTGTAGAAGCTCCCTTCTGGGAGATACTGGTGTGCAGGAGTGCAGCAGAGGTGGCTACAAAGAGGGTACTGCCACAAAAAAAAAAAAAAAAAAAGAAGATGCTGGATTTCAGCAAGACACAGATAGAGCAGGAAGATGGTGCCCTTCAGCTTCTCTCACTGGAGATATCCCAGCAGGTCCCTGCCCCGCAAACCAGTGCTTTAAAATTAACAACTTGAGTTTCTTTCACCTAAAGTCTGGATGCTTTTCAAAGGGCTGCTTCTGCACTGGGCACTGGGGGGGTGAATCTGCATGTGAGCCCTTTAAGAGCCATTTCTCAGTTCACCACAGCCCCCGGGTCTTGTGGGCAAGAGCCCCGTTGGTCTTCAAAGCCAGATGTCTCAGGACTCATCTCTCTGCTGCCAGTGTTAAAAGTTGGGGTCCCCGATGTGGGGAATGAACGCTTTGCTTCAGGGGAGCAGCTCCAGGTTCTGAGTTCCCCCCTGATTGTGCGTTGCCGAGCTGGAGGTGGGATCTATGCTGAGATTTTGTCTTGGGTTTTTCCTTTTTTGCTTCCATGTATTTTTGTCCTTATCTGCCTGGTGTGAGGGGTTACTTTGCCAGTTTTTAGGTTTTCGCCGGAGAAAATTGTTGCATATGTAGCTGTACATTTGGTGTGTCCATTGCAGGAGATGACTTCAGGATCTTCCTATGTCACCGCCTTGAGCTGCAAACTCAGAAAAGTCTTAAAAATCTCTGTGGCCAGGTCTGACATTTCAGCTCCCCCCTGTGAGAAGCATATCCTGGAGGTGAAGGGTGCAGAGAAAAGATCAACTACAGGTATTTTTCCTGAGCAGGACCCTGCAAACCAAGTGTGAAAACTCAATGTCAGTTGACGGACTGGGCTGTCTGTCTGTTAAGATGCGTTGGTTTCATACAATAATATGGAAAAAAAAAAGTGTGTTATTTTGTCTTTAAAAGGAAAAGTATCTTATTTGAACACTATTTGTGTAAATAAAAAAATATAATTTCCCTATTAAAGTGTATTTTGTTCAATGTTTATTTTTTACGATTAGAGCAAAGTTTTCTTCTTAAGTTGGTTTGTGGGAAATCTTCTCTGAGAAAGGATGTGTTGTTTGGGGTTGGTTCCCTCCCTGGGGGAGTACTGTAGATACTAAAAATATTTATGAAAGCAGTGCCGGAGCATTAAAAATCACTGCTATCGTGGTGAGGATAAGTTATACATGCTCTATGAAATGATGATTCTGGAGAAAGGGCCAAGAGTTCATATACATTTCTACTTTAAAAAAAGAGAGAAGCAATATGTATTTTAAGGTTTAACCTATTTTTACAACCTAATGAAATTCAGAGGAAAATAAGTTTAAATGCATACAAGTAACCTGATTCACTTCTTTACAATATTATAATACTAATAGGTGTTAATTAACTATAGTGTTAATTACCAAAGGGAAAATCTTATCTGTTATGTGAGTTCTGGAATAAAGTTTTCATACTTGTCACCTCTCCTTAGACATATCATGAAAGCCTAGGAACTTAAAGATTTTTACCACTAATTTTAGCTAAACATCTTTGTCCCTTTCAAAGCATCACCCACTCATATTTATTTAAGAAGACACTAACAAAGTTGAGGGTTTCATAATAAATTTTATTAGGCTCTGGCTACATTTTGTATTTTGGGTTTTAAATAAATGGTTTTCTGAAATGTCAGAGGTTTTAAAAAGTAGGAATAAACAGGGGACAAGCCCCCTCCCATTTCTTTGGCGCTTACCTGAATGTCAGACTTAACCATTTTACTCATTCCAGATATGCTGCAAAAGTGTTTAAATCCATGGTTTTTAAACCTGACAACTCATTAGATTGTGGCCCTTTTAGGAGTTATGGATGCTCATGCTCAAGTCCATTCTTACTGAACTAGAATTAACTTGTTTAATAAACCTGTTTTGGAGGAAGAACAGTCCTGCCATTAATTGGCTTAGCCCACTGTCCCAAGTGTAAGAAACAGCTCCTGAAAAGGTGCTACAGGATGTCTTTTTACCTTGTATAGCCGATTATTTTGTTCTTTAAGAACTGCAGCATGAAAGGGTGATGCCTTAGAAAGCTTTCATCTGGATCCATACGGAGAGAACAGGTAGGTAAGGAGAGGCTCTGAGGTCAGTCAATAATCTTCAATAGACAACAGGAGGTTCTGACTCAAGCAGGAGGCTGGGTTATCTTTAATGCTATCTTTCCTCTCCCTTTGCATTCCTTTTCAATGCAAAGGAAGATAGAGTTTTGGCTTTCAAAGATCTTAGGAAAAGGAAAATGGGAAAAAGAAAACCATAGCTGTAGAATTTAAAAAGAATTTTTTAAGATGTTGAAGTGAAGGAGGTCTAGATGTAGAGGTGGGGTGAGGAGAAGAACACTACGCGATCACATTCCTACAGCCCTAATCTCTTCAGAGTGAACTTCACTGTAAATAGGTCTATCTGAATACTCAAATCCAGAATAACATTTTTGAAATAAGGTAATCTTATGGCTGGTGTACTGAGGAGAACTCTAGCGTGAGTCTCAGATACAGACGGTTGTTGACATTTTTAGCTGCAGCTTGGTCTTGTTTTGTAGCAAAGGCTCAAAAACAGGACAGAAAAATTTGCCCGAAGGAAGAGCATCTCTGGAATTCTCAAGTTCTGTTGCTCAGTTAGACATGCGCACATCAGCTCTACTGATGCACCTTTCGGGGTCGTTTTACCACTAGAGGAACAAACGTAGAGACGTGGGTGTCCTACTCTGTCCCCGGTACTGACATTTCCAAGGGTATTTGGTTTGTTTCTCATAACGCAGCTTAATCTGTGTAAGAAGACCTTGATATGTAGGGTTTTAATACTAAGTCTAGGGACAGTGGCAGATGTTAACCTTATTAAATCAATCAAGCCTCACAATTAAAGTTCAGCTTATTGCAGTTTAATTAGCACTGTGGCTAGTTAAGAGCCTACAAACAAGATCGTATTCCACCAAACATTTATACTGACATTTTGTACATTGTTAAAGAATCCTCAAAAAGCCTGTCCAATAAACTGAGAAGAACGTTACTCATTTCTGGTGGGCTTTAATGTTAATTGCTTAAAAAAAAAAACTGGAACACAATGAACTAATAGTAGTTACAAAGGTTGTGGATGCTGAATTGTAACTTTCAGTGCAGACAGAATTTATCTCATGTTTTCTGCACTCTTACTGGAATTCACTCTTTTGTGAAATTGAAAAATGCTTTTGA
Source organism: Physeter macrocephalus (assembly GCF_002837175.3). Lineage (NCBI taxonomy): Eukaryota > Metazoa > Chordata > Mammalia > Artiodactyla > Physeteridae > Physeter > Physeter macrocephalus. Next base: position 111,995,274 of record NC_041233.1, read on the forward strand.
ATTTCCTATTCCATTGAGAACACACCTCTAACTAGTAAGGACAATGAAATTTTTTTAAAAGTACGTGCATTTTTCACTTTCTGCTAATATCCTGAAAAACGGTGTAAATATTCTGTATGCATAGAATAGGAGAAATATTTTCTTTAAAAAATTTGTGATCAAGTGTCTTGTTAGAAAGAAGAGAAAAACAGCGTTATTTTCCTCCAGGTTATCAGAGTCATACATCTGGATTTTCACATAGTATAATAATGAATTTGTCTAAAAGGCACCTGTATGGTAAAACCTCAGTAATCGGCTTCGTCTGCTCTTGGAACAGAAAAAGAGGTGAAACAAGATTTAGTGTATGTTATACTAAACAACACAATGTAAACTAATATTACTGTAAAAAGTACTTTGCTTTATTACTTTTAAAATGTGTTTATTTGCAAACTGAAGGTATTACTAAATCACTTGAAACCATTTTCAACTACATTTTCGTTTCGTTCTCACTAAATATGTAAATATGTAATGTATCGGCGTGACTGTGTGGTGGGGAGAGAGAGAAGTGTTTCTAGCTGCATCTGTGCTTGCCCTGTCCTCCCCGCCCACTCCCACCACTAGCTTTTTTGAGGGAAAATAGTTCTGGAGCCCTTGGAGAACAGAAGAGACGAGAGTCCGGTACAGCATTCGATACTTCGGGAAATATATTGGTACATACAGTGTTGCTATTGGCAAGAGACTGGTATTTCTCATACTCGGGAGATTTCGGCAAAAAGTTAATTACTTCTGAAAACGTTTGGCATCCAGTTTGTTTCTTTTGTACACGTTAGAGTGCTGAACAAGTCCTAAAGTCAGGAAAAAGAAGGTCAAGTTTATTCAAGTTTTATACTTTTTCTTCTTATATTAATTTTTATAATTTAGGTCTTGTACTTAGAGCCAGTTAGTCCAAAATGGATATGCTGCTGTGTCCTGACCCAATTTGTCTCCTTCAAGAAAGCATTATTCATCACCTTTGCTAGGCCACCTGGTGTGTGCAGGTAAAAACTTCAAAGAAAAATGAGGTGTGGTCCAGGTGTACAGAACTCAGGCAGCTGGAGGGAAATACCACATCCCATGAAGCCGCAAAGAACAGGAGCCTTCCTTGCTCTCTGCACAGTCTAAACAGATGCTAGGTCCAAAACTAAGTTTACTTTTTATGAGCATTTTTGAAAAGTCCATATTTAAAATGATTACAGACTTTACAATGAAGATGGCCTTGGAACGCTCCAGACACAATCAAACAGAATCCTGGCTAAACTAGGATCTTAATCCTATTAGAATCCAAGCTAATCAGTGAAGATGAGCTGATTGATAAGCCTCGGAATAATCAATCAGCTGCTCTTCATTGATTTAATGTGCACCCAAGTACCTAGAAGTGGGACTGCACAGTGGCTACAAGAGTTAACATACAAATAAAGATGAAGAGATGTGTATTTAATCCTGCGCTAATTTTCATGTGTCCACTAATCACTAGTGGACAGAGTAGTCACTGAGAGGAAATTTCTACCATTTTCAAAATGAGTATCGTTTCTCTCAAATGGTTTTGGAATTGAAGGGAAGCCGATGATGCCAGTCTAGATCAGTGATACCTTCACTGCAAGCTTATTTCACCCCGGGGTTGTGCCAGCCCGGAGCTGTGTGAACTTCCAGACTTGGTATTGATGAATGACTCCGGAGTGGTACGTTTGTTTGGGTTTTCCAAGAAGAACGATATTATTAGGAGAGTGAAAGACGGATGGAAGTAATATTTACTAAACATTTACCAGGCGTTCTGATCTAAGCTCAGTGATGCATCAAATCAAGTGGAATCCAGACTTAAACTCCAAAACTGAGCCTCATTCATGTTTTTATTGCACTGACTTAATAATTATAGTCTACTTATATCCAACATTTAAAATAACAGAAATGCATTTTCTCTCTGTCAGAATTAAGAAGTTAAGAAGAATATAACCTTATTTTTCTCTAAATTCTAACATAACATTTCTAGTTTCTTCTATTAGAGATATTAAGGGAAAACAGAGTAATTAATTATTACATGGAAGGTCCTCAGGTACTATATTCTAGCACATTCCAGATGAGCACAGAACTTGAGTTACTACATTAGTAGTTACTCTCGGTTATTTAATGTGATAGATTTTCATATGTACTAAGAACTGCAGGATTGCCCTGGTGGTGTAGTGGTTAAGCATCCGCCTGCCAATGCAGGGGACACAGCTTCGAGCCCTGGTCCGGGAAGATCCCACATGCCACGGAGCAACTAAACCCGTGCACCACAACTACTGAGCCTGTGCTCTAGAGCCCGCGAGCCACAACTACTGAGCCCACACGCCTAGAGTCTGTGCTCTGCAACAAGAGAAGCCACCGCAATGAGAAGCCTGTACACCGCAATGAAGAGTAGCCCCCTCTCGCCGCAACACCGCAACGAAGAGTAGCCCCCTCTCGCCGCAACTAGAGAAAGCCTGTGCAGCAACGAAGACCCAATGCAGACAAAAATAAATAAATTTATTTAAAAAAAAACTGCAGACGTTTTTCCCTATATTCACTCTTTTTTCTTTATTAAAACATCATGTAAGATACGACTAATGAGATGTGATTTATTCTTGTACAGCGGGAGACTCTTATAGAATATTACCTGAATTCTAACTTGCACAGGAAACTTCATGATCCATGGTTTAAAGCGCTGGGAAACTTCAGTTAATACCAGTTCTGGTCACTCTTCATATACTAACTTAGAGTCACCTTGGTATATCACGTTGTCCCAATTTTAAAACTGCCAACTGTAAAACCCAGTCTCTAATCATAAAACAGTTGATCAAAAGCCTTCTCTAATGAACTCCCAAATGTATTCTGAGCATTCCATAAGATCTCACATGTAAATTTTGTGAAAGCGTGAAGCATGTGAAATGTTCAATGAGAATGAGTATTAATTCCCGGTAATCCTGGGTTAGTAAAAGTAAGGCTCCGAACCCGCCTTTCACGTCCGTGCAAAATAGTTGACATCCAGTCAATGAACTCATGTTTACAGAGCTTTACTACGTGGGAAAATTATAATTACAGAGCATATAACTTTCCTTCCTGGCTCAAGAGAAAAAAAATGGCATGCGAAAGTTCCTTAAATCACTGATGGCTGGGGGGAATAAAGCACACAAGTTTATATAAAGGTTTATACAAAGCAGTGTAGTCAAAACAGAGTATGTGAAATGTGACCGGCAGGAGGGTGTTTTGATTTGAGCTGTAAAACAATGAAGGAGCTTAAAGACCTCATGGCCCGGCCCAGAGGTGAGAATAAGCAAACTGAGTGCAGGGGACTAAGAGGGTTTGTTTGGCAGCAATGGAGGGGGTCTGCTGAGCAATGACCAGAGATGACCGGTGCTACTGACCTGTCTCCTTTCCTTGAGTCATTAACTGGAAATCAGTGTGGGCCCCTGGACCACCAGCGCTTGGGCGAGCTTGTTGTCACTGTGGGTTTCTTTGCAGGCTGCTTCCCTTAATTATTTGGAATGGCTGGAGCTGAGGGAGGTCTCCTTCAGAGTCAAAAGCACAACTGGAGACTTAAATGTGCATATTGTTCCCATCCCAACAGTCTACGTGGCATACAGAGTTAAAATGGAGGGCCTTTGTTATCGACCTGATGCTTCAGGTAAACCCAAGTATTTCCATTAGTCACAGAGTTACCTAATATATCTTTGTTTTCACACAAAGTAAAATTCCTCAGGAGAGAAGTGAACTATTTAGTGTGACAACTGTGTATCTACATGTTCAATATTCTGCCATTCTCTAACACATTAATACTTTTTTGCTTCATAAAAATAATGTTCTTGGCCAGGGGGTATGAGGATATAGACTAACCTAGAATGGAATTTTCCATTAATGATGAAATGATTTTTATTCTGATGTAGTAAATATTGAACCAACATTCTGACAGAATACGTTAATCTCCTAAGATGCAAAAGTTGTTGAGAGCTTATTGGTCGCTGAAAAATAGTTATCATTTGGAGAATAAACTAATGCAATATAGTTTGTGAGTGAGAGATAGTACACAGGAACCCCACACAAAAGTACTGTTTTGATTGAAGTAGTTTTGCCTTGAAAAAAGACTCTTAAATCTTTGTTTCAAACAAAACAACTAGAGACGTGTAGATGTATAAGTAACATACAAATGCAGATAAGCTGTACCTGGTTTCCTTTATAAAATATTACTTCACAAGTTATTTTAAATTTTCTATTATGTTTTAAACATGAAAGAGTTCTACCACCCATCATTTAAGTAAGCAGACAATAAAATGAAGAGAATTATACATGTAGAAGAAAAGACTAGAAAACAGACTGAAATATTAATGATAGCCATTTCAGGATAAAGATATATATATAATTTGAATATTTTTGAAAATCTTTTTCCTTTCAGTGTGAGCAATTATGTTAGCAATTGTGTAAGGAAAAAACTTGAAAAATCATATTGAAAAAGATAATGAAAAGAAAATGTAATACATATATGGCTAAGAGAGATTAAATGCATTTTTAAAAATTTTTACAATTTCTAAGATAATTTTATTAAATATGGCAAAACAATCATGATATATTATGTAAAACATACATAATTTAGACATGGAACAGTCTAAAAAATACGGCAAAATATTTATAATTGTAACCACTGCGTAGTAGGATTTGGGGTGGTATTTTTCTTTTTGCTTATCTCTTTTCCTAATTTTTCAACCCTGGTTATATTACTTGCATACTGAAAGTGAGAGATAGTTGAGGTGCTTACATTACTTTAATAACTTATCAAATTCTGTATGAAAAAGCATAGCCTGCTTTACCTCATTAACTTAAAACATAAGGAATAAACAAGGTTTGACACAGTGTAAGGGGAACGTTCAGTGAATAGGAACAGGTATCTAGGTAAGAAAAAATTAGATCTTGCAAAAAGTTTAAAAAATAACAGATTATTGAATAACAGATTACTCAACTAGAGAGAAATTACTATTTACCAATTATATAAAAGATGAACACATATAATTTATGATGACCAGCTGTTCTCCATCTCTATGGAAGACTGAACTGAAAGAAAGCAAGCAAAATATCCAGTATATTCGGTAAGATTTGAATTTTGTGCCCATGTGTGTAGGTGTGTTGGGTGGTGAGGGAGAGAGAGGGTGATGTCTATGTTTGTGTGTATATATGTATGAAATGGAAAACAAAAACATAGGACACAATACTGCCAATCAAGGTATAAATTTAATTTTCTTCTCCATGTTTTCTGTTGTTTCAAGGAATCTCTAGTATTACTTTTATAATAAAAATGTCATATTAACATGTATTTTAAAGCATTATATAGTTTAAACACTGAACATGAGTCTGCCTTGCTGAATTTACTAAATCCTAAAATTCTTTTAATCAGATGCTATGAAAATGTCCTATGTCATCTATAATCTTCCATATTGTTTAATGAATATTGATAACTGTTTTCAAGTAATTTTATGATATGATTTCTCAAAAGTTTAAAAATTCTAAATATTTCTGTCCAAAGTGTAAAAATGGCTTGATTTTCCTATCAAATGCACAGTTGAGGTAACTGATGGAAAGGAGTTCTGATTTAAATGTACATGATTTTAACGTGTTTTCTCTCCAAACAGTGGGTTTCCATGGACATTTTTATTAACTACCAAATTCTATTAATAAAAAGTATCTGGCAATTCATGAAGAAAAGACAAGAAAAAAACTTAGACACCCTTGAACAGCAAACATGAAGATTTCAATTAGCATTTAATGAGATTTTTTCCAAATATTGTTTCTTATGGCATAGCTAAATCTTTCATAGAGCAGTACACAGTTCTGCTTCAAAACTCGTAAGAAGGAAGTCTTATAAACAAGGAGAAGGGTAAATTTAACCCCCTCCTTTAACCAAAGCATTTTTTTCAGGAAGCGGTACTGTAAATGCAAAGACCAACAGCTGCTGATGATAGAATGGCACCAGATAACCTCAATAACCTCAAACGTGTTGTCTTATTCCCATAATTTTTCAAAGCAATGCATTCAAGTTGTTTAATGAGACACATAAAATCCAAAGTAAAATCATCTATGATTTAGAGTAATAGAGGAATTGATTACATTTGTCATCCTCTAGCCTCTCAAACCTATGACTTTGCTGAGGACCAAAATAAAAGTATAATTTAGATGTAGCCTTAGTAAAATACCGGTGAAACTACCATAGTATATTGACTTCTGTGTGTCATTGACAAAAGATTGAGAATGGACCATAATGAGATCTTGATTTGGTTTTATTAAACAACCACATCCATTTGTGTGATATTATTTTACTGTAGCTGAATGACTGCCCTCATCGTCACATATTCCCAAAATGTGTCTCAAATCTCACTTAGTGTTTAAACAATAAATACCGGATGTTAGATAGGTATTGGCATTTAGAATATGCATTATTAAGACCTTAAGAATTAAAGGGGGATTTGCAAGTTATACAGTGGAAAAAGTTCAGTTGAGGCTAATCAGTAAGTAGGATAGTGAGACGAATGTTGTATCAACATTTGGAGTAACGAGCAACCCACCTCACCCTTCGATGGACTGGCACACTAAACTGACATTCACCGTGTGTCTCAAGGTTCAAGGTTATGGTCCCTAATAGTCCATTTCTAGCCAGGGCATCTGTATTCACATAGTGAAAGCTGACCAGCTGAACCACTTGAGGAATTGAGTATGTTTTTAATATGCTGTTTATCTTTCAATATGCTGTTTATCTTTTGAGTTATCTTTGATAACTTTGTTAAAGTTATCTTTTTAAAGATAACTTTAACAACAGGAATTTATATCTATATCCTGTATTTTAGCAAAAATGTTTCTGTTGTCTACAGGGAGGCACGAGTCTCTTGTCTTGGCCGCCATCTTCCATCTGTCCCTACGTGTCTGGCCTCCAATAGACCTGTTCCATTTGGATTTTGAGTAAGAATGCATATTAAAACACTGATGCTAAATGCATAACAACAAGGCTTAAAAACTACCAATTTTGTCTTTTACTTGGTTTTAATCTTTGCACTAAAGGTAATTTGGAGCATTTTAGTACTTGCTACTGCTTTATCATATAAAGTATATGGAAGACAATTTATTTTTTTCTGATAACTGCAGAACTACAAGTAGATAGAGTACTCTGGGATTCGATAAATTCCATTTTTCAGAAGAAGTCAGATATTTGTCTAAGTTTATGAGAATGTGTCTTAGAAGTTCCCCAATAATGGTTTCTGGCAAAATTATCAGTGGGTGCTAATAAAATTGTAGGTGACAATATTATGGGAAATGAAATATTTATAGAGACTCAATGAATGTCTCAATAAAGTACTTATTAGTTATGAAAAAAACAAGTGGCTTTTCAGTTGAAATGTTTGGCAGACACCACTCAACCTACAGTTCAAAGTTAATATCACAGGTGATGGGACAAACCCACAGCATGTGCTTCGTGCAGTGATGGACTGAGTAGGACGTGATGCCAGTTCTGAGCGTTTCTGCCCACCCCCCGCCCAAATCAGCTAAATCTAATCATGGGGACATCATTAGACAAACCCAAATTGAGGAACAGTCTATAAAATAATTGGCCTTTACTCTTCCAAAGTTATCAAGGATATGAAAGATACAGAAAGACTGTTTCCTATTAAGGGAGATGAAAGACATGGAAACTAACTAAAATGTATGAGGTTGAACTGAACTCTGGAGAAAAAGGAATGATGTCCGTGAGATGATTGGCAAAGTTTGAATTAGGTCTGTAAATTAGGTAATGAAATTGAATCAATGTTAATATCCTGATTTAAATAATTAGATGGTGATTATGAAAGATAAATCCTTGTTTTCACTCTCTTAACAGTTCAGGAAAATAGAACAAATGATGAGGTAAATTTTTTTTTTTTTTTTTTTTTTTTTTTTTTTTTGCGGTATGCGGGCCTCTCACTGTTGCGGCCTCTCCCGTTGCGGAGCACAGGCTCTGGACGCGCAGGCTCAGCGGCCATGGCTCACGGGCCCAGCCGCTCCGCGGCACGTGGGAT